>NW_017731944.1:414634-455742 GCF_001890085.2 Hipposideros armiger
AACTTTAATTAAAAAAAAAATGAAAGGAGGCATTGCCAGCATGGTGGCATTGATCATCTTCCCTCAGAAAGTTTCCATCTTCATCTAACTTCACTTTTTGAAGTGGAAGAGAAATTAACACACTTTGATTTTCTCCCTTAAAGAGTGAAGCTTCACCTCAGATTACCTTCCCAAAGGGACTGGCATTTGGGAGAAGACTTTAATCCCATAATGAGATACTTGCTGAGGAAAGAGTGCTGATAAAGATGGTTATAATTTTCCTGGTTTGTAACTCTATTTTGATGATGCATTAACTATACCGTGGTTTTTACCTTCATACTTTTCAAAACATACACACAAAGGAATTAACTTGAGTGGCCAAATCAATATGCATGTTTAGACTAGTAGATTAAGCAGTTATACAGTAACTACAAACTGATGACTGAATACAATATGAAAATTGCTTATTACTCATCCTAAAATCATTTAATGGTCTGTTTTGAACAGAGCACACAAATATCTTCATTTGGAGCAACTCATTGAAAGAACACACACTTAACATATACAGTGGAAGCAGAGATCATGTTTCATGAAGTAATTTCCAAATACGCAGAGGCAATATGACCTACATTAAGTAGAAGGACATTATTGTTTTCCTTCAGTCTAATTGGTCTGACATAACCAACCAACTGGTGAGTCAGTTAAAATACACATCTTATCATACGGCAATATAGCAGAAAGGTTAGATAGGCCTTGGTTTATGTATTAGTTTTCTATTGCTGCTGTAACAAATAACTACGAATTTAGTGGTTTAAAACAACACAAAGTTATTATCCTATAGCTCTGGAGGTCAAAAGTCTGAAATGGGTCCACATGACTAAAAATCCAGGCGTCACTAAGGCTGCATTCCTGCTGGAGGAAAACCTGTTCCTTGCCTTCTGGAGGCCACCTGCCTTTTTTGACTCACGGCTCCTTCCTCCATCTTCAGAGTTCTTCATCCCAACCTCTGTTTCTGTGGTCACATCTCTTCTCTGACTCTGATGCTTCTGCCTCCCATTTACAAGGACCACTGTAAACACACTGGGATTCAGGATAATCTTCCCCTCTCAAAATCCTTAATGTTACCTGTGAGATCCTTTTTGCCATGTAAAGAAACATATTCACAGGTTCCAGGGACTAAGATATGGATTTCTTTGTGCGGTTGTTGTTCTGTCCACCACAGTTTATATGCCTACTTTGCCAATTATAAGGTGTATTAAAATTGTAATACTCAATATATACCAATGACAAAAGATGACTACACGTCACATTTGACTTCCGCAATTACAAGAGGTGCTCAAAGTGGTTACCATCAGTGTCCAGATATTTCTGATTATGGTGAACTACTGCTTGAGCAACGTTGACCAAAGTGTCCACTTGTATACATTTTTTTGGCATTCCCGGTATATCAGCGAAGTACTGTGAGCAGTGGCCTTAAATAAGGTAATCCAAAAAAATAGTTTCTTCCTTTTCACTTAACTTATGGAAACTATTTGAAGAAAACTGCATTGCACATGTGTGCAAAAGTATATATAAATGTAAAGTATGAAACCAGTAGTTTGATATTCTTCCTAAAAGCTATGTAATCATTCATTCATACATATAATAGACCATCTTTAGCAGTCTGCCCAATTGCAGAATTTACTTTGATATCTAATTTAATCCCAATTTTTCTTGCAGAGATAAAATATCCAGTTATACTTTGTGTAAAAGATAGTCATATGCTTGAAGATTGCTATAAAAGTCACACCGAGATTTAGAGTAAAACAGCAATCATTACTATATTTCATTTGGTATTCATCTGTAAGTTGTCTCTTCATTTACATGTTAATTATATTTAACTTCATACACTATGAAGATGAAATTTGTTCATCTTTTAGCCCTTTTACAATGTCATTTGTTTTTATGTGTGTTTGGAATACCTTAGCAAGTTACTGAACAAATTCATTCAGCAAATACATATGAGTAGGAGACCCCAGAGAGCTTGTTCTTTCTCTCTGGCATGCAAACACATAGTGAGATGGGTGGCCATCTGCAAATGAGGAAGAGAGCCCTCACCAGAAACCAATCCTGCTGCCACCCTGATCTCAGACTTCCCGCCTCTGGAACTGAGAAAATATATTTCTGTTGTTTAAGTCTCCAAGTCTATGGCATTTTGTATGGCACCCCAAGCAGACTAAGGCACATGGTAAAGACATGGATTTTACTCCACTTCAAGTGGGTTGGAAACCTTTGGAAGGTCTTACTATATGACCTGACATGATTTAATAGGAGCATTCTGGCTGCTCCGTTGAAAATGTATGGTAGGGAAATCAGGAGAAGAAGCATGAGGCTCAGTAAGCAATTCAGACAGTAAATAGTCATGACTTGGTTTCAGATAATAGCAATGAACATGGTGAAAAGTAGGCATTGGGGACACAATGGTCTATTGAAATCCAGTCTTGGATGCCAAATTTATTTTGAAAATAGAGCCAAACGATTTGATGATTAATTTGCTGTGCACCCTGAAGGAAATAAAAGTTGTTGTTTTTTATTTTGGTAATACCAAGGAGAAGCCCAAGTCAATCAAAGTAATTGTTATGTTTCTTATTTTGAGCTATGTCATGATTTAGTTTACCACAGCAATTTTTGCAACCTTTAATATTTGCTAGGTTGCTACATAGATAAAAACAAGGCCCAGGATGCTATTTCACTACAAATTTTAATAAAGCATTGCATTGACAAAATGAATATCAGAGAACGCTTAGATAAATACAACTGAGAACAGGAAGAGATGGCCAGCAGTTTGAATCAAAGTACACTTTAGGCCTCAGGGCTCTATGTAGCAAAGGGGAAAAGGGGGAAAGTGGGTGAGTATAGGGATCAGCCTGTTTCTTAGTGCTGTGCTGCCCAGTAATCAGGCCTTCCTAAATAAATAGGCTATGCATCCCAGTAGCTGTGCCATTTCCTCCCTGGGGCCATAGCACTGTTTACTTTAAATTCATTTAACAGGAAGTGAGGATGTTTCAGTGTGTAATATCAGGTCCTGGAGGCAATTGCCTGAGGAGTAACATTAGGACAGTTGTTGGAAAGCATGGAGAATTTGCTTTTAAAGAAGGTGTGCCTATAATCAAGGGTGTATTTATTTATTAATCATTATTTTGTTGACTTAAATAGACAATAAACGCATGACTAAGAATACGTGAGAATGAATCAGAGACATTTATGCCTGGGTAGCTCAGTTACAATTTTATCGTTTCTAGATTAGATTGAGGAAATTACTTTCTACTTGAATAACAAACGAGCTGGATTCTGGTCAAACTAACATCCAAATCTATACCAAGCCCAGTGTTCTCAAAAAGACATTGGAAAAATAATGAAAAAATAAATCACATTTTACATGCATGTTTTAGCCTTTGGGCAAAGGAGCAAATTGTTCTTCTTCAGGCTGGACAGTAGTCAGATGTGCCAGGGGAAACAGATGGGTACAAAACAGTGAGCAAAAGCCTGACAGGGCCGGCTGAGTGGCTCAGTTGGTTACGAGCTCGCTCAAGAGTGCGAGCTCTGAGTAACAGGGTCTCCAGTTCGATTCCAGGCCCAAGCTGAGCTGCCAACAGGTGACAGGATGGTTCAGCTAAAAAAAAAAAAAAGCCCGACAAATAGCTATTTGCTGCTTTTGGGATGAAACCTGTTGTAAGGTCATGTGAAATGACTTAAAATGTGTACAGACAGAAGCTGAACACCTTTGATAAGAGGCAGGGCTTTTGTTTTATTTTAAGATACAATTTTATCTCAGTGTTCCCTAAAACTAGTCTTGTTCTATTGGACAATAAAAACACTGCAGAGGTAAAAACCGATTCTACTATGAAATATGTGAGAATTATTCCCTCTTCAGGAAACAATTTTGTATCTGTACAAAATACATTGATTAATTTTTTTTATTGTGTTTAAGGACAAAAATTGGATTCAGTGACATGTGTGTGCATGACACCCAGAGAAAAGAGAGCTTAAGCAAAGCTGAAGTCTGTACAAAGTAACACAGTAGATACAATGATGAGACAGGGTCAGGGCAGGAAGGCCTCCACTGGCTTCAGTGGTGACTAAAACAGGACAGCTGGAACGTTTCCATTTGACCTTTCCTTTTCTTTGCTACATGGTGATGCCTAGACAGTCTCCCTTTCTCCAACATTCTTTCTTCTAATTATATAGTGCCTGCTGTTGACTGAAGAAAATGATTGGAAGACTTCAGGGGACAAAGTTTGGAAAATTCAATTGAAGAAAATGAAAGCCACTGTAATCACACCAACCACCACACCGAGGCAATCAGTTATCATGTTGAAGCAGTTTTGCCCAAATTTCTTTATAAACACACACACACACACACACACACACACACACACACACACACACACACACACACACNACACACACACACACACACACACACACACACACACACACACACACCTATGAACACATTTACAAGGGATATTTTTAAAAACTTTGTTTTACAATTAACATTAGACTCAAAGGCTTTTTTTTTATGATCAAAGTATTAATTAGAAGCATGATTTTAATTGCTACATAATATTCCAAAAAATGTTTTATCATTTCTAAAACAGTTCACCCTATGTTTAAATATTTAGATTGTTTTAAATGTTGTAAACAATCTTTATATATAAATATTTGCCTGAAATTCAGACTATTATCTTAAGATAGATTTCTGTAAATTGAAATATTTTTGCTGATGAGATACATAAAATGGTTATCTGCTTATGCTAATTTACATCTGTGATTTGTGTATTTATAGCTTGGTCCAATTTGCTATTGGGCAATAATATTTTTCTTACTGATTTATAAAAGTTGTTTATATATACAGTATGTGTTAATGCTTTTCTGTCATATTTGTGCATATTTTTCCCAGTTGTTCATTTAATTTTTAATTTTTATAGCAATTTTGATAGAGATTTAACTTTGTCAGATTTAGCAATTTTTTCCTTTGTGGTTTCCTCCATTGATTTTATGTTATAAATACCTTCCGTCACTTAAAGTTTCAATTGATATTTTCTTGTAGCTTTTAATGTTAGGGTACAATGTAAGGTAAAAAGACTCAATTTGCAAATAATTTATCATTTTTGATATTATTTTTAAAAGTTCCTTAAAAATGGAAGACACAAAAGAATACATGCAGTATTAGTAATCCAGTCATACACAATTAAAAACAGACAAAACTAATTTATGATGTTAGAAAGCAGTACAGTAGCTAGTTTTTGGAAGATGGAAGGGGATAGAGATTGAAAGCAATATGAGAAAGGGTTTTCAGAGGTCTATTTCTTTGACCTACATGTGTTTTCATTCATGATAATTGCTCAAGTGCACCTTACTAAATGTATATACTTCAATAAAATGTTTTTAATGATAATTCATATAGCATACATATTTCACTTGAAGACAGTACTTTGTAATTAGTAAATTTTTCCACGTAGATCGGATACTGGTTAGTATCTTTTATAAGAAATTGTTCCATCCCTTTGAACCAGTTCAAAATTATTTCAGTTATTATAATTTATAACATTTTACAATTAGATAAAGCAAGATACCCCTTGTCAGTATTAATATTAAAATTTTCTTAGCTTCCTTACCTATTTACTCATTCACATAAGCTTTAGAATTATTTTTCCAGATTATGGAAATAATACTACAAAAAAATTTAAAGTAAAATTTTCATATCATGAGTTAAGTTTGCCTCTTCAATTGCATGTGAGTGGGATTTATTGCACAGTATGTAACCTTTTGTGTCTGGCTTCTTTCACTCAACATTATGTTGTGAGATTTCTCCATGTTGGTTCATAAGGCCGGAGCCTGTTCCTTGTCATTGCTGCATAGCACTCTACCATACAGCTACTCCCAATTTATTTATTGGCCTTTGAAGGCCATAGGGAATAGTTTCTTGAGTTTGGTATTTTCACACTCATTTCTTTGCTGGGGAATACCTCTTCAAGCACTACACATTTCCTTTGTTGAACAAATGGAAATAAAGGGCATGGTTGCTAAATATTTGGAAATGTGAGACTTTCACCCTGAAGCTTTTACAGGTTGAGCATGCATTCACTGCCATATCCTCAAATACTTAACAGGACAGAAAAAGCCAAAATGAGGCTCTCCCTCCATGCATACATAGGAGTGGCCATAGAGACTTTCAATGCACAATGCCATATCTACCCAGTGACAAGGTCTTCCTACTTCAGAGTAGTATATCTCAAACTTTAATGTGCAGATGGGATCACTGGGGACCTTGATCAAATGCAGGCTCTTACTTAGTAGGTTTGACATGGGCCTGGGGTTCTGCGTTTCTAAGAAACTCTCATGTGATGCTGAAGCTGCTAGTCCATGGCCCACACCAGGAGTCACAAAGTCTTAGAAGGTAGGAAACTAGATTACAAACAAGATTAAGTGTGAGCTCATAAGTGAGAGACCCTGCCAACTGACCCAAAATGAATGTACCATAACCTACATCCTAGAGATTAAAATCTACCTAAATTTCAGCCAGATCTGCTGTACACACAAGGTCAGAATTGCCTCAAAGCACAGAGAAAACAAACCACCACTGTGCAAACACTTTCTGCTGATTTATCTACTTAATGGGACCACCTCTACTAGTTGTCAGATTGCTGGTAAGCCAAACATCTTCACAGATGATTTTAATCAGATTCAGGCATTGGCCCTTGGAAACTGACATTTCTTTCTGACCTAATCACCTTTCCCATTGTGGGCAAAATATCTGTTGACATGAGACAGATAGACCTTTTCTTAAAACTCCCAATGGCATAAACACAAAGCAGAGTACTAATATCCACTAGTATCCTGTTCTCTGTAAAGGGACTGAAAAAAATGTCTGAGGTCATCTGTAAACAGCAATAAAAAATTACCCTAGTAATTACCATTGATAGTACTGGGCTTCCTGGAATGGAAGTCTAGACTGTGAGTATAACTTCTAAGATAAAAGAGATAGGTCACTATAGATAGGAAAATTGGTTACAGCAAATAAAGTGCATTTTAATTAATCACTATATTTGTATAGGCTAAGAAAATTTAAGACTTAAAAACAAACATCTTCTAATTCCTCCTTAAGGCCTCCTAAATGTTGGGTATGCTATCATGTGCCTCAAGCACTAAGGAAGAAACCTGTGTAATATCAGTGCCTTAAATTTGAATGAATAAGAAAAAAAATAGACCAGCCAATGGTGAACACCACATTTCATGTTCGAAGTGAAGTGCCAACCAAACTTACTTTTAGTAAAAAATGACCTAACATCCCTAGACATTAATAATAACAACACCAACTCATTAAATCAAATTACATCAATGTGAATATTGAGACCTAAAATTCTAAACTACTAATGTAATAGGAAAACTTGAAGAAAATTACACAAGGTATCTTAATAATATTACTAATAGTTTTCTAGTATGCAGCCTAATTACAAGTTATATTATTGAGAATAGTAAAAGAAAGCATTTATGCCAAAATAGTAAAGAAGTACTGCATTATATATATGTGTGTGTATATATATATATATATATATATATATATATATATATATATATGAAAATGTAAGCAGTAATATTTAAGAGAAAGGCATGNTATATATATATATATATATATATATATATATATATATATGAAAATGTAAGCAGTAATATTTAAGAGAAAGGCATGATTATATTTATGAAGATTTAAGTCTTAAATATTAGGGCTTTGAGATAGCCCCTCAAGAGTAGTGAATTGTAGAAGCTTCTATTAACTGAAGAAAGAATACTATCAGAAACATGTTTTTGTTTCTTTAAGGCTAATTAACTCCTAAATAATATATTGCTTGCCAGCAAGACTATGGGTTAAAGAGGAAGAAATACTCCAAAGCACATATATGGGACTCCTGCACAAGAAGCAATGTTCCCCAAGCTACTCTTCTAGTAACTGTGGCTACATGACAAACCACCCCAGAACTTAGTGTCACAATATAACCACTTTATTTTGCTCACCGATTCTATGTCACACATGACTTCTCTCTGTTCTACAATTTCTGGAACCTCAGCTGGTAACACTCCAAGGCTGAGGGCTGAAATCATCTGAAGGCATGGCTGGCAGTTGATGCTCACTATCAGCTCAGCCTTGAACTCTAGCTGACACTCCGAGTTGACATACCTACATGCTCCTTCTCCACATGGCCTGGGCTTCACGGCCTATGCTGAGTCAAACTACTTAAATGGTTTCTCAGCGTCCTACAGCCAGTGTTTCAGTTAACCAAGCAGAAGCTGCATCACCTTTTCTGTCCCAGCCTCAGAATTCACACAGCATCACTTCCACTGCATGTTAATGGTTTGAGCAAGTCAAAAGCCCACCTATATTCAAGGGGCAACATTGCTGCAGGTGTCTTGGAAAATACAATCTGGCACACACACTAACAATTTTTGAGCCGTTTTTCTTTTCATTGGCATTATATCTTTTTATCTGAGTTGTATGAACAATATATTATATGTAAGATGTGAGGATCACATCCTTTTCCATTAAAACGATGTAAAAATTGCCTCACAGCCTCCTGGAACTCAGTGTTAGAGCCTGGCATTTATTTCTCATTGAATAATCTCCTCTTTATGTCCCATAGTCATAGGATTCTTGTCATGTTGAAGATTTTGAATTCAAAGGCCCATAGGTCACAAAGAAGGGTTGTGCTATAAAAATCATCAAAATTCAAGTTCAGCATTATGGTCAGAAGCCGCTAGTCCTAGGACACTGGGAGATGTTGACATGACACTCCCTAACTATATTTTCTAGTTAGTATCAATTGACAAGCAGCTCATATCCCTGAAAGCAGATGGATTTTACAGAATTTTTCAGAGGAGTCATGTGACTTTTCATGGCACACTTGGAGACTCCTAATTTAAAGGGGTAGCAAAACTGACACAGAAGACTGAGGAAAATTGTCTCACTCTTTTTAGAAAATGCAGGTGCTAGTCCTTAATTTCAAAAGCATGCTGTATTAGTTTGCTAGAACTGCCATACCAAAGTAGTACAAACTGAGTGTTTTAAACAGCAAAAATGTATTGCTTTAAAAATTCTGGAGACTAGAAATCCCAAATCAAGATAATGGTAGGGCTGGTTCCACTGAGGGCTGTGAGGGATCCTCTATTTCATGCCCCTCTCTGCTTCCAATGATTTGCTAGAAACTTTTGATATTCCTTAGCTTCTGCTTTATCACCCAATCTCCACTACTTTAATCTTCTCCCTGTGATATGCCTGTCTCCAAATTTCCCCTTTCTATTAGAACACAAGTCATTCGATTCGGGGCCCACGCAACCATGGTATGACCTCATCCTAATTTAACTGATTACTTCTAGAATGGCCATATGTCCAAATAAGATCACATTCTGAAGTAGAAGGGGCTAGGACTTAAACATATGAATTTGTTAGGGGACACAATTCAATTTAGCACATGGTTAATGGGTTTTATCCTCTTTAGAAGATAGATGTACTCTTGAAATAGTATTTTTTGTGGGAGCTCTCTAATCTTGAATTTGTTGTTAATCGTACTCACTATAATTTTAACAGCTCACAGATTGTTTTCATTTTCATGTAAACTACACATGCACATTTTATTGTCTATGAAGTTTTAAAATATCTGCTAATAGAAGGGAGCAGTGTTGCACATTAAATCCCAAATTGTGACAACTATAACTCACAATTTGGTTTTATAACACATTACAGACATTTTTCCCAGTAGAAATCTGCATAATTCTGTCTTGCTTGGAAGAACATTAAAATTAGCTTGGATTCCCTCAGACCATATCAACTGGTATTGGAATTTAGGGCTAATAATTGTAGAAATTACACAGGAATTGAATAGTGACTAGAAAATACATTTATGTTATTACAATTTGATTCTATCCATCAGCTAGAGAATCATAGTGCTATGTTAAATTAACAAAAAACCTTATAATAGCTTTTGATGCACCTTGAAAGATGAAAAAAATTGAGACTTTTCTAGAGTCTGCAATACAAATAGCTAAATAAAACTCTCTTGTTTATGTAGCTTTAATATATGTATAGCTTGTTATGATTTGAAAGTCTTTAAATTTCTCCTTTATTGGCCATGTACAAGTCCAAAACTTCCACAAATTTACCTACTTTATAATTTGATCTAAAACACACATTTTTTTTAAGAAAACAAAATGTTTGGATCCTTGTAGACCAGCCATAAGGTTAGTGGAGTATCCTCTTCTTAGTGTTATGTGCAACTTGAAAGGAAGAGTCGACAAAAATGAGTCACTTTTAAAATAATTCCTCTTCATGGGACACATTACTTTTAAGATGTATCTCATCCTCATAAACAGTCGCCTGGAGAGTGGACACTTCTAGGACATGGAAGAGGAGGAGTTGTAGACACTCAATGACAGATGGCATACAAAATTCAGTTATCACCCACACTGCTGACTTAGCTATTTACTCTGTTTAATGCGATATTGTGTTCAATAGAACTAGGTTGAGCTTTCTTTTCTTGATTTATACTCTGAGTAAAGGTTTGGGAATTAATCATTATGGCATCTTTTTTCTACCTTTGTCTTTTGACTTCTGCTCACGTTTCAGAAATTGATATTGGGGGTAGGGGTTCAACAGTAATACTCTCTGTATTATTGCCACTTTCTAGAGCAGAGAGGATACCAACTGAAAAAGAGGATAAAAGAATATATAAGTGAAGTGAATCCAGTGTTCTTTTAGAAAATCCAATATCAAGTTATATACCCATTTATTGTCTCATCACCATATGTCCCTATTGAGTGCCAGTCCCATTTTATATGCTATTTGTCTGCAACAATGGTTGACACACAGGAATACCATCAATTCTCCGGCTCTCTGAGTAATCCTAAGTCTCTATATAAGGAAATTTCACTGTCCAAAAATTAAAAGCAAAATAACTTTTCATGGAATCTGTGAGGGCTTATACTAAACTGCATTTTATTAGCCCCATAATAAGAAAATGCTGTGTCATCCTACAGGAACATCTGCTGGTATCAGGGGCTGGGTTTGAGAAAAGAGAATTTGCCTCCATTACAAAGACATGAGTGTGATAGCCAGTCATGCTTCAAATATACTTAGACATGATTGTGACACTTTGAACAAGGCATTCAAATTACCCACAAGAAGAAATGAAATCACAGGCAACCTATGTGTCTTGGTAAATCTGTCACTGAATTGAGGTATATTGCTTTTCCAATATCTTTCTTGTTATATTAGCCCCTGCCAATGGATAATTATGTATGTCTCTTGACTGGGAAGGTGCCTAGTCTCTTTTTATGCTAATGAAAAATTGCAACAAATATGTACTCTGTAGTAGAAGGTGGGGCTCACATCTCAAACAGTCAACTATATTTTACTTCTGTGATTTAAAAGAAAGGCATCTTTGCTATTAATGAGTCCAAACAATTCAGGTTTAATCATTGAGGTAAAATTTAAAAATTGTCCGTAGATATACACCTCAATAAATCTATCTCCTTATCTCTCTTCTTTTCACTCACACTCTTTCTTACATATTTATTGAGTTTTTCTTCTGTCCTGGTCTGAGGGTGCTATAAGACTCTCAACTAAAATTTCAGCATATCACAAAGAGATGATAGTCATGTACCAAGTGAAAAAGAATAAAGAAATTGCACTTGTCATTTGTTTAGTTTTGACAGTCAAAAGTATCAAAATACTCCTCATTGCTTCTTTGAGAACTAAGATATACTGCTAATATAACCATGAAGGAAAAAAAAAAAAGCAGATGAAAGAGTTATTGAGTTCAATGCTCTAATATATACCCAGTGGGTAACTGAATTATTACATTAATATGTACTACAAAATGCTTGACTATTGTTTAGAGTTCCCCAGCAATAATTGGTTAGTGTATTTTAATAATTGTTAATTTAAAGCAAAGTTAAAAGCAAACAAAAAAAAACTTAAAAAACTTTCCTTTTGCACTTACTCAAAGGCAGTAACATGATCAGATTGTAGTTTTTCATATATGTCTATTAATTTTACCTTCTAGTAGTGAAGAAAACATTGATTGCTACTTTTAGGAGTGCTAAATAAAATTAGGTTTTACACCTGTATAGTTCTATAACACAAAATTGTTAAAATGTTTTTCTATTTCTTCTTTGTCACCCTTTACCTTCTGGGAAATGGCTGAGCTTAATTTTTACAGAAATAGTCTGGGGGCCATCTTTTTTTCTAATTAACCAAACTTAAATGTGCTGGACCCTTCATATGTGAAATGCAATATTCATCCTTCTAAGACGGTAAGATTAAATTTCTGATTTACTGTATAGACCATTTACTATCTATCTATAATTTAAATTTTAATTAAAATAGCATCGGTGATATGAAACATACTAAATGAATTGCGGTAATGTGTGTTTCCAAATTCCAGTTTGACCTTAGAGTACTGTGCTCTGCTCAAAAATGAATCATCATCTTCTATTTGAAAAGTTTACAGATTAATGGGATCCAGTTCTTACAGACTTTTAAAGGTAAAGCTTGAATTGCTCATTTTTAAAGAACCATATGACTTCACTCATATGTGGGATATAAAACTGAAAGCAATAAAGGAACAAGACAAACAAAGAAACAAAAATTCATAGACACAGACAACAATTTCGTGGTTACCAGAGGGTAAGGGGGTGGTAGAAAATGGAAAATGGGGTCAAATATATGGTGATGGAAGGAGAGCCGACTCTGGGTGGTGAACACACAATGCAATATATAGATGATGTATTATAGAAATGTACACTTGAAAGCTATATAATTTTACTAACCAACGTCACCCCAATAAATTTAATAAATAAAAAAATAGATTTGGATAATGAGTCACTTAATGACTCACTTTGTAAATGCATTGAGTTTTCTTTTCTGATTTTCAGCTTTTATGTTTACAATTTCTTCTACCTGAATCCATCCTTGTCTGAACTAATATTTTCTATTATTTAAAGACCACATCCTTTAGTGAACAAATGTTCGTAAACTGGAATTAATGGCTCACTATGCTATATATTAATCACTCACTATGACATATTATACACACACACACACACACACACACACACACACACACACAGGGTGCCAAAAAACGTATACACATTTTAAGAAAGGAAAAAACTGTATTAAAATTGTAATACTCAATGCATACCAATAGCAAAAGATGAATACAAGTCATGTGTATACATGTTTTTGGCATCCCCCATATATATATATATATATATATATATATATATATATATATATATATATATAGTCTCTCACTATTCTATGCTGGAGTTTTCATAGTGACATTTTTGGTGTTGTTTCACTGTTGCACTGGTTTTGATGTTTAAGTCTCTGTATTAAAATTTAACATGGCCTGGGGAATTAATCTTCACAACAAAGAGGGCCATATCAGTGCAGCTACACCACTCCAAGCTGGTAGATCAAGATTTGCAGACCCCCAGGAGGTATTTAAATGGGCTCTACTGATATTTATCTCCATCACTTTGCTTTATCTGCTTCCTTTGATGAACAGGCTACCTGATTGATTGTCTTGAATCACATGACTTGGTATTTTTCTGTTTTAATCCTTTGGGTCATTAATTTAAGTCTTAAAAGTAAGTTTCTTCACTTTATATTGTGCCTTTTCAAGCTCTTGGTAAGTTGTAGTAGGGTTATGGAACAGTTCCAGGTAGTACCTCTGTGTAATCTACTATAATGGTTACTGGTATCTGTAAACTATTCTTGCTAAGATCTCTAACAACCTCCTAATTAATGAATTTCCTTAGTTCTAAGATGCCATATATGCAACAGACATCACCCATTTAATCATATCAGGACAAGGAAGGAAGGAAGGGAGGAAGGAAGGAAGATTCAGAAAAAATATGTACATATTAATTATACAAGTCATGCAGAATTAGAAACATGAAAATGTGAACTTGCTTTACAATGGAAAATATATGGGTCAATGAATAATCACTAATCCTTAATTCATTAATATCTCAGTGGCATTTTGCAGACTAAGTCTTATTTAACATTCAGGATCCCATCTCTTCTGTTTTTTTAATCTGTCCAGTGCCTACTCTTTTCCAATCCCTCTTCAGCCCTCTGATGAGCTCTCTTCTTCCATCCTTCCCTTTAAACATTGGCCTTCCCATATTTCTTTTCTTGTTTTTCTTCTCTTCTCATATGATTTATCCCCCTGGAGCAATATCATCCTCATCCAAAACTCTATCAACATATATGCTGATTACTTTAAAAATATATTCTTACCTCAGAACTCTTTCCAAATCACAGGACTTGATTTACAAATGACTACTGAAAAGGTGTGTGGAGACAAGCAGAATTTTCTAAAGAAGGACCTCAGGGGTGTATCTTGGGTAATTAAACAAAAAGTCACCTGGGATTACAGGCTCCTTCCATCCCCAGGGTCTTCATTTAGCCCAAAATTCCCATGGGACTTGGGATCTAGAAATCTGATATTTTGGAGCACTTGCTTAAATAGTTGACACTCAGGCTCTGACTGCTTACCCCCTGCCTCCAAAGTGTTTATTCCCCCCATGAAGTTGCTCTTACTTAGGTTTTCATAAAGATAGAGGGAGAATTTCAGGAAGTCAAGTTCACTCCACTGGAACCCAGCCATACGAAGTATTTAACTGTACCCCAGTCCAAGCATGTCTCTCTCTGTAGAATGCTGAGAGAAAGAGCACCCACACGCCTGCTTCTGAATGTGAGTTTGAGCCTATTCCAGATGATGCTTACTGGTCTTCACCTGAGCCCACTGCATGACAATATGCTCCATATTGGGCTATCTGCCCCTTAACACACCTCGATTCCAGCAAAAACCTACTTCACATTCTATTTTTCCTATCTCTGAATAGGCTACATTCATGCAAGCTGAAGCCTAGTAGTAATTTCATACCTGTTTTTCCTCCCTTAACTTCTGCTCCTTCACCTCTACCTTCTAATTGATAACTAAGCCATGAACATTCAACTTGTCAAAGATATTTAACATTTTCCCTCTTCTCTATAGTTCCATTGTCTCTATCTTGGTTCAGACCCTCATTATTCATTACTTCATGGGCAATGCTGGCTCCCTGTCTTCACCTTGCCAAATCTACTCTCCATATTAATACCAGAATAATCTAAGTTTAAATCTTATTACATTTCACTGCTTAGAGACCCTCAATGATTTCCTACTGTTAAAATAATAATAATAATAATAATAATAATAATAATAATAATAAAATTATAGTCCCTTATCAAGACTTGTTGAGTGGAAACTCTGCATTCCAGTGACACCAATCTATCTGAAGCTTCCTGAGTATAAGTTTCAAACTTATATGCTCTTATTCCCTTTGCCAGAAATATCATTCTCCTCCTGAAGCTCAATCATATAGAAAATTCATTCTCAGTCAATGTGCTGAAGCCATTGGTGATGAAAACAGAGTTAAGAATTTGGCAAATTTCCCCCATGCCTACTCTCTCCCACACCAATACCTACCACATCTACAAACACACCTCAAAGCTGAGAAGTTAAGCAAAGAAAGAAATTCTGGATGAAATCTACTGAACCCCCAAGTCAATTAATACCTGAAGCTGCCGCTAGACTTTTTAGTTATGTAAGCCAATAAACAACACTTTCATGTTTAAGATACTTTGGATTAGATTTCTGTTGGTTGTGACATGAGTTTTGATTAATATGAAAAGCCTTGTGAAGTATAGTGTGGGAATGGAGTCAATGAAATTGTAATAGATAAGTATGATATTGGGGTGGGAGGGCAGTGCATGGGGGAGGGAGGTTGTCACTTTGTGAGGGGTGAAAAGGATAACTATTGCATTGTTTTGTATACCTGAAACTAATAATAAAATAAAAAATAAAATAAATAAATAAAAAGAAAAACCTTCACAGAAATAATTTGTGTGTGGGATGTGAAAATAATAAATTGCTCAAAATTATATATGACAATAAACACTGAGCAAAACTCATGAATCATGCATCACTCAATTACAATATAATATTACCAAAAAAATTAAAATATTATAATTTTGAGGGGTATTATTAAGGGTAGACTTTCTATCTTATTTGACTTCTACTAATGTTGTTCATTTTGAAATTTTTAACAGAAAAAAGGTCTCCAAAGCATTTGAAAGATGCTAGCAAAGAGTTAATTGATGACTCAGCACTTGGTGCTGGCGTTCTAAGCATGAGCGTCCGGTTTATATTGGGTAGATAAGCAAAGAAGATAAAGATCTTTAACTGCTGTTCTTCCCATTCAGGAACATCCAGTGGACTTCAATGATTGTTGACCTCCCTACATAAAGCGCAGCATTTCTTACCAAACTGGGAGATTATTAATCTCTTCATCAAATCTCAAGATAGGAATCATTTAGATTAATGCCTCCACTAGTTACTGGCCAAGTGCTGTGTCCAATGCAAGTATGTTTTCTTGAGAATCAAAGGAAAATGGGAGCGGTATTGTTAGAAGAGAAGGAACAGAATTAAGTCCGGCCATTGTTTTTGGGGTATATCCCAATCCTCGCAGTGAAATCACAACTTCTATCAGCCCCTCTGGTCATAGATTTTAGTTCTTAGGAAGAAACCAAGATCATTCACCAAGAGGAGAATTCTGTAGACTGGAGAAGATGGGCCCTGGGAGAGTGAATCAATCCAATCAAGTCATGGTATGACAGTCTCTCTGAGACATTCCAGTTTGTGAGAAATCTCAGCAGGAATTAAAAGGCGCAGGCCTGCCCCACCTCATGGACTAAGCTGTGAGAACCTACACAGTACTAACTCACCTGAGATTATTACCAGTGGAATGCTTAGTCTGCTAGCACCTGCTATTAGGCTTGACAGGCCTGCTAGGTTATTATGAACCAAGAGATAAAGAATGAGCATCAAATGATATCCTCTTTTGCATCTGAAATCCAATGTATCTAGAAGCAAAAGGATAAATCTAGGATATTTCACAACCCCTTGTATCTCTTTAACTCTGTTATTCTACTTTTCCTCAGTGATTCAGAACCTTTGATATAGACATGATCTGATACGTGGTTCCATATGTGAGACATGGAAAATCATGAGGAAAAGGTGAAGAAAATACAAAGGCAACTTTCCAAGAATCTTTCACTTATTCATCTTTGGTATCCACACCATAGCACCCTGACCCATAATACTGGGAGCCCTAGTGATGCTGAATAGCCCACCATGCACCCACACCATGCCACTTCCATCTGCAGCCATACCTTTGCTCACTCTGAGACCTTGGTCTTGAAATCTCGCTCCACCTCTTTTCATCTAGCTATCTTTTATTCACCTTTAAGACTCCGCTGAGGTGTCATACATGCACATCTGAGTTGAGCAAAAAGTGTTTCCTCTGTAGTCCTATAAACCAGTAGGTGCCAAGCCTTAGTGTAAATCAGAATTACCTGTTAGAGATGGAGATTCCATCTGCATCTGTGGTTGAAAATGCAGGTAAATTTGCATTTTTAACAAAGCCCAGAGATAATTTTTAAGCAGCGTTTGAGACCTCTGATAAGGTGTTCTGCCAAAGACCCTCCGTAAAACATGGATAGAATTTCTGTGCCTACCTCTCCTAACAATCTCCAAGTTATAATAGAAATAGCTGGTTATGTGGTTAGCTTTCCCTTAAGACCACAGTCTTTTTGAGGATAGAGATCACATGTCACTCATCTTTGTACCATTAGCACCTAACTCAAGGTCTAACATAGACTAGGTATCCAATAAATGTTTGTTAATCCAAACTAAGTTCTAAAATAATGGTAATTAGCCTGCCTTTTATGTGAATAATTTTTGATATTTCTGAAAGCGAAAAAACTCCAATTTATAGACTCAATCTAAGCTATAACATACAAAAGAGTAACTGATTACAGAGAACCTATGTACCAGATTCTCTGAAAAGTGTTTTCCATGCATTTACTCGATTAATATTAAAAGGAACCATTTGATGGCAATAGTATCACCTACATTTTCAGGTTGAGTAATTGAGGCTTAGCAAGGTTGAGTTACTTAACCAATATTACATAGTATTAAGCCACCTTTATTGATCCCAACAGTCCAGGCCACAAATGACCTTTTTCTCAATGTCCTTTACTATTTCCTCCTCATCAACTTTATAACTACATGTTCCCACACCCTAACTCTAAATCTTTGAATCTTCCCTCTTTTAGCAACATGCTTACTCTGATGAAGACTCTGTTCCTTCAGCTTTAAATGTTGTTTATTTGTTGATAACTCTCACTTAAATTACTGCAATGCTTCTAAATGGTGCCCAGCTTCTGTCCTTGCTCTCCTATCGTCAGTTCGCATCACAGAAGCCAGAGAAATCCTTTTAAAAGCTAAGCCAGGTCATGTCATTCATTAGTTCATAGTCTTCCAACAGTTCCCTATCTCCCTAAGAGTAAGCTCCAACATCCTTCATCTGACCTACAAAGCCCCACACAATCTAGTCCCCATTGGGAGCTGTGACCTCTTCTCCTGCTGCTCTCCCACATTCACTTCACTCCAGCCACACTGACCACATCACTTTTTTCAAACACCCCCAGCACACTGTTCCCTCAGAAACTTTGCACTTGCTCTTTCCCTCTGCGTGGAATATTTGTTCCCAAAATATTTGCTTTGGCTCACTGTCCCATCTCCTACAATCATGCACCCAGTAAGACCTCTGGCCATCCTATTTTAATCCTACCTCTTTAGTCCCATAATCTCTACTCCCTTAGCTTAATTTTATTATCCCTCTAGTAGTTATCATCATCAGTCTTGTTTATTTTTTTTATCTCTGCCAGCAGAATATAAGCCCCATGTGAGCATATGTTTTTGTGCTTTTGATTCACTGAAGTAGCCCAAGTGCCTAAAACAGTATTTAGTATAGACGAGGAGCTCACAGATGGCTTTGCATATATTACATAAATAGAGAAACTGCGTCTTAATTGTCTTGGCATCATCTACAGCATCTAGAACAGGTCCTGGTATATATTAGTCAACTTTAAAATATTCTTGAGTTTGTAAGTGAATGAATAAGTGGGTATTCCAATGATCTTTTCTGGACCATGAATTTTAGCTTTTATAATTACCTACTATTCATGAACAACATAAAAACTTTCTTTCCAAATAACCTTAACTCTTATTTAAACAGATATACTCTACTATTATACTTGTCATTCTCTGAAGAAAGTGTATGAATCAGCCAATAACTAGGTAGCTTCCTCATCATAGTAATAGACTGTGCACCTGACACATTTTGCCATGAACCAATGTTGTTTAAGTTTCTGTGTTTCTCTGATCATCTTAATTGTGCCTTATTTGAAGTGAAATTACACACACATCAAAATGACATACAGGTACACTCCAGCACACTCTGATTGAGCAATGTGCTAACAACCATTGTTCAGTAAATCAACGAACGGTCCCTGGTTATGTATGGTTAAAAGATCCTGAGCTCAGAGTCACATGGATTTGAGTGGAAATCCTGGCTCTTCAACACAAGATTAGACCTTGGGCTATCTGCTGAGCATACGTCTCATCTGTAAAATGTGGATAATACACTATCAAATTAATACACTTGTAAGAATTGCATAAAATAATATACATAATGAGCCTAATTATACAATTGATTTCCAAAATCTTCTTGCATTTTTGTTGTTCTCAATTTCACTTTTGTTAACCCTGTTTGTTCATTTCATTTCTGCTCTTGGAAATATATAGTCTTTTAACGTTTAGAATTAGAGACAAAATTGAAAGCCTTTACTAGGTAAGAAAAAAATCATCCTTAGAGAACTTAAAGAGAGCTTGAGTTCTGAAATCGCTACTGGAACTTCAGCAGCCTCCCTACTCTTGCAGGGGCCCAATTTTCAACAGTCTCAGAGATGCCAAAAGGAAACATTGTTAAGTCATTTGTATTGCCCCAATAGCCTTCCAAAATATGGAAGGGGCAGCCTCTACCTTCATATTCCTAAAAGTTCATCATTTTTCTTTCTTTCTTTTTTTTTAAGAAACGTGAAAAAAGAAGCAGCATTATTTTTAGATAGACTTTTCAGGGGAAAAACAGATCAAGCAGCATATCAAGCTTTCTCTAAGAATTGAATTTGCCCCCAGGAAAAGGGTTTCTAGGTAGTTAGACTGTAAATATTTCCTGAGTAAATGAATGAAGAAATAAACGTATGAGTAGATTAATCAATGTTGTCTCTGATGCTGACGAGTGTCTCTGTGGTTTTGCTCTTTCAACAGCCACTTAGCCAGGAAAGGAGGTATAGAGAGTCAGCCCTTTGAGCTCTGCAAGGTGTGACTAGTTTCCTAACCTTGGCACTCAAACTGAGGGACTATGTCATTGTTTTGCTACCCGTTGCCATAGCAACCATGGGTATGGCCACAATAGCCTAAGACTAATGTCAACATTTTCTCCCATTTTTCTTGTTGAATTTTCCCCCCTTATACTCAGAACTATTAAAAAGCCACCCTTCTCTTTTCTTCTTATCATTCTGACATTTACTTGTTTGTACATTTTTGTGGAATCAGATCTCTTGCAATGAATGAGAAATTATGTTAACGTATGAAAGGAAAAGCTCGAGAATTCATATCTGTTATGAAAATTGTGGGTTTCGTCTCTCTTTCTTTGATCTTGGCATAATTCTTTTTGGTTTAAGACTATCTCTTTCAAAAATTAAAGCAAGTTGTATGGGAATTCTTTCATGACTTGAAATGAGTCTCCATGTCTTAAGACTTGATGTCTCCCTGCTAAGTATACTTTAATTCATGTGATTTCACAAACTGCCCTTAATAGGACCAATACTAAAGAAAATACAAGAAATCTGCAATACTATTTAGTATAATGCAAATTCCATTCTATTTCTTCTAAGGTATTTAGTTACTAAAGGTCCAAAAAAGACCCATTAACTTGTAAGTCTACTGTCTAGACATTTTTCAACACCGACTCCAAGAAAAGAACAATCATGAAACTCTAAGATTTTTTTTTTCTAATCCCTGGTGCTAATTTCCAAACTTTATCAAACACACCTGTAAATTATTGGCACAATAGTATACACCTTATGGGTTGTTACTAGGAAGAAATAAGTTAATATATGTACAATCGTTGGAAATGGTAAGAATTACTATTTTTATCATTGTTAAGCCAAATTATGTTATTTTAATTTTTAATATATTTTATTATTCCACAGAGAAAAAAGCAGTTCCTTATTTCTGTCCTCAACCTCCAACCCCAAAATATGACCACACTACTTTTCCATAAAGTTTGTATTTTTTTTAATTGGGTTGGTATTAGCTACTTTTGAAAGTTTCAAACATACAAGGGTAAGAAGGAAGAGGGTAATATAAGTGGAAGGATGGGAATTATAACAAGAATCTAAATAGGCTACGATTATATTGGAAGTTCGCAGAGAACAGGGACTATATAATCCATATACTTTGTTATTCACAGCATCTAGAACACTGCCTCGTGAAAAGTTAATAAATTAATGAATAAGAGAATAAATAAATGAGAGCTGCCAAGTGATCTTAAAGCCTTGGGAAATGTTTGTTCATAGAAGAGTTAGAAGTTAGAGTAAATAGGACTTAATTATCTATAAATTTGGTTTATTTAGGTTTTCCTTTTCTTCCTGCAGTTTTAATGTCTATTAGAAATGGCTACATTCATATCTCAGACTCATCAAAATGAAGTCATAGAAGAAGGGAAGCTACAATATATGAGAGTCAGAAAATTCCCTGCAAATTTTGTATGACAGATTATAATTGAAGTCTCATACTTTATCATTTTAAACCCCAGAACCCTTGAAATAAAACTGCCATGTTATTTAAAAGCAAATTAAGTATCAAACTAGTATATGTTAGTTAGCTTAGAGTGAATTTTTCACATGAACATATTGATTTTTCATTTTCTGCCCATTGCCATTTCATCTTTCAGACTTGTACAATGCGGAAGGAAACAGGTACTTGAGGTGCTCTGCTTGGGGCACACATGTGACAGAATGAAATGCACCTCCCCACCCCTGTCTCCCCCCTAGGAATCATTTATTTCACTCAGTGGTCCATAATTAAAAATAAACTTGTATTTTTTATGCCAAATTTTACAGTATCATAGGTGTTTGGTTGATTTTAGAATAAAATGCAAATTTTGCATGAGTAAAATTAAACTTCAGTAATCCAAAGATTTTTTTCCCACTTTCAATTTAGGTTTAGGTTCCCAGACCTCCTAGCCCAGCTCCCCGCACAGACATTCACTCTTTTTTTTAAGCACTGTGCAAGGGCAGTATTTCTCAAACTGTTTTTTGACCAGGACCCATTTCACTAAGGGGGAAAAGAAAGAAAATATGACCTATGCACTTCACCAATTCAACCATGGAAAAAAGCTTTGTGATTTTACTGAACAGAAAAAGAAAAAAAAAAGCATTTCAGCAATTACATAACAACAAAGCCAAAGTGAATAACAACTAGCTTAAAACAACCCTAATATTACGAGATCAGGGAATTTTTCCGAAAATTTGGGAAATGTTAATAACCGGAGTGTGCATTAGAATTTCTTGCCCAGCATTGCTTGACAGGAGGCTCCTTAGTAGAATATTAAATTTGGATCCTCTTAAATTTTAGAAGCATAATAATTTTAATTTATGACTATCAAATTTTCATAATCTTTAATACTCACTTAAAAGAACACTTGCTACTAGGTAAGATTTGTTTGAAATAACTGTGTGTGGAATTCCTAAGCTTTTATTGATTACTACTAAAAAAACGAGAGATATTCTATACTGTCATTAAGCTTGAGACTATGGTGTGACACCTCCAGAGAACAGTGGCTTCGTCTCTAATACTATAATAGGCATTTTGGTGCCACCTGCTGGGATGATGTGATATGACATAACAGAAGTTTATAGACCAAAGCATTGATTAATTCAAACAACAAAGTTATTCAGTGCTATTCCGTGTCAAACTCTGTTCTAGGCACAGGAGGTACAGTGGTTTGCAAAATAGACTACCTCCTCCTCTCTGATGGAGGCAAATGTTCATCAATCACAAGAGAAGGACCAAGAGGGAAAGGTCTAGTCTCAGGGACCAGGGAGTGTGATGCTGAAGGCAGGGTCCGAGTCCACTAGATGAAAGAAGAGAATAGGGAGAGGAAGGGGAGCATGTTGGGCAAGGCAGAGACAGGAAGTGAGGAAAAGCCGCGGTGGCTGGACCTTGGAAAGCTGGAGGGGAGAGACAGTATCAGTGGTGAGATGAAGTTGAACAGAAATACTAATAGTTAATACTTACCTAGCACTTATTATGTTTCTAGAAGGTTATTTTTAAGTGTTTGGAAATATTAACTTCTTCAATCTTCCTAAAACCCCTATGAGGGAGGGACCATTATTAACCTCACTTTATAGATGAGGAAACTGAGGCAAAGAGTGGTGACGTAAACTCTCCAGTTGGCCCAGTGAGTCAGTGTTAGAGCCAGGAATTGAACCATGACAGTCTTGACTCCAGAGTCCAAGCCTCTTAACTTCTACACTATGCTGCCTCCCAGGCCATGGATTGCCTAGACTTGAGGGTCATGTCATTTTCACAACAGTGGCCAGCCATCGAAGTTCTTTAAGGAAGCATGATGAGACTCGTGTTTTGAAGAGACCATCCTGGCCACAATGTGGGGACTAGATGGTAGTGGTAGGGGGTAGGTAGGAAATGATTAAGCTCCAACTGAGGGTAGTACAGTCCTCCTGGTTTGGACAAGATGGAGTTTGTGGGGAAGGAGAGAAGTACACAGATATTGAATATGTTTAGAAACTCGGATGAGCATGACATGGTTTTGGATTGCTTATTTGAAGGAGGTGGTCAAAGAGATGTATCATTCAGGGATGACTTCTGAGTTTCTGGATGTAGAACTCGATAATCCTTCAAAGAAATAGGGAACTAAAAACCTATAGCCCGTCTTCAACTGCTTCACTGCAACTCCCAAAACTTAAGTTTTAGAAAGTGAAAACAACATGATTTTTCCTTGGAAGATGAGATAATGTGGTTGATTAACACTCTAAATTTTAATAAAAGAATAGTGCTCATTAAGTATCTTTTGAAAGTCAATCTCTTCTCCCATCTACTAGAGTTACTTGAGTTTATTCCTAACCAGAGTTCTTCATACCAGAATTACCCACCTTGAATATGTGAGAAGTGCCAGTAGAGTGGAAAGAAATATTCACAAAGTATTCAAAATGAAGAAAAGCAAGGATGTACAACCAAGAATACTCTACCCAGCAAGGCTGTCATTTAAAATTGAAGGACAGATAAAGAGCTTGCCAGATAAAAAAAAAAGTTAGAGCAATTTATCACAACCAAACCAGTATTACATAAAATGTTAAAGGAACTTCCTTAAGAAAAAGAACATAAATATGAATAAATAAAGTGACAATAACTCCATACCTATCAATACTCACTTTAAATGTAAATAGATTAAACCCTCCAATCAAAATACATAGATTAAAAAAAAATACATATGCTGCCTACAAGAAACCCATTTCAAATCAAAAGACACACAGAGACTGAAAATAAAGTGATGGAAAAGACATTTTGTGCAAATGGAAACAAACAAACAAACAAAAGGCTTGGGGAGATACTTATATGAAACAAACTAGACTCTAAAACAAAGGCTATAACAAGAGACAAAGAAGGACATTACATAATGATAAAGGGATCAATCAAACAAGAGAATATAACCCTTGTAAACATATACTAATATTACTTGGCCATAAAAAAGAATGAAATATTACCATTTGCAACAACATGAATGGACCTAGGGGGCATTATGGTAAGTGAAATAAATCAGATAGAGAAAGACAAATACCATAAGATTTCACTGACATGTGGAATGTAAAGAACAAAAATCAGTGAACAGAAAGAGACTCATAGATAACAGAGCAAAAACTAATGGTTGCCAGATTCGGGGGGCTTGAGGAGGCTGGGTGAAAAAGATGAAGGGAGAAAGAAGTACGCATTGGTAGTTATGAAATAGTTTGCAGAATGTAAAGTACAGCATAGGGAATATACCCATTTACCAGTTCCAAATGAACAGGCAACTAATAACAATAAAAAAATGTTAGAACTACATGAGAAATTGACAAACTCAATATTTGGCTGTCATCATTAAATTCCAATTATGTTCTCAAAAACATTAAAAGCATAGCTAACTAAATTGACAAACTCAAGATTCAAAATTGTTTCTAACAGTTAGGAATTTGGGGCTGAAATCAATAAGTTGAAAGTTAAAGGAAATAAAAATAAAATCTTACATTTAAGACAAAAACAATATTATACAGCAGAACACAGGAGAAAACTGGCTTCTAAGGTAGATATGGAGATTTTAGCTGACCTCAGGTTTAATATATGCCAAAATTGTGAAAAGGAACAGAACACTACCTTGCATTTCTTTATGTATCTTTTCAGGGTCAGTGAAGGTAACAGTCACAAAGAGTCTTCGCAGTTCTCTGCACTATATTTTAAGGACTTTGACAAACTAGAAAAAGTGGCCTGGGTAATGAAGAGTTGAAATACATGGCAAATTAGATCCTTAGTTTGGGAAGCAAGAGCCTAGGGAAGACTTGATAAGTTTCTCAAATATTGGTAAACTTGCAATGTAAAAACAGTGGATTCCTTCAGAGTGAAGGACCAAAATGAAGGCAAATGGATGGATGTTCCTGAGGGTGGAAATTACAATGAAACCTTCCTGAAACAATGGGCTTGTGTGAATATAGGCTGTTTTAGTGACAGTGGTGGTGGTGGTGATTTCTGAGGCAAGCATCCTTCATACTATAAAAACCCAAACACAAGTAGAAAAACTAATTCCTACTTTTCTGTTCTACATCATGGTGCATGACATCAACAATGTTGTTGCCCATCAATAACCCCTGGCTTCAAAAACTGTAGAGAGACTAATGTAGAGAGGAAGAAGAAAACCTGATTGTGTAAGCCAAAGGTAGTTAGGGAAAAGGCAAGCATTAACAGAAGACAGATGAATAAGACATGAGGGAAGAAGAAAAGAAATCTTTCCTTTTGCTTTTTATTTAAGCTCTCCTGTGCCTTTTTTAACCCACATTCTGATTTTCATTTTTCATCTCCTTCTTAAACAGCAGTTCTCAACCTTCCTAATGCCGCGACCCCTTAATACAGTTCCTCATGTTGTGGTGATCCCCAACCATAAAATTATTTTCGTTGCTACTCTATAACTGTAATTTTGCTACTGTTATGAATCATAATGTTAATATCTTTTTGTTTTCCGATGGTCTTAGGTGACCCCTGTGAAAGGGTCGTTCAACCCCCAAAGGGATCGCGACCCACAGGTTGAGAACCGCTGTTAAAGAATGAACACAATCTGGTTCAGTGAATTCCAGAACACTTGGGAATTTAAGGAGGAAACTTTAGAACTTCAATAACCACAAAGTTAATGTAGTAATAAGCATCCCAAGATGCTTATTGCACAAAGTAGAGTTTAAATATACTGATGGAATATGAATTTATAATGAGTTATTAAAGGGAATTGGGCACATCTTGTTGAGATGATATTACTGAGTCCACACTTCTCTGTCCTATAAAAAGGACCTTGGTTTTTTTCCCAAACATTATTAAAAATATATATAAAAATAATAAATAAAAAAAATTGAATGCTTGGTGAGCCAGACATAGGGTTAAGCTATCAATGTTTCATACTTTCTCTCCTTTCTGAGCAACTGCTTTGAAAAAAATGTATATTTCTGAGTAGACAAAGTCTGGATTTGTCCATATGAGCTAGAGTTATCTGTCCTGGTGAGCAGAAAGGTTGTAGCCTTGGTTTGTTAATTTAAACATAATTAAATAGGATGAGTAGATAAAACAAGGAGCTGCAATGGGAGATAAAAAGGAATGGGTTTATTTCATCATAGGCACAAATGTATTTTAGTTTTAAAAGATAGAAATAATTGTCAATTCCTGAGAAGTAAATGGTCAGTATATTATTATTTCTTGATGGACTTTATTAGATGGCACATCAAATCCTAGGTTATGTCACAAAAATGGTTTTACCTTGGATTAATCTGATGGTTTTGGAGGAAAGGTGGGAGTCACATCTTAATTCTCACTCAGAAACATCATTTCTGATATTAATCTTGTGTTTGGAAGATGAAATAAGAGTATGCAAAATATTAAATCTTCCAAATTATATTTTTTGGGGCCTTACGAATAAGCAAGTATTATTCCTCGTGGTCTTAGCCCATATCAGCCATGACTTGCATAAAATTATTAAGGTACTCCATACTGCTGACCTGCTGAGGTTGTTCTTCTGCCAAAGAGAGAACAAGTAATTGTTCTGCAGGGAGGGAAATGCTTAAAATAAGTAAAAGATGATGCTTGTCTAATGCACTTTAACTTGTAGAGTGAGGAGTGTAAATCTTATCAATTATAAAATGGCTTTCAATAGTGTCATTGTGTGATGTACTTTCACATTTGGTGATGTTCTGCTTTACTTATTTGTGGTTGGTACATCTGTACCATGTATTGAAGCATCTTCCTAGTACATTTTTATTTCTTCCTGTAGATATTAAAGGAGGCAAAAATGAGCTGCTCCCTAAAACTTGGAAATAAAATTGTTCTCTAAGGGTCTAAAGATAGAATCAATACACAATAGGGCAGAGAAGAGGGGTACATAATTATCCTAGAGACAAATGGCTCCCATGTTGTCAAAAAAAAATGTTACGCCACTAGATACATTAACATAACAAAGGAAAGAATGTGACTTTCCTTTAACAGGGAAATGGCTGTTATTCGCAGGGTTCAGGGCAGGAAACTAACTGAAACCACAAGCATGGAACCCTCTCCCCCAAGAACACTGAAGAAATGACTGTCTTAATCAAGAGGATAAGAAATCGGGAAATTGCCACTGAAAGTCTTTAATTTAAGAACATACCACAATAGCTGTGATGCAGGGGACAAAAAGCTGCCAACCCTTCAACTATAATAGTTCTGAAAGCAGGACTGGATGTTGGGATACTGCTGCGTGTGAGCAGAAAACGGCCAAAAGCATACAAAAATAAAGATGGCTCAGCCTCCTATCCCACTGGAGGAACCTACTTCACCTCCAGAACCCTAGGTATATGGGAGAAGGGGATGGGAAATTTTATTTTTCTAACCTCTGCAGTGCAGGACTGCCCACTAGAAGGAGGTGAGCATGAATGCTCAGAGCCAACCCACCACACCTGCCACGGCTACCATGCGCCCTCCAAGGAACTGAGGGCCCTCACATCCTAATCATGGGGACGGATGCATGACATTAGCTTAGTCTGATTTCATTCAACATTTATATCAAAGAGCTCTCTCTGATTAGATTCCATGTGCCAGGCAACTGTCTGATTACAATTTGACTTCCCGTGCGTCTTACACACTGAGAATGAAAGTGCTGGCAAGAGGATCTTAGTCTTCCTGGGGTTTATATTTCACATTTTCATTTTCTCAGTGCTGTGATTATAACATATGCCACCTATTTACAAAGAACGTCAAAGAAAAACAAACACCACATAGTAAACAAGGTTTTCCATCATAAGAAACATTTTCATTTAAAAAAGTTGGAGTATTTTCAAAATGTTGCAATTTAGCATCTAGGGAATATAGTAATGGATTTGCATCTTGATTTTACAGCTTCTTCTATAAGGTCACTTAAATCTATCTGAGAACCAGGTCTATTTCTATTGTGTCTATACTCGTATAGTCTGGTTTCTAAGTGATCACAGCTGAAGGCCAGACTCCGGACTGAGGTACTTTGACCAGGACAGTGGCATCCTGTACAGACCCTTCTTGGGGGCAGACCCATCTTGAGTGGATGTCATGTGTCTGGCTTTTTGTCCCATCACCAGGTCCATTCAAAGCTGTAACACTTTTAAGTTGATGTCCATTTATTCAGTGAAGTTTCATGAAGGTAAAAAGGCAGGTCAAATTCAGATCCTCCCTACCTTAGCGAAATAGAAATAATGCAACCTCGGAGGCAGAAGTTTCCATGCCTATGATGTAGCAGTTTTCTTCTCTTTGTCACTTTACTGTTTCACAGGTATCTCAAGTAATGATTATCAATGGTCCATGAGGTGCAATTAAAAAAAACTGAGCCAAATAAGGTAGATTATCAGAACTTCATGACCTAACTACGTAGGACAGGTACCACCACCACCACCTTCAGCAAATAAGCCAGGAGGCCAGTAATTGCAAGTTGGAGAGGTCATTTAAAAACCAAGTATCAAGCAAATCTATAGGCTTAACAATATAGGAAATATAATTGAAGTGATTACACAGCTATTGTAATGTGCATGTTTCCATATTCTCTTATTTAAATGAATGTGAAGCTGTAGGTTCAAGTCCCACTTCCTATCCAAAAGGCAAGTTTGTAATGTAAATGAATGTGTTTCTTCACTGTAAAATGGAAATAATAATAGCTATCTCAGAGAGTTATCATAAAGATGAAAATGAAGCATGCTTAGCACAGAGCTTGGCAATAAAATACACTTAATATAGAGCAGTTATTGCTATAATTATTAATAAGCACATAATTGTTTGGAGGAAAGCTGACACAGAGCAAACATGAGTAAGTGATGGAATGCCATTCAGTGGAAAAGAACATGTAACCATGGCGAGGGCACTCGAGTGGAGTTTGCTCTGGCCATGTGTGTAAATTTAATAGGTTACTCCTTCAAGCGTCCTGATATGTCTTTGCATGTGGGCAGGAAAAAGTTTTCCAGGCATGTAGGAAAGACACGAAACAGCAAACGAGTTTTGCTAGGCACCTTGAAGTGAACCACCTCTCACACTGCACATAGTTAGAACATCTTCTATGATTCAGCTCTCCAGACCCAGCGTTGCCTTGGTCCTACTTAAACCTGTCTGGCAGAAACCCGGGGATTTCCACTGGCATTTGCATTTGGTTTATAGTCTCAAACTGGGTTTAGGTGCAAATACCACTGACCTGGAAGAATTTATCCCAGTCTTATTTGCATAGCTTGTGTGTGTTTTTTTTCCCCCCTCTAATTCGGATCCTAATTGGAAAACCAGCATTCTCATAGGTATTATTTTTCAAAAACAAATTCATAATAGGGTTTTAAATGCTTGAAAATGAGCCATAAAAAAAGAAGATAAAGAGAAACATAGGCATGGTTAAGTAAAAACTGCCAAACAATCAGGGTCAGGGGTTAATAGAGACTTGTATGAAAGAGAGGATCAATCTCTTAAATCCCTCCTCCCTCGGTCTTCCGTTCTGTGCTGTTTGCTTCCTATGCCTTGGCTGGCTTGATGGGGGAAGGTGCTGGACTGACCCTGAGCAGAAAGGAAGTCATGTCTTCTCTGGTGAATCAAGCCCAGGAAGTGTCATGGGCTGCAATCTTGTGAGGACATTCTCATAGCAACTCTTTTCTAATTTATGCCTGATCACCGCTGTTGGTGCCATTGGAATGATTCCTGTTTCTACATTCTTCGCTCTGATTCCCACTTGACTTGTGTTTTGTATGCCTAGCTGCCTACGAAGGTCTCTACTGAGCAATTTTGTTAGTACCTCCACCTAACAAGAGTGAAACCAAACCAAACATCTAACAATAGTCTTTCTCCACCAAAAATAAAACTTAATTATTGTATTCTAATGTCACCATTTCTGTCCTAAGTCCCACCATTTATTCCTTCAGTTAGAGACTCACACCGCCCCAATCATCCATGACTTTCCTAGTCACTTTGCTACCCACAGTGACAAAGTAGTCATCAAATTTCCCCCTTCTATGTCAAGATGTCTATCAGATCCACCCTTATCTGTGTCCATTGATGCTACTCTAGCATAAGCTCTCAAACTTCTTACATGAACTTTTATAATTGGCTCATATCCTGGCTCAAATCAGCTCAGTGTTGCAGGTCTCTGAGATGAATATCTGCTTATTGCTGTATGCTACTACACAGCAATACTTGCTTGTTACTTAGCATTTTGGGGTCAATAGAAAAGTGACAAACTTCTCACATAAGCTACTTGCCTTTAGAACTTTATTTGGAGGAGCCAAAACCAAGACAATATGTTAGTACATTTTATATTATGTTTGAGATATGCACTCAGTAGTTTAGAGTTCAAAACTTCTCCCTGGTCTCTAAAAACACTGGGCTGAGGAAAAGAGCCTGACACTCTGCATAGTAGTGCCAAAGACAAAGGGAGGTAGTGCAGGGATTCAACACAAAATTTTATGTTGTCTTACCTGGGTCCTCTCAGGTTTAGAAGGGAGGAATAGAATATTCCTGATTAGAAAGTCATCTTGTCAATTGATGTGTGTGCCCTTCCCCAGCCTGAACTGAGTGACCTTGGTGTTAAAGAGAAGCAGATGTCCTTTTATTGCCTGCTAAGGTACACAAGGAAGTTCCGAATCTTCTAACACATCTTTAAAGGAACTGTTCTTTTGGGTTAAACAATTAGCCATGTCCAACTGGACAGATTTCTGCTGATGGGTATGAAGGAATATCTGGTCAAAATGGGTCCGTTAATAAAAAACAATGAAGGGAAATCTTTCTACAGAGACATTCTGTTTTCCTACAGCATAGAAATAAGCAAAGCACAAGTAAAGCAGCCCAGCGGAGGCTGGTCTAAAAAGTGGAGATAATAACACTAACCCATAGGGTTACCATAGGATAAACTGCAGTTAATATATGTCAAATGTTCAGAACAGTGCCCATCATCTGTAAATGTTTTATTCACATTCTCTAGCTGAAGCAATAATAGTGGTGGTGGTGGTAGTGGTGGTAGGTAGACACTATGAAAATCATTCTACACTATTCAAATATATATCATAAAACTGCATTAAAATGTGCGTATTAGCAGACAATGGTAACAGTTTCACTAAAACTTTTCCATGTTGAAGTAAAAAACAGGTCTTGATTATCAGTCTATAATCCATATTATAAAATATTTTAATGGAACTTGTTTCCAGCAAAAAGCTAAATTAATAACTAAAACTACTAAGGGTCCCTTGAGAAATAATAAAATATTAGAATAATTTTAAATTTCTAAGTTGCAATAATTTTGTATCTTCACTTTTTTCTTAAAGTTCTTTGGATACCTTTACACTAGGCAGACTCGCTCACCAAGGAGAATGGACCATCAGTCATTGAGCACATTTGCCTTTTCCTCAGGAGCACCTAACCTCTCAATGCCTGGATGGGTGGTTTCCTGTCTGTGTTTGGTTTGAACTTGATCCAGGGCTTGTGGTTTTTGGCCAGGCTCATACTTTGTGTTATTATCCTACAGCATATTTAACAATAATGTTGATTTTGCAATTGGGCATATGACTCCTACATTTCTCAGAGAGACTCATGGGAATCTATGTGTCATGTTCTGGTTTACATGTCCTTTTCTCTTTTCACTCTTACACGCAGCAAGCCTAATCTTCAAGTTTAAAATTTTTTCTTCATTTCAAGATGAGAAACACATTTTGAATACTGGTATCACAGAATATGAGATAGGAAATTCTATTAAGTTAAAGCAAGTAGGAAAATATTTCTCTATTAGAAAATAAAAAATTATTTTTCCGTATCAAGATATAAAGCAAGGCAACAATTAGAGAATGTAAATTTGTCATGTGACTGGAGCAGAGGTAGAACAGCAAGTCTGGAGAGCAAAATTATTAGAGAGGCATGGAGGAAACCCCTTTTGTCCTGCTGCCTCCTTCCTTCCCTGTTAAAAAACTTGTCTTCCTCAGCAGTTTCTTTCTTTTGCAAGAAATCCTACTGTTACAGACATATTTCTTAAAATTATAATTCTGTTCTCTTTGCAAAAACCTCTGGAAAGAGACAATCTTTAGGTTATTATTCATCATTTACCACCAATGTCTCTCTCATAAATCAATTTCTGTATCTCTCTCTCTGTTTCTTCATCTTGACAGCTAAGTCAAAGTACCATTTGATGAGGAAATGGGTGAAAGTGTGAAATCTTCATAAGCCATTTCACTGAACAAGAATGTGTTGCAAACTCATTTCCTATCAGATACTGTACTAGACACTAGCAATGCAGATTCTAATAAGATAGCCATGCTCGAAACTTCTGACAAATTGTCTGAGGAGAGGGCCAGACAGATAATGAAATCGCTTTGACACTTAGCCCTTAAAATTCCTCTGAGCTGAATTTTTGTACTACTATAAATGTCAGCTGAGTTTTCCTTCAAAGCCCTGAGACCACTGGGTAGAGCAGCATTACTCTAATTCCACCCATAGTCCCTGCCAGACTAGCATCACCTTGGTATGGACTCTGACTTCATGAACCTTTTGCAACAACAGCAGACAAGGCACAATCTCTATTCTCCTCACATTCCTCCATTTGTCAGAGGAGGACCACCTAAATCAACTTAGCAGCCAAGCAGGCATTGATGCTATTGACAGGGCTGCATAGGTGAGATAGGAAGTCGGTGCCAGTGAGGCATTCTAACCAGGAGCACCAGAGCTCTTACTAGGATTTTTTTTTAGTTCAGCATCTTATCCATTTAAGGAACTCTCTATGCCTTATTTAGTTGGTATTTATTTCACCATTATGGGGAAAATCATGACTGTTGTCAATAAGATTTTTTTAACTTTCTTAAGAAGTAGTGAGAGAGTGTCATGAAATTACAGGTGATTGTCTACAGTTGGTCCAGTTGGCTATCTGACCATCCTACATGGGAAACTTTTTCACTGAGCTAAACATAGACACTATTGCCTACAAAGACCTTGGCTGCTTAAATGCCTCAAATTGCCATGTAATCATTATAATCTCAGAGAATGCCCACTGAGTTGATTTTATAAAGTCAACCTCTGTAATGCTTAAGATTTACAATCAACACTTTGCCCTGATTTTGACAGTGCTTAGGTCAGTAGATTTGACAAAATAACCATTTGCACATACACACACACACACTAATGGTTAAGGTAACAATCCCATGTTTGTACAGCACATTGCTATTTACAGAGCCCTTGAACATTCATTATCTATTTTAAATGACCCTTCCCACAAATCATTGATTTTGGTAACATTATCTCCATTTTCCTGATAAAAAGGCTGAAGCTCAGAGAAATAAATTAATGTATACACTTACTTTAGGGTCAAAGTAACTATAAACCATGAATAACTGAGCAACAAAATTCTCAAGTGAATAAAAACATCAATTCTTTATATAGGGGTAAATATGGAGGTTCATGTTTAAGAAATTCTAAAATATAAAAATCTGAACTCAAGGTAAATAAATTAGCAGGATTACCATTTACTTGATTTAAAAAATAATTTTTGTTTTGCATAAAGAATTACACAGAATTTCTTTAAATAATAAGTACTTAGCATATTAAGTATTGTTTTACACTCCAAATTTCATTGACTCACAATAACATTTAAAAACTGCGTACTGGGTAAAGTGAGTCACATTTGTTTTCAAAAGAGATTAGCCCATGCATGAGACTCACTGCTTGGAAGGTCATTAGTGATATCCAGTTCCTAGGTTTATAATGATCAGTTCCCACATTCAAAAAAATAAAACCCTGAGATTAAAAGCTATCCCAAGATGCTGGATACACAAAACTGATCACGAGTACAAGGCTCATTAAATACTCCACAGGAATAAAAATATCAAAGACAAGAGACTGCTAATCTAGAACTTTAAATTTTAAATAAGTGTAACTTAAAGGGACAAGATACATTAAAGTAACATAATTTACAAGATGGATGACTGTTCTTATGGTCAAGGGGCGAGGGAGGTTGAGGGGGGAGCCAATTCCCAACCCTAGAGCCTCTGACTCATAAATGACAAATATACTCACCTGTTGGCTCTGGACACCATGGTGGAACCCCAAGGCGAGGATGAGGTCGGAGTGTGCATTTCCTTAGCTCATTCTCCCATTTTTCCAAGAAGGCCTCAGCTAATGTCAGATCACTAACTCTTATGAGCTTTGGCAAATCACCAAGTCTAAATATATGGTTTGATCATACAGACCTGGGGCCTCATCACCAAGCCACTGTCTGAGTCATAAAGTCCCCTGTTGACATTGATACATGGCCTTCCTCTGTGTGTTCTGTCCCACTGTCAATCAATTCTAAGAACAACTCTCAGATGAGCCAGATGCCCTCCCCCTGAACATTACTAACTTCATGAGAGACATCTCTTGCAATTTCACAGTCTCAAGCAACTATACTCTCCTTTTTATAAGCAGGTTCCATGGAAACATGGAGGTGCTAAATTGTATAATTCCTACCTCTTTAGAATGAGACTATGAGAAATGCAAGCCCATCTCCAAAAAGGTACTCATCAATCATAACAGGTGACAGTAACAAAGGCAGGACTCCACATTGTCCTCCTAAAGCAGAAGACTAAAGCTAGAAAGAAACTTTTATATAGTTTTCAAATTTTCACTAAATGCCTTACACTAACTTAACTAAAGATAGAAAATCTGTATGTGCTTGATTCTCTGCTTATGTGGTTAGTCTTTACTTACATACATGTTATTGACTTCAGCTAGAGATGGCAAGCATGTTTCAATTCAATTTCAATTCTGACCAAGTGGAAGTAATGCTTAGAATGTCATATTGAGGATTCTGAGGTTGCCTCTAGACTTCCAGAAAAAGTTGCTTCTTACACCCAACCATGAAAAAGGAGGAAAAAGTGGTGGAGGAAAAAGTGGTGGCATCTTGCCTCCATTTTTCATCTCAGAGCCAAGCAATTAGCTGTTATTTCTGCAATCATATGGGAACACCAAACAGCTTGCTCTTCAGTTTATGTCTTAGAAAATGAAAAAAACAAAACAAAACAAAACAAAAAAAACAGTCTATGCTTTTCACTCTACTTATCAGTTAGAAATAACTTGAAGTGAACCACATATTAGATCACAATTCTCCCCAAAACAAGTGCTAGTATTCTACTTCCATGAAATGTGGTAGAAATGAAAAACAAAGAAACAAACTTAGCAGCTATTATATTCTGCATTTCAGACAGTATAATTATGAATTAATAATTATATACTCTAGGTGAGCCGTGTGAAGATCCAAAGAAAAAAAATTATTTCCTCCCACCCTCCTCTACCACACCAAAGAATCTGTGAGTTTCTCTTTGATTATGATTTTCTTAAATAGAAACTTTCACTGAAAGCAATATCAGCATATAAAAGTTAGAAGAGCTCATATACACTAGTGATTATTAATTGGAAATAACATTTAATTTAAAAACCCCATTCAAAAAAAGCAAGGAAAACATAAGATACATAATAATTTATCCAATAATAGGCATATATGGTGAAAACTTAAAAACTTTTATTGAAGAACATAAAAGAACTGAAAAAAATGAAGAGCTATAACATGTTAATGAATAAAGCACCTCAATGTAGTAAAGATGCCATTTACCCTTAATTAAATCTATAAATTCAATGAATCCCAATCAAAATACCAACAAGGTTATTTGTGGAATTTCATAAGCTTGTAATAATTACTTATTTAGAAAAAAAAGCATAAGGCAAAGGAGAGCTAACAAAATTTCAAAAAAAGAACAAGTTGGGAGACTTGCTTTATTAGAATTAAGGACTCGTAGAGAGCTATTGTGATTAAGACAGTACAATATCGGCTCAGAGATAAACTACTTAAGCAATGGAAAAGAAGAGAGAAATTAGAAACTCACATATGGAAATTTGATATATGAGAGAGGTGACATTTCAATCTTTGGAGGGAAAGAAAGATGTTTTAACAATCAGCTTAGGACAATTGGTTATCCATATGGAAAAAAATAATATCAAATTCCTACAGTGCACTATTCTCAAAAGTTTGTTTTAGAGGGATTAGAGACTTACGGGTGAAATGCAAATTTTTTTGATCATTTTTTATTGTGAAATACACATTTTATAGAATTTAGTTTCAGCTGCACAACACAGCGCAATATTTATACTTTTTACCCCTCGAAGTGACAACCCCTGTCCCCCAATCCGCCACCCCACTCCCCCCCCAATATCATACATATCTATTACAATTCCCTTGACTCCACTCCCACACTATACTCCACATCCCATGAATATATATATANATATATATATATATATATATATATATATATATTCACTTATAGCTGACATACAATATTATACAACATCAGCTTCAGTTGTACAGTGCAGTGATCGAGCCTCTACCCCATTCATGATGCGGTCTCCCTAGCAAGACATGTGACCATCTGACACCCTCCGAAATATTTACAACAGAAAGGCAAAATTTTAATTTTAATTTTTATACAAAGAAATGTTGAGAATTAGGTTGATAATTTAACTATATGAAAAGTATTTTTAAAAATCTGTTCATTAATAGACACCATTAAGAAGGTAAAAGGACATGTTACAAACTGGTATAAAATATTAACAATATATATAACCAATAAAATATTTTAATCAAGAATATAAAGATAAAACAAAACAAAACAAAAACATTGACTAGAAAAATAAGCTAGAGACATTAACACACATTTAAAGAAGAGGAAAACAAATGATTAAAGGAAAAGGAAAAATACTCAACCTCCAAATGATCTAATTTTGAATTTTCCTGATTATAAATTGCCAAATATCAAGAAATAGGACAGAAACAGGTGTCAGTGGAAATATGAAGCTGCAGGAACCCTTACAAATTACTAGTGGGATTGTAACCCTTTGGAAAATGATTTGGCATTATATGTTAAAATTTAATATAGTGTGTACTTTTTTACCTAGCAACCATCTCAAAATCATCAAGGAAAAACAAAAAACAAAACAAAACAAAACAAAAAATGATGTTAGTTATCAAGAAGCTGATTCAGAAGACCTATAACTTCAGCCTCTTTTATAGGGAATTTTAAGTAGCTAAAGGCATCGTAAAATACAAAAGAAAAGGCAAACATTTTCTCTATTTTTATTATTTAAAATGACTTTGAAAGTTCTGTCAAAATAAGATTCTAAATGGGTGTTATACATATTAGAAGGAGAAAGCATATTCTCAGTTATTATTCTCAGGCATGATTATCTATCTACAGGGGAAGAATTTTTAAATCAGTGGAAATTTCTTTTGAAATCATAAACCCATTTAACAAGGTGGTAGTTTCCAAACAAGTATACAAGAACAGATAGCGTTTCTATAGATCGTTGATATCCAGTAAGAAAATTCAATGGGTGTTTAGAAATAACTACAAGAATCAAAAGTCCTCCAAAAATGTATAAATTATAGGAATATAACACAAGAACTGGTTAGAGACACACATGGCATGTTTTTTGAGTGGAAGGAACTAGTATTGTAAAGGTGCTATTCTTTCCCAAATGTAAGGCAAATCAAATCAGAAACTCAGTGTTTTAAAAACCCAGTAAGCTTACATTAATTTTTTTTCTGGAGGAAAACAGTGCATGGAAATAACCAAGGAAAAAATTGAGAAATGTACTTATAGAGGACTTGCCCTTTCTCATTGTAAAATATACCATAAATCTATTGAATAATAATCTGAAATGGGCATAGGAGTAGATCAATAGAACAGAAATAAAGAATCCAGAAATAGATCCTACTCACACATGGGAACTTGCCTCCAGTGCTGTGTCAACATTAATCATGAGCTCATCTTCAGTGGGGGCTGTGTTCCCATAGTGTCTTTAGTTTCTGGACTCTAAATGTTGGGTCTGAGAGTTAAACTAAGATCATCTAATTCTAAAGCCCAAGTAATTAACCATCACACAACATAACCCCCAATAAATATGTGAGACTAGCTAAGAATATTTTACAAAAGAAAGATAATTAAGAAAGATTGGTTTATCAGATATCATAATATGTTACATAGCTACAGTAAATAAAATAATGTGATTCATAGGTCAGAATTCCTAGAACAGAACTTGGCACATTTTAAGCACTCAATAAACATTTGTTGAATGGATGAATTTACCAGCTTCTCCATCTAGAATTCATTTATCCCCAAGGACCTGGACCAGTGTTTGTCAAACATTTTAGTGTGATCAGAATTCAGTTGGGGTGGTTGTTAAAAAGGCCCATCTCCTCCCCACCTTCTCCTTTCCACCCCCAGTAGGCCTGTAAGCTCATTCTAAAGATCAAGGTGAGAAATTTTAATTTTCAACAAGCCCCCAGTGATTTCTGATACTGATGGTCCCAGAAACACATACTCCAAAATATTGTGCCAGATGGAGAGAACCAACAATCCAGAGAAAGCGAATATCTGGTTGGCTGAGGGGTTTCAATTACCATTGTAAATATATATGTTGGCATTCTGGTTTATAAAACATCTGTATTTGGTTAGTGTGAGTATCCTCAAACAATTGACCAAGTTTAGGAGTCCAACACATTTAAACTTCCAGACCTGAATCTAGACCTTGAGCCTGTTTTGTGAATTGCCAGCTTGGTTTATTCTGGTGACACTATTCCTTGCTACATACTTCTCTCAACCTTCAGTAGCTAGTAGGATCTCTAGCTGTGTTACTCCCCTTTTCCCTTCTCACTAATAATCTTGGTAACAAAATCCATTTGTCACTTTCTCACATTGCATACACTGACTTAATCTTAATAGTGTATTTTCCCCTGTCAGCTATTTCTTTTCCTCTGTAAATAACTAGTTTCAGACAAAGCAACTAAACATCTTTTTTCTCTACTCTCTATTCTTTCAACTTGCCTCTTCTACATTAGAAATTGTAAAGATTGAGAAAAGATTGCATCATTTTTCTTACAGATCTCCTTTCAAAGGCCCATGGCTCTTATGTGGCAAAAAAACGACATGATTACCTGAATGACATAGTATAACTCTTACTCAATACCATTTATGCTATCTCATTCTCACTCTCCTTCTTTCCAAATGAAAAATTTATCTCAAGGTATGTGTAACTGGATTTTGACCCATTAATGGATCATGAAACTAATTTAGTAGATCTTGACCAACATTTTTTTCAAATGAATATATTAAAATAGAAAACGTATTGCTAGGGTAAATTTTTGTTTCAACTATATATGCATGAATGTATACAAGATGGGGATAGGAAATGTATTTCTTATTTTGAGTAGAAAATGTATAAAAACTTATGACTTAATAAAGTTAGATGAATTTTGTGAGTTGAAATAGTCTTTTCTTTTTTTAAATAATTGTTCTATTTTTCAATTACCGTTGACGTATGATATTGTATTAGTTTCAGGTGTACAACATAGTGATTAGACATTTATATAACTTATAAAGTGATCGCCCCAATAAACGTAGTACCCATCTGACACAATACATAATTATTACAATATTATTGACTATATTCCATGTGCTATACTTTACAGTCATTTTGTAACTACCAATTTGTACTTCTTAACATTGTCCCCTTTTTCACCCATCCCCCAACCCCTCTCCCAGCTGGAAAGCATCAAAATGTTTCTGTATCTATGAGCTTCTTTCTGTTTTGTTTGTTTTGTTTTTTTAGATTCCACATATAAGTGAGATCATATGGCATTTGTCTTTCTCTGTCTGACTTAACTCCACTTAGCACAAAACTCTGTAGGTCCATCCATGTTGTTGCAGATAGCAAGATTTCATTCTTTTTTATGGCTGAGTAATATTCCATTGTATGAGTATATATGTACCACCTCTTTATCCATTCATCTACTGATGGACACCCAGGCTGCCTCCATATCTTGGCCATTATAAACAATACTGCAATGAACATGTAGATGTGAATGTCCCTATGAAATAGTGTTTCGGGTTTCTTTGGGTAAATACCCAGAAGTGGGATTACTGGGTCCTTCTTTGTCTCTTCATATAGCCTTTGTTTTAAAGTCTATTTTGTCTGATATAAGAATTGCTACTCCAGCTTTTTTTTTTCCATTTTCTGTCCCTTTACTTTCAGTCTGTGTGTGTGTGTGTGTGTGTGTGTGTGTGTGTTTTATCTCAAGTGAGTCTCTTGTAGACAGCATATGTAAGGGTCTTGTTTTCTTATCCATTCAGCAACACAATCTTTTTCTTTTTTTTTTTTTAGCTGAGCCATCCTGCCACCTGTTGGCAGCTCAGCGGCAGCTCAGCTTGGGCCGGGCATCGAATCGCTGTTGCT
>NW_017731944.1:456922-489119 GCF_001890085.2 Hipposideros armiger
TTTTTCATATGCCTGTTGGCCATCTGTATGTCCTCTTTAGAGAAATGCCTCTTCATATCCTCTGCCCATTTTTTAATTGGGTTGTTTGGTTTTTTGGTGTTGAATTGCATGAGTGTTTTATAAATTTTGGATATAAACTCCTTGTCAGATATATCATTTTCAACTATCTTCTCACATTCAGTAAGGTACCTTTTTGTTTTATTGATGATTTTCTTTGCTGTGAAAAAACTTTTAAGTTTGATATAATCCCACATGTTTATTTTTTCTTTTATTTCCCTTGCCCAAGGGGATATATCAGTAAAAATATTACTGAGGATAATGTCTGCAAATTTACTCCCTATGTTTTCTTCTAGGAGTTTTATGGTTTCAGGTCTTACATTTAAGTCATTAATCCATTTTGAATTTGTTCTCTTATATGGTGTAAGGAGGTGGTCCATTTTCATTTTTTTGCACATGTCAGTCCAGTTTTCCCAGAACCATTTATTAAATAGACTATCTTTATTCCAATGTAAATTCTTGCTTCCATTCTCATAGATTAAATGATCATATATGGATCAGTTTATTTCTGGGCTCTCTATTCTGTTCCATTGATATGTGTCTGTTTTTATGCCAGTACCATACGGTTTTGATTACTATAGCCTTGTATTATGATTTGATGTCGGGTAGCATGATACCTCCCACTTTGTTCTTATTTCTCAAGATAACACAATCTCTTGATTGGAGTATTTAATTCATTTCCTTGGAAAGTAATTGTTGATATATATGCAGTTATTGCCATTTTATTATTCATATTTTTTTCTTTATTTTCTCCTTTTCTTCTCCCCCTCCCCTTCCCCATTCCCCTCCTTCTCCTTCTCCTTCTTCTTCTTCTCAAAATACTCCCTTTAACATTTCTTGTAATACTGGTTTGATAATGATAAACTCCTTTAGCTTTTTCTTGTCTGGGAAGATCTTTATCTGTCCTTTGATTTTAAATGATAGCTTTGCTGTCAGTAAATCTTGGGTGTAGATCCTTACTTTTCATCACTTTGAATATTTCCTGCCAATCCCTTCTGGCCTGCAAAGTTTCTGTTTAGAAATCAGCTGACAGTCTTACGTAAGTTCTCTTCTAGGTAACTAAGTGCTTCTCTCTTTCTGAGTTTAAGATTCTGTCTTTGTGTTTAACCTTTGGCATTTTAATTATGATGTGTCTTAGTGGGCCTCTTTGGGTTCATCTTTTTGGGACTCTGCTCTCCCTGGCTTGTATGTCTATTTCCTTCACCAGGTTTTATTGGCATAAAACAGTGAGAGGAAAGTCAAAGTTAAAGATAAGGCACTTCTTCTACATACATAAGAATATTTTCCTTGCCTTTCCTTAGAGATGAATCTACATAATCTTTTACAACTTCAAAAGTTATTAGATTTCATATATGAAGAAGTTATTAGCTACTTTTTAATAACTCAGTGGGACAGTGGAACATCAAGTTCAGGCAAGTGTCCAGAGGGATACTTGTAATGCTTTTTCTAGGATTGCCTGTTGGCTTATCTGCTTGTATTTATGCAAACATTTGGGGGTACAAGTGGAAGAAGGGCTAATTCCCAGAGGAATTTAATGTTAATTGTTTATGTGATATTTTTCCTTCTGCTGTGAGAGTGGGGCTTTCCAGAGTCTAGTCAAAGGTGATTTGATTGAGGGATCCTCTGACAGGAACACAATGGAATGCTGCTCTGAGGGAATTGACCCCAGCTCACCCCAACTAACTTGTGATCACCCTGCAATACTTGAAATGCAGCAAAAATCCTGGAGCCTGTCCCCTTGTTCTCTGCAATCACCCACCCATTGCGTGCAAGAAAAAGCTAGAACCTTCTCTGTCTGGTAAATGATTTTCTTGAATTATGCAGCAGGCAGAAAGCTTATCTAGTGGGTTATCTGTTCACCTGGTCTAGTTGACTACCTGACAAGTAATTGCAGGGATATATGATCACACTTTCTATCCATCAAGTTGCTATGTGTTTGTAAGTGAAAAAATGAGAGTATTACATGGATCTGAGCTCATTTTCTTCTTTTGATCTGCCCTGCGATCTGACACAGGAGAATTTCTTTCTCAGGGCCAAATGAACTTTAAGACTCCAACAAGTATGACAGAATGTAAGGTCTTCACCAATGCATTGATTCAATTTTTCAATAAACATTCATTGATCTTTTACCAGGTACTTTTCTAGACAACAGTGAATAAGCCACAATACCTCTCCTTATGAATGGGCTTCCAACAACTCATATATACTAAGAATAATATTAACAATAAACTTTTTGTTCTTTTCTTCATGCTTTGAGACATAACACAGAGTTCAATAACTTTATTTTCATTTCTTTCCACAAACTCTATTTCTTTACCCTCCAGTCCTTGACAGAGAGGGTAGAATCTTAAATTGAGGCAGTTCTCTCTGTGAAGGGGAATTCAGGAAGGGATTGATCTGAGAGAAGTAAGGAAATCAGGTCCTACAGCAGACTCCTCTCCAAAGGAAATTGAACTTATTGAATCATGCTTGTTGCCTTCTACTCAAAGGGAAGTACTATTTTGGTACCACCCCCCCCACACACACACACACACAAATAGTCCTCTGACTTTAAAGCTGAATTTGGTTTATCCCCTTTTGACCCAGACACATAAAATTTGGTTCGTCATTTCCATGCTAGCACCCACAGCTGGAGGTATTTGGGCTGGGACCAAAATGGACCTTTGGCATATCTCACATTTGACACTTTTTTGCTCATGCCTGGACTGCTCTGTGTTAACATGAGACAGCTTGATTCTTGTGCTAAGTCTAGGCATCTAGTACAGACCTCAGAGATCCCTGAGGCATAGTGTAAATGAATCTGTGTTCCTGAACTGCAGGTGCATGAAATAGAGCATAAGACACTGGGATTTAACAAGAGTTAGCAAAAAAAAAAAAATATTTTGGGAAATGTGAAGAGGAACAAATGAGGTAGAGATATATAAACAAATATATATTAAATAAAATTATGTAATTTAAAATTATATATAGATTGCTTTATCACATTTCTGGGTATTAAATTTTTTGAGATAAAGAAGAGGAAATGAAGTATTACCACGACAATGTATTTGTCTAATATCTGTCTAGAACATCAAGTTTCCCTTGAAGGGTGATGGTGAAAGAGTGAAATGTCCAAATGTACCTGTTTCATAGTGATGCACACTTTGCATGCCTCTGTTTAGGATACTGAGATGCACAACCCCCAAAACTGAAATTCAGTTTCAAATAACATTCAAATAACTTTTATCAGAGTTATCTTTGAAATATTCAACCTTTCCAAACTCACTCCATAAGAATAAAGAAGGGAGTAGAAAGTCAAGCCACAGCCTCAAAGATAAGATACGGTGTCATTTCCTTGAAAGTTGGTCATAAGAGATAGGCCAAATATGAGATCTAAGAATTAACGATCTATATTGTTTCATGATTCCCCAAAAATAGCATACTCCATCATTGAAATTTGCATACTACCTTTGTTTTTACAAACAATGTTTCAAATCCAGACTAAAGGCTGTAGGTCTATTTCCATGCCAGTCTTCCCAATACAAACAGTTTTGGTAAAACAAGAAATGTTGAATGGGAATTGCTTTTGGGATCTCTTTCTAGCCACTGATATCTTTTAGCCAGTGAAACCTCATGGAATTTTCTGAACTAGTGATCTCAGCTTTGTCAATGTGTGTTGGTTAACTTGCTCTATTCCCTTTTGTTAGCTGGCAACAAGCTTGTTAGGAAATTTATCCACACTTTCATCTATGTCCAAAACTGACATTATACCTTGGTGTGGTCTAATTGCTGTATATTCAGGGTGATGTTTTGTTCAGCAGTAGTGTGACATGGGGAACTATTCACCCATTCACCAAATACCTGATGATATCCTACCAGATGCACGTCTGAGATATAAAATAGCAAACAGATGGACAGGCCTACCAGTTCAATGGAACTTTCAGGCCACTGGTGAGAGAAACAAAATAAACACTAACTAACAAACAAAACTATCTGATTGCAGTAAGAGCTACGCAAAGCATAGAGTGACTAGATGACTGAGTGACTGGGTATCTTTTTTTTTCATTGTGAAATACATATTTTTAAAAATTAGTTTCAGCTGTACAACACAGTGCAATAGTTATACTTTTTACCCCTTGAAGTGACAACCCCCTCCCCCAATATCACACATATCTGTTACAATTCCATTGACTCCACTCCCACACTATACTCCACGTCCTGTGACTATATATATATATATATATATATATATATATATATATATATATGCGAGTACTTTTGACTTAGGTGGTCAGGGAAGACTTTTTGGAGTAAATTATATTTGAGCAAATACTTACATGACAAGAAGGACTCAAACATGCAAAAAGGAAAAGCAAAAACACTTGAAGTAAAAAATAAACTTTGCGTAGCCAATTTTTATATAAATGAGTAAATAAAATTATAAACAACCACAAGCAAATGCTGCTGTTCCTGGAGCAGAGTGATAAAGGAGAAATGAGAGGTAAGAACAGCGAGGGCCACGTTGTGAAGGCCAGGCCTTGTGACCACCATAAAGAGTTTGGATTATAGTCTAAGTGCAGTGGGAAGCCATCAGAGCAATTTAAACAGGGAGAGACATGGTGGGATGTACTATGTAACTGCCTAAGGAAAACCTGTCATTTGTAAGGGAAAAGAATAGCTCCCTGCCACAAAATCTCAACCCCAATAACAAAACAAATAAACTAGTTCTTCTATTACTACAATTTTCTTTAAAGCATCTGTAACATAAAGCATCCTCCAGCATACCTAAACACACAAACATAAACAAATTGTGTGCCCATGAATAGTCATTCATTCTATTCATCGAAGGCAAATACAAGTGGTGAACAGTATTTTCCAAAGCTTGGTATTCCATTCCTATGTAAGGAGTTCAAATTACATGACTCTGAATCTTTCTTAACATCTTTACTCTTCCATATTTAGAGAGGTGATTGACTTATCTGATTGGTCAATGTGGAGGGCTAACTGCGGATGGTTGGCTCAGCTCCTAGATAGTCCTCATGAGACGGAATCTGCCCAGGGAGAGCAGGAATTCTGCTCTGTGCCTCCACAGCAAATGGACTATGTAGACTGGCTCCATGTGTGTGGCCCACCTCCATCATTGTTGCTGAGACTGGTCAGTGAGTCTGCCTACATGTGAGTTCAACACTAGCAAATCCCCATCGTTAACAAACATGAAGCCCCATTCTCCAATTTCATCTCTAGTAGGAAATTTAAAAAATGATATTTTGACTTCCATGTCTGGGTTATTTCTCAGCCTGTTTGGAAACAAGATAGGGAAAATAAGGTACCATTTTCATGGCGGGAGAGGTGCTTAGAGGCCTCAATTTCAGTTGCGTACTGAGAACATAGCACTGTCTTGGGTTCCATCAAAGACATAGAGGAAAAAGTAAATACACCAGATGAACTGAGGAAATTTACAATCCTTTATGTTATTGTCTTGCTGACAAGAAAAGCAGCTTCGTGGACAGAATAGAAAAACCTAAACTTCAGATTAAAAAAAAAAACACGTCAACAGAACTGCTTAGTTTGGAGATCCCCAAGACTCTGCCATGTGTTTTATTTACACAGAACTGGATAACCATAAAACTTTAGAAACAGAGGTAAGGACTCACGGAAAAAAGGCTCACCTTTTGCCCTCAGTTTTCTTGTCTGTTCATTGACTTTTATTGTCTTCCAAATATTGATCTGTAAGCTTTGGCTCTGAACACTGCTTTCATCTCAGTTAGTTTCAACTCTGTATTTTCCAGTCTGTCTCTCTCTCCTACACCAGAAAGTGGGAAAGGGATGCTATTCCTGGCTCCTTTTCTCAAATGTCTCATATTGTCCAAGTGAACATAGTATGTGGCTGAAGCTCTATTGCTTAACATATGGAGGCTGGTCATGTGGCATTTCAAAGCCCGCTTCAACTCTCAACCCAAAGAGTAGAAGCTGTCTTACGGGGCTTCCTGCCCCTGCCTAACGCTCTTGGAAAAGGTGAGAGGTAAATAGGTGAATTCAAACACATGTCTGAGAGAAGGACCCTAGACACAAAGGAGACTTATGTGGTAGAGACTATTAATATAGATCTATCGATCTTCACTATAGGAAACACAGCTCTGAATTATTTACTGGGCATGATATCTGAGTAAACTAAAGATCAATCTATGCTTGATTTGCCTCCATATATTTTTAACCTATTTTTTTACTTTTTCCAAATGAAATAAAGAACCACCTAATTGAGTTTTAGAATTGGAATAAGGGAAATATGTACATTAAAGTATTATAGGGCCAGCCGAGTGGTTTGGTTGGTTAAGAGTGTGAGCTCTGAGCAACATGGTCGCTGGTTCAATTCCCACATGGGCCAGTGACCCACGCCTCAGCTGAGCTGCCGCTGAGCTGCAACGGGTGGCCGGATGGTTCAGAGGTGAGAGCATGCGTTCTTAGCAACAGGTTTCCAGTTTGACTCCTGCATGGGATGGTGGAATACACCCATCCGCAACTAAGATTGAACATGGTTCCTTGAGCTGAGCTGCCTTGAGCTGTCAGCGGGTGGCCGGATGGTGACTGGACTTGGAGCTGAGCTAGCTGCGCCCTCCATAACTAAGATTGAAGAACAACAACTTGGCTGTTCCCCTTCCCCAATTCCCCAATATTGTTCCCCTTACCTAATTCCCCAATAAAATCTTTAAAAAAATGTATTATATAGGAGGTCTATGTAACAGTTTGTATGTATTTGCTTTTATATATATATATATATATATATATATTATATATATATATATATTATATATATATATATAATATATATATATGCAATACATACATATATATATATATATCTTAGGTACTTCAAGTTGCATAATAGGGTGCTTCTCAACTCAAATGTATGAGGCAATTTTAATAATTAATAATACACACCTGAGTGTACTTGATCTACCTTTTTTGGACCTACTCTAGGTCTCGTACCTAAGGAATTTTGTTACTGCATTAGGCTTGTTCTAAGAAAAATGAAATGGAAGTGATCCTAAGTGTAAGTTGCTGACCATATTTTTCTATTCTAAAACTTATAAAAAAGATCTTAGAAAGGATGGTCATAGCTTTTTTACCTGATATATGTACCCATACCCAACAGGTTCAGACAGGAGTAGTGTAGGTGTATGAATAAAAAAAATAATAATAAGGTGAATTTCCTGTGGTGTCATAGGTCGTAAGTGAGCTTGCATAGACCACTGTATAAGCCATTAACCCCACACCTGAAGTTACAACCTTTAATTCTCTAATTGCTCTCCTCCAAGTTCTGGCAAGTGAATCAGCCACTTGGCATCCTGCCTTACTTCTGACTGACTCAGAAGTATTTCTATAGCAGCTGCCACACATTTTTTGGGGGTGAGGGGGAAGAGAGGGTGGAGTTGCTGCTATGAGTCATGAGAGAATGAGAAAGACAGGGGTAAGGTGAAAGGGGAGGCAGATATCCCCAATGCATTTCACAATGAAGAGTCAAAGGATTAAAAAAAAAAAAGTCAAATTTCTCCTAGAAACTTTTGAATGAATCAGTAATTAAACAAATGTTTAATGACTGCTTTTGACTTCTAAAGTCATCCCCTTTTAGCCTTCTCACAAACAGGTCCCCACAAACACATCACACAACTTAGAGAAAGAGAGAAAACAACTCTCATTTCAAATCCCCTATTGCAAATACACTTTTCCCATGATTTTCTCCATGATTATTCTATCACACCGCTAAACTTAATATTCTGAGTCATTGATTATAGATTAATTGAATAAAATCAAGCTTTTCAACTCCATGCTTTGACATCAAACAATGCATAGTCTTAGAGGAATTCATTTAAATACCAAGAACATGGTTTGGCTACTGATAAGAAAAATATATATTTTTAAGTGTAACTAAAACCCAATTTTTAGCACAACACATGCAATTTGATGCTTTTACATTGACTTACAATTGGTAATTTAAGATGCCCAGAATAATGTAATGGTATATTTAACCGAGCAGCTCTAATGAGAGCACAGAAATCACTCACTGGAAGCATGAAGGTTCCGAGAACACTAGCTTAGCACTGGCTAAAGCAACAGGCTTAGAGTTCAGCCAGTAAGTCTCCTCAATATTTTGGAAGATTTTTACAAGCCTGTTGGGATCCTATATCAAATTAATACTTTGTTTATAAGTCAGTAACCTTGTTAAAATTTTTAGCTCCTGAGAAAATCTTTAGAAAGAACTTTCTTATTTAGTTATTTTTGAAGTAGATATATCTAAGTTTCTACTGATTCAAGGCCTGACTAGACACTAGCATAAGATAAATAAATAAATAGGCACTTCACAAGGAATTTCTTTCATCGTGTTTATGGAAAAGGGGAGTGGCTGACACAGTAGCATTGTGCAGTGGGCAGTGGCACTGGCTGCCATGCCAGCTGGGGTCAGAATCCTGGTTCTGCCTCCTCCTTGTTCCATCCTCTTAGATATCTTTCAATCTCTCCATGTTTCATTCTTCCCGTCTTTAAAATGAAGCTAGAGAAACTACTTCTCTGATAGCACTGTAGAGATTAAGTAAAAAATTCTTAGAACAGTGCCAGGCACATAAAAACTCTCAAAAACTGTACACTACAAAAAACCATGGAGTGATAGATAAATTATTGTCTTTTCTCTGGTTACACAGCAGCAGAACTGACATTTTGAACCCAGGTCTCTGAACTCCTGATCTACAAGCTCAGACTTGGTGTGTTCATTGCCATTTCCCCAGAATCATGTGACTAACGGTCATACTGAGTAACTGGTGAAAATTAACTTAGCATCTCTGCCAAATTGGAAAGTTTTACTTAAAATTTCAATTAATTTATTGGTTTATTTGGGGTTTGATGGGGGTAAACTCTTCTGAGATATTTAAACTTGTTAAAATACGGAAAGCTGCAAATAAGTAGAGGCTTGGCATACTGACTTTAATGCTGTGATGGATGGATTATTCTTTCAGGGCCCACTTTACCTCCAGGACTCCAAGCCTTTAAAGGGCTGCTCTGGAGACCATGGTACTATTTGTAACATAACTGTCTTTTCAGTCCCAGCAAATTCATGTGGCCAGAAGGCAATACAACAATGTTATTATCTTTAGTTTATTGTCAAAATTCTTTGGGTCTCAACAAAACCTTTACTGATGTGTGACTATTAAAGACGCCATTTGTCTCCTCACAGAGTTATCACAAGCATTGTAGGTTGCTAGTATTTTTTTCTCAAAGAAATGCATTTTTGACCGTAACAGAGAAAGTTGGCTGTGACACAAACTTCTAGCCAAATAAGACTACAATTTCAATTGCTACAGGATAAAACAAGTAAACAATAGGTGTGATGAAACACAAGTTCCGGAAGGAATGGTACAGTGGAAAATGTCAGTTACTGAAGATTCCTTTCTCACATGACTCACCCAGGTGAGATAAACGCTGTTAGTTTTCACATAGAGTGGTCTGGGCGCACAACTCATCATACAGCCTTACAGCAAGTTCTCTGAACAGCTCTATTAATTATTCGCTGACCCTGGAGAATGCCTGTGAATGCCTCTTTGGGGTCTAGTCTGAAGGTGACTCATTCACCCACATGTAGTTTTGTGTAAAGAGAACAAATGAATCTATAATAAACATGCTTGATTTCCATTCACTCCACCCATCCTAACTTCCCAGAAATTTCAGCCCAACCTAGACTTCTCATGATAAATGGCTTCTCCAGGTATGATGACTGTTATGACAATATCTGAGTAAGAGTTTGGACCACTGTCCCTCCACCCCAAAGGGGATCGACTCGATGTCGAAAACTTAAGTAACTGATTACTCCATTTGCTCCAGGATACAACTTCCTCTAGACAAATAATAAGTTGACCTGAAAGCACTTTTAAAATAATGTCTGTCTTTTCATAAAGGTAACCCAGTTTAAAAGTAATTATCTTTATTAGAGACCCAATGACCAAATTCTAAATATTTGTCCTATCACTCAAGTTACCTGTCCAACTGTTTAATAAGGATTCTGCCAGGAATAATCATAAGATGTAAAGTTCATAATGTTTTGTATAGAAGCCAAATAAAAAGAAATAATCCCAACTCCTTGGAAATATAAATACCAAAGGAAGTATAACTAGCCTTAAAAGACTATAAGATTGAGTGCTTAAGCTAATGTAAAAATGAATTGAAGGTTTTTAAAAATAGGATTATGTTAATATAAAGATATACATTTCCAAGGAGTTGGGTTTGTTTCTTTTTAAATAAAACAACACCAAATAGTATTGCTATAATGATGCAGAATGTGTTAATAATAACAAGGACTGGGAACGCATTGAGGGAAACATATTTAAAATCCATACTTTATGGAATTTCCTATAATATATATGATTGAAAAATAATATATATCATTGAAAGATCATATATATTATAGGAAACTTATCTAAAGAGTGGAATTTAATTATGGAAAACAACGGATATAAGAGATCATCTAACCACTCAATTCTCTTAAATTGAAAATATTTATTGCTACAGAGTTCACATTCATTCCATACACCAGGGTTGGAGATATAATGCTCAAAAGGACAGGCATACTCCCTGCTCTCCTAGAGTTCACAATCTAGTGGAGATTTAGTAAACTTAACAGGCAATAACGTTATTACCCAGTAATGCGGGGCATGCACAAACGGCTCGGGAAACATACAGGGTGCACTCCTTGTGGGTTCTAGGTGATGCATTGGAAGAAAAGACAGGAACTCTGATGATGGCATAGAAGTAATGTGGCACAGAGATGGGAGTTAAGAAAAGATAAGGGGATATTCTGGGTAGATAGAAAGGTAAATACCAAGGAGGAAAGAAAGCATTAGTTTTGGAGATGGTCAGGGAAGCTTATAAAAGTCTCAATTCAAGCCCCAAAGTATTCTGACATGACCTACAAGATCACCAGAGAAGCAGTTAGCAGTTACCTTATCTAAGGGTGGCCCTCTTGATCAAAAAGGTTATTAGCAGACACACCAGGAGTATAATCAGGAGTATTCTGATACCCATGATTATAAAGATACAGAGTTAGAAGTCAAACATCTTATTTGACTACCATTGAAGATGTCACACAAAAATGGTCAGCCCCAAGATCACCCCAATGTGGTTAAATCTCTAGATCACATGTCATGGACAAAGGAAACGACAAAGATCTTCTGAAGGGTGTTACATGTATTTCCTTTGTTGGCCTAAATCTTCCTTCCTCCCCTGTCACTGAAGCAAAAAGTATTATTGTGCATATATGCTAGATAACAGGAAACACAGGGAGGATCGGAAGGTATAATAGATTCTGGCCCCAAAAGTGATTACATTTTTCTTGGGAAAGAAGGTCAATTGACAAAAAAAAAAAAAAAGTAAGAGAGTGACTAATATCTAGTGTAACTGATATATAGCATTTGCTCTATAAACTATCAATATCTGATTACTGATGATTAAGTTAGATATGTTTGCTTTGACAAGGAAAATTTTATTTCAATTGTTGGGGGAAGGGAGACAGGAACTAGCAAGGACATTCTAGACAAAAAAATTATATATATATATATATATATATATATATATATANAGAGAGAGAGAGAGAGAGAGAGAGAGAGAGACAGAGAGACAGAGACAGAGAGACAGAGAGAGAGAGACAGAGAGAGAGAGAGAGAGAGACAGAGAGAGAGAGAGGAAAGCTTCAGAGACAGGCATATTCATGGTGTACAAATGAGTCAAGTGAGCCTGTCTAAAGCCAAGGAAACATTTAAGGGGTTTGAAACTAATTGCCTTAAATTGGTAGGTTGGGATGAGATAGTGGAGAAATTTGAAAAAAAGGAGACATACAATTTGATACTTGAAGGAAAAAGTCATGTTTAGTTGAAGAATGCAGAAACAGTCTTTTCTAGTTATTCTAACAACACTGTTAAAGAAAAATACAGAGAAAAAAATCCCACAGCTACTGAGGTCAACAGAAAAAAACATTTTTAGTCATATAGGACTGAGTGGTGAGATCTTGTATGTGAAATAAAAAACAGGAGTCAATATCAAAGGCATTTCAAAAGAAAAAAACAAAAAAAATATTTGCGACTACTATCTGGATAAAGGAAAGAACATGAAAGGTAGAAATGAGCTGAAAATTACTAAGTAGCTATACAAATAGTGACTTCATTTGGTAGAAGTGGGAAATAAAGATGAAGTGAGAAAAATGGTAAATTTGGTTCTGTTGCCAATGAGTTTAATAATAAGGTATTCAAGTAGGAATGTTTATTTAGATGGTAAAAAAAGAATCCTATAGATCAAGTAAGAGGACAGGTTTGTAATCATAAGAGGTACTCTTACATAGATTTTCTAAGAAAAAGTATAGAATAGTGATTAACTTTTTTTATATAGCAGAATTCTTACTCCAAACAAAACCTAAACCAAATTCCAAGTCTTCCTGTTTTTATAAGCAGAAGAAAGAGGTACTTCGCAGGACAGAAGGTTCTAGAGCTTCTTTCTTCACCAAATTGTTCTCTCCATGGTATCCTAGGGACCAGGAAATACAAGTAGGGGGACATTCATGGGAAGAAGTTGAAGCAGCCCAAGAGGATTTCTTCATTGGAGGTAGGCATATCTGGCAACAATTGGAATAAGCTGGGAACCACCCTGAGCGAGCTAAGTAAGCGCTGAGTGAGCAGTGTATATAGGCATCACAGGAACGGGTTGGGCTCTCTTCAAATGGAGCTGGCCTGAGTCACAAGGCCCAGATAAGTCAGACAAGGCAGTGGGTCAGAACTAGGTGGGAAGTTCAGAAACCAGAAACTCAACCCTGGCCAGAGGTCAGAGAGGCAGTGTGGAATCAGGAAACCCAGGCTTAGCCAGTCCGGTCTTATTGGCATGGAGAATTAGTCTCCAGTTCACTAGAACCCTCATTTATTCATTCATACAAAAAATATGGTCCAGTAAGGGACAGGCTCTCTGCTAGGCCCAGGAATCCCGTGGGGAGAAAAGAAAAGGGCACAGTTCCTTGTCTTCATGCACGATCTGCAAGGAAACTGCTCAGAAAAAATTCTCCTCTGGAATCCCTCCTACTTCAAAGATACTTCCTGTGACCAGTGTCTATTCAACTCCACGCTGTGAATTATACAATTTTATTTACATAAAATCATGAATTTTATGATATGTGAATTATAGCTCAATAAATCTTTAAAAAAGAAAAGAAAACGTAGTCCTGCCACTTTCTAGCTGTGTGACTTGGGACAAGTTCAATCTTCAGGTGCCTCAGTTTCCTCATCTGTACAGTGGGGATAATAACAGCTCTTTCCTTACTAGGTTTGTTGTAAGAATTAAATAAATTAATACATGTAAAGGGCTTAGAAGAGTGCCTGACACATTCCAAGTGCTAGATACATTTTGGCTTTTATTAGTAATATTAGACGAAAGGAGGGTGTTTTACATAGTTGAGAGCATGCAGTAAATAAAATTCTATTATTTACATTTCCAATAACACATAAAAAATCTTTGTAAATTTGATTTTAAATGATGTGTCAGATTTTCTCAACTATTCCTCTACTGTTGGATCTTTAGTTTGTTTCAAGCTAGCAGCTATTTAAGTTATGCTGCAATAAGCATGGTTGTGTGCAAAGGCTTGTTTTTTTTAATCATTGCCTTAAAATAGATCCTCAGACATGGAATTACTGTTTCTAAGGGTATGATGTCTTAGAGATCGTGTGTAACAACTGCCAAAGGTTTGTTGCAAAAGCTTGTTCTAGTTTAGTCTGTCTCACGCCATGTATGTATGAGGCGGCCTGTGTCACCGCTCTGTGTCACCCACGCTGAGTGATCTCCATTTTTACAAACTTTGCTAATTGTCTCTCACTGTTCTTGTAAATTGCACTTGACTCATTGTTACTGAGGTTGGATATTTTTTCAACATTCGTCGTTTTGTTTTGTTTTTTTACCATTTATCCATCTAATTCTTAGAAAAACTGAGAAAACGTAAGGTGTTTTCTTAGACTTCCAGAAACTCTTTATACACTGAGTACGTATATAATATATATCTTGTTATTTCATAAAATACAATTTGAATTAAACAAAATTCTTGGCATAAAAGTGAGTACAGAGCAGCTAGTTTTCATTCATAATCCATGTGGGTTTTGAGGTGCTTATATAACTGCAAGCAACTTTTTCCTCTTAGAAACCAAGTTCCAGTTTTTGCTTCTGTCACTGTTGTGCAATAGAAAGTGGTTCTTGGAAGATTAGACAATGGTTTGTTGGTGTACAAGAAGTACATCTGAGATTGTTATGATCTTTTCTTTCTTTTTATTATTTTATTTTATTTTATTTTATTGGGGAATTGTGTTTTTCCAGGACCCATCAGCTCCAAGTTAAGTAGTTATTTCAATCTAGTTGTGGAAGGTGCAGCTCAGCAGCCCATGTGGGGATCGAATCGGCAACCTTGTTGTTATGAACACTGCACTCTAACCAACTGAGTTAACTGGCTGTCCAATGATCTCTTATTTCAATGAAAGTTCTATCTGAAGAAATGGAAGCATTATGTTTTCAACGTGACACCTCTTGAACTATAGAGTCCTTTTAAATCTCTTCTTTCAGAAGGCATTCTGCCTTCACACCAAGATGTCCAGCGCAGGATTCCAGAACTGCCCCACTCATAGCCTATACCCCCATGACCTCTCTCTTTTATTTTTATAGCTGGGTTCCCAGGAATTGTCCTGGTATGTGAGGTGAATACCCTCACATTTAATCGCTCTTCTGTGATAAACCTCATCCGGCTTGGCAGCCGTAATTTTAAAGAACTTGCTTGTTTTAATGACTGCTTTATCACTATAAAACAAATGTGTGAATAGCAAACCCTCTGTGATACAGAGCTGCACCCTTTTGGTTGAAGCACTTGCCGCGTTTTATTAATCAAGGAATGTTTGTTTAGCAAATCACAGACTTTTATGAGCTATGGTACATGGTTCAATATCATGTAACATTTCCATGGACTTCTAAACACAAAGCCATCATTAAAGAAGCAGAGGCCCCTGAGTTTGTTTGGAAAGAAACAAAACTAACTCTTGGCACATGGCACCATTGAACCGGGGACAGGCTTTGGGAACAGAGAGCGTTTTCTGCAAAGGGTGGTCCCTTTTGTAAAAAAAACACTATGTTGTTGGAGATGAAGTTCTGCTAATGGGTTTTTTACACCAAAGTTGCTTTTTTTTTTTCTTGCTTTGTTTTGTTTTTTTCATACCCACTCTGTCTTCACTGAGGATATAGGATAGAAGTGGGTGGAGATATAGTTTAGTGGTTACCAGAGGGTAAGGGAGGGGAGGGCACTGCTAGATGAGGGAAAAAGGGATCAAATACATGGTGATGGAAGGAGAACTGACTCTGGGTGGTGAACACACAATGTGACACATAGATGATGTATTACAGAATTGTACACTTGAAACCTATGTAATTTTACTAACCATTGTCACCCCAACAAACTATAATTAAAAACAAAAGAAGAACAAGAAGTGGGTGGAGATGAGAGTGACAGGACTATGGGGTGGGGGTAGGACCTGAATGGGGGTACATCGTTCTGATGACAAAAGTGGTGTTGTTAGAGCACTTGTATAGGCTAAATAAAAATTTAATATACTCCTTTTTCACAGTTGTTGGAGAGGATGATTGAACTGAATTTTAAATTATTTTGTTGTCAATTATAGTCCTGGATGTGAAGGAATGTATGCTATTTAGTTTTTAAAAGTTTAACAAACAAAGAAGCTGGACACAAAGAAGTCATTGGCCCATTTATTTGTTTGACCTATATATTATAACTAATATAAGCCTGGCTCTGTGCTGCATAAGGAGGATTCATACATGACCAAGATGAGTTCTTGGTTTTACATATTTAAATCTGATGTTTCTTTCCTTCTTCCTTTCCTTCCTTCCTTCCCTCCTCCCTTCCTCCCTTCCATTCACTTTCCATACTAAAAAGGCAATTATAAGAGAATGGATAAAGGGCTCAGGGAGGATAGAGGAGGATGTTCCCATAAAACCTTAAACTTCCTTACTTCAGCTTCCTTTATGTTAAAATGGAAGTAACAATACATAACACATAAAGGGATCTGAGAAATAAATGAAATATCTTCAAAGTGGTTCACAAAAACCAAGCACTCAATAAATATAGGTTAAACATTTTGTCTTTCATTAGACAGAAAAGGGGAGGAGCGTTTTACAGGCTGAGGGGATGAGCTGAGTAAAAAAGGTACCAGGACAGGAGAATCATTAATGTTTCATTATAGTCCTTGCTCAACAGGGAGATGGTACAAGACAAAGATGAAGAAGTAGGCAACTCTGAAGGGTTTTGTTTTTTCCTGCTAAGGAGCTTGGGTGTGATCCCAGAGGAGAAGGAATTTAACCAGAGAAGCTGTGTGATTATACGTACTGGAGGTGAATGCGATCAAAGCCAGGATGATCAGTTAGGAGGCTGGTAGGACAGTGACAGCCAATGAGACTCAGTTATGACAGTATCAGAAGGAGTAGACTTATGGATTGTTTAAGAGAAAAAAAAATAGGCCTTGCATAAAATAAATGTCCAACAAATCTTACTTCAAAAAAATGCATGGACCACTAATACAGTACTGAGTGTATTTTCAGTGTCCACCCCCGTTCTCTGTCCGTGTCACCTCATCTACAGGGGAAGCTGAAAAATGTGGAAGATTATTAGAGTTTTAATTGCTCCACTAGCTCAGTTGAGAAAGGATCGCTCCTAAGATTCTACTTATATTATAAGCCTGATGTACAATGAATCCCACTCTTTCTACAGGAAAGAGTTCCAGCCTTTACTGAGCACACCAACCCTGTGAGGTCGATGTTATTGCACCACTCCACAGGTGAGGAACCTCAGGCTCAGAGAGGCTTGGCAACGTGGCCATAGTCACACAGTTAATATGCGACAGAACCAGAATTCAGAGTCAAATTTGTGTGACTCCAAATGTTTAAGCTTTTCCATCACAAGGTACTACTTGAGTATAATCAAAGACTTTAGTTCTCAACAATGGCTCAACATCAAACCATTAGGGGATTTTTTTTTTTAAGCAGAGATATCTAGGTACTGCCATAGATTTACCAACACAGAAATTTCTGGGGAAAAGTACAGGCATCTATGCTTTTTTAAGATATCCTTGAGAAATTGTGATATGAAAGCTGAGTTGAGAAGTTACTTCACAGAGTTAAAAATACAGTTTTGCCCACGTTGGAAAGTATGAAATATTTGTTTATTGTTAAATGAAGTCAATTGTTTATTGATTGGGAGGATGACGGATACTTCTGTCTAGGTCTTCTGTTCACCCTCACAAGCAGACCATATGATAATCAGGAACAATGAACAACAGTAGGGCTGAAAGAATTAAGTCCCACACCTTCTCATCCCGTATTAACTGACAAGTAAAGGTGGTGCATAGTACTCCAGTAATTTTCAACTCATATATGAATCAGTAGACAGATAAGGAAGTCAACATTTCAAAGAGATATAAGGAAAAGATATATATTCTTTCTTAGTCCCTTTCAGTAGATGCTGCAGTAAGCTTATTGTAATTCTTTGATTGATTTCCTCTATATCAAGGATCTAAACTAAATGCTCTAAGTTTGGAGTCAAGATTTTTCCTTTCCCTCTACCCTGCTTCACTTGACTAACTCCTGTTCAAATGCAATGAATCAACTTAAAGGAAGCCTTACCTGACCTCCATATTGTTTTATAAGCTTCTCTTTTGTGCTGTTTTCACATAGTGTCTTATGTCTACTGCTATCATAGCCTTAAACACACGGTAGTACAGACATTGCTTATATTGCCCATCCCTAGATAGACTGTCAGGTCCCTGAGGGCAAAGATTGCTTCATATTCCCCCTTATATCCTCAGACCATAACACAGAGCCTAGCACAGAATAAGTGCTCAGTACATATTTGCAGAACAAATAAAAGAAAGGGAGGGAGAGAGAGGAAGGGGGAAAGAAAGGGAGGGAAAGAGGGGAGGAGGGAAGGAGGTAGGGTTGAGTAGGGAGAGAGAGAAGGAGAGAAGGAAGGAAGAGGGATGGAAAAAAGGAAGGAAGCAAACTAGGAATTTCCTTTGAAGATTGTTGTCAACACACAACTTCTCTCCAACCCCAATGTTGAAAGATAAAGAGCATATTGCAAAATAACCATTTTAATAATTAAAAATAAGGAAGTAATTGGCAAATATATAACCTCAGATTCCAAGGAATGTAATCAAGTTGAAATTTCTTACAAGTTTTCTTTTATTATTGCATATGAATGACCTTTTATTCCAGCTAAATAACATGAACATCAATGGGTAAGAAAGGGCAACAATGCCCCCAAGAGGCCATAGACAGGAGCTTGGGAAGCAGCCAAGGTTGCTTTCCTATTGGCAGAGTGCTCCAGGGGCTCCGTAGGGGAAGACGAAGATAAATGGCAGCTCCTGCACAGAACGGTAATTTGAAGGCTGAAGGTGGTGGGAGGGGAATGGTGGTAATAAAGCAGTATGCAAGAGGCTGTCGTTTTCACATTACTTGTTTATTTTTAGGGTGCTAAATTCAGTTTAATAACTCATAAAATATGGTCTCAGTGAATGTAATTGAAAAGCAGCATCAAAGGTATGACAAAAGCCTAAATTGAATAAAACAGAATTGTTCCACATGGGTTACACGACACACTTAAACTATTTAATTTTACTATTAGACATTCAATATGTGTATTAGGTAAATTGCTGGACGCACATCCACAAAAGTGTTCACTCCTCACAGGTGAGGACTTGGTTTCTTATTGCTGAATCCTCACTGACAGCCAGAGCAGATGCTCAAGAGCAGTTGGTAAACAAATGTTTACTGAACTAATGAATGAAAACATACACGTGCCTAGATGTGTCATTCAGATGAAACTAAGACATATAAATAAGTGCTCCTATTTACATGATGAATAAAATGTTTCAGCTGACTAATGTGCATCCATGACTTCTCGATTGGGAGACTTTGTGCTGAGCCTTCTGTTCTCAGCATCATTGTTTATTATGTTTTCTTATTAAGAGGTTAAAACAGCAAAATAGTATTAACACTAATTAGCCTTGGAAATAAGAGTAAGCCCAAACACAATTTAGTGCTTACTAACAGCCCATGAGGAAGACAGGAATCATCAAAAATAAGTAACCCATTAGGTTGAGAGCATAATGGTAACAGAAACACTATCTCCTCATCTTCCGGGCATTAGTCAGCCAATGGACTTCCACCATCATACTCATGTTTAGAAGATATTCCAGGGTTGCACCACCTCAAGTCTCCTACCCAGACTTGGCTCCCTTCAGCTCAGCACACCACCTTCACATTTACTTCACTAAGGAAATACAGGTTTTTGGGTTTTTCCTTGCCTCCTTACTGTGCCCTACAAATGCCCTTGAGTCTGATAGTCATCTTTCCCTCATCTCTATTGTCCCAGATGATGAGCTCCCTCCTTTGACTGAGCTGCTCTTGATATCTCATTCCTTAGGAAGGGGCCAAAATTCTCACACAGCTCTGGTGCCATGCTCAGTTCCTCAACATTGCCTAGGCTTTTTCTATCCTTAAAAATCTCTCCTTGACTCCTTTTCCTTACCTAGTTCTCCTTCTCCCTCTTACATTTCCAAGAGAGGAACCAACACAACAGATCTCCTCTTCCTCTCCTTCCAATCACCCCTCAATTCACGGCATCCTGGTTCTGTGCCCATCACCACCAAAACTACAATGATAACTATTGCCAAGGACTTCCATATCAACAGGCCAGGGGTGTAATTGCTCAGCATTTATCTTTCTTGACCTCACCCTCCACATCTTGCGTGGTTACCTTCCTTCCAGGGATGTGGCATTCAGAAAAAGTACATCACACAGTCTTCCTGTCACTCTACTCTGAGCTCCCAGTTAGAGTGACTCACCCTGGTATATTGAACCAATTTCTGCTTGTGCACTTTCAAACTATATTCTAATTCATTTGTTTATATTTCTGCCTTCCCTTATAGATTACAAGCTTCTTACAGGCAGAGAAAATGTCTGATTTATCTTTGTCTTACAAATGCGTGGCACAGTAGTACTTGACACATACAAGGTGACCCACAAAACTTTAGTAAAAGAAGAAAGAAAAGAATTAGACAGATATCCAAATATATCCAGAAGATTTAAGTAAATTCAGTGATTTACAGTGTCTGCATACATAATGCAAATAAATAGAAATACTATCCTATATCAGAGATGGCTTATGTTTTAGACATCACAGAATTTCACAGCATTGGGTTACCTTAAAAATAGAAGTGAAGAAAGAGAGGCACAGAAAGTTAAAGTTATTTGTTAAAACCCACACAACTAATTACTGGAAAAACTAGTAATTTTTTCTAATTTGGAGTCCACAACTCCAAATCCTAATAGATTAATTAACTAATTAATAAATATTTTACAATATTGTTGAATGCTGATGAAGTATCAGAATTATCCCAAGTGCTCAAGAAATAAAACAGTCATGGTGGCTGTTTTCAAGGGTTAGACAGACAATATACCAACACAAATAACAAAATGTCAGATAGTAACTGTTAAGAAGAAAAATGAATAGAATAGAATAGCTAGTGGCTGCAGAGGTTGTGCAATTTTTTTCAGATGGGCTGGTAATAAAAGGCTTCTCTGAGGAGATGATATTTGAACAGAAAATTGAATTATGTTTTAAGTGATTTAAGGAGCACACTATGCAGACATAGGGGGAAAGGGAAAAAAGGGCCCTGAGATGGGAATGATCTTGGTGGGATTGTAAGAGAGTCATGAAGGATACAAGTAAAACATGATGTCAGTGTTCTGGCATGGCTCAGATCAGGGAGACCACAGTAAAGATTTGGTTTTTACATTGGTATTACAGGTTTGGGGTTAGGGAGTGATGCAACCTGATTTCTATTTTTCAAATCAGTCTAGCTGTTGGAGTAATAAATTATGAGGAGGCAAAAAAGAGAAGTACAGAGATCAGCTAGGAGGCTATGGCAAGAGTCCATATGAGAGGTCAGGGGGGTGGGTCAGGATGCAGTGCTGGACAGGCTGGAAAGCAGTCAGATGTGGATACACTTGGAAGGCAGAGCTGACTGACTCTTCTTAGATTGGTTGGATGGAGGCTATAGGAAAAAGGGGGATCAAGAAGGATTTCTAGGGGGTTGTCTACAGAAACTAAATCAACAGGGATGCCATTCACTGAGATGAGGAAGACCAGAGGAGCGACAGGTTTGGTAGGCATAGAAGGAAATCAGGAATTCTGGTTGGGGCAGATTGAGGTGTTTGGGGTCATTTAATCAACAAATCACTGTACCTCTTATATCTGCTGCTGCTAAAAGTGGTTCAGTTTTGTGGGTGTCTTTAAAATTTCACTCCATGTTATATGACCAGTGCTCAGAAGACAAAACAAAACAAAATTTGCTTTCCAGAAGCACTCTCTCAAACAGCCAGGAAAACAGGAGGCACTCAAAGTCAAGCATCAAATCAACATTTACGAATTAGTGTACACCTTAGATTATGTAGAAGAAACCCCACAATACAAAACACAGCTTCACTTTTCCCTCCCGCGGTCCCTTAAACTTTATTTACGAGAGTCATGTTGCCCCTGGCACTGGGTGAAGAAGCACTGACTGAGCCCATTACTTTCTAGATGCTCTTTAATAAGATTTCAGGTCAATTTTAATAATAAAAACAGTCCCAGTTCAAAAAATAAAATATCCAAATCCACACAACAGTCAAAATTCTGAGCTTAGCTTTAAATTTTCTCCCATCTGCGGCTCAGCACTGGTTCTGGCAACCCTTTTGCTCAGGACCAGGGGCGAAGCAGGGGAAGGCCGGGGGATGTGAGGAGATGGGGAGGCTCTCGCTTGGCTGGGAGACTTCTGACCTATAGGTGACAGGAAGCTAAACTGTCTCTCTCACGGGGCAGTGTTCAGAAAGCCTCCTGCACTTCCCTTCACCAAGGCGAACACTTCTCTAGGTGGACTGGTTGTATCTCCTTCCTCAGTCCTGGGCATCCAACAGCCCACTTCTCTCTCCCTTTAGATTTCCTGGTGGGAGTCAAGCTCTGTCCAGAGTCCCTTTTAGTCTGCCAGGATTAGGTTGGGCACCCGTCTTCTGTGCCTCCAACAGAAGACCCATTTCCTAGTTCTCTGCCTGGTCCCCTGAAGTCCCATTTCTAGACTAGGATTTGGATGAAAGAAACCCCATTATCCTGCTACTCAAGAGGATAGGGACTCACAGCAAGGCTACATACATTCTATAAATTCTCTTTATCAATCTCATAGCCACAAGCCCTCCGCCACGCCCTCTCAGCTTTTGTATGATCCTTCCGAGACTGGGTCCCAACCAGAACTATCTTTTCTTGCACAGCTTTTATGACCTGCTTTCCTTTCCTTCATTTGCCCGGTAATTGCCAATTATCATCAACCGATTTACAAGTCTTCAAAAAAACTAACCACAAACATATCCTTCAGAGTAATCATTCAGTTAAAAAGGTGGTTTATAAAAGAGCATCATTTGTTTATCTATTGTTTGAGGTCCTCTCTCCGCGCCTGTTGTTCCCTTTGCCCATGTAATACCTGGAACTATTCCGCCCTCTTGTGGTACAGTCTATGTGTTGCAGAGTAAGAGACATGCAGTCTGGTTTTTGGACCATTTCCCCTCTATATTTTACTCCCTAGAGGGTGTTTGTGTCTACCTTATTCATGGTGAGTGTAAACTTGAATGATATAAGTCTTCTCAATGATATTACTTAAATCTTTATGCTTCAGATAGTTTTTGCCAAGTGAAATGAACATGTTATCTGAAATTAATATAAATTCCAAAGCCATTAGACATACATGCAGTTTATCTCTCATTGCTGGCACCTTAAGACATTAAAAAGTAAGCCATCCTCCACGTTCACAAACTTCTATACTTTAAAACAATTTTTACTTAAACATTTTATTTTGAGGTAATTATAAATTAATATTCATCTGTAAAAAATAATACAGAGAGATATTATTCATTCTTCACTCAGTTTCCACCAACAGTAACATCTTGCAAAATTATAGGATAATATCACAACCAGGTTATTGAGATTGCTTCAGAAAAGATACAGGAAATGTTCATCATGACAAGGACCCTTTATTGTGCCTTTTTATAGCCACATCCATTGCCTTTCTGTCCTCACCACTCACTCTCTGCAAGCCACTAATCTTTTCTACACTTCTACAGTTTTGTCATTTCAAGAGTGTTTTACATAAATGAAATCACACAGTATGTAACATTTTGGATTTTTTTTTCACTTAGCAGACAATCATCTAGATTGTTGTGTGTACCAGTTTGTTCCTGTTTCTTTTTGACATGCCCCCATCATTGTGGGTTTTACTTATTATTTATTTAGCACTTTCTTACTGACCCTATAGGATGCAACACGTTTCTCTTGCCTAACTTCTACCCCAGTCATAGAATCAGCCATTTCTTTAAGAATCCCTGAATCTTTTTATTGGAAAAAAAAAAAAGGTATTATAAACCAGCTTTTGGGTGTGAGCGTGCTCATTGCTAGTGTGGTATTGTTGCTTCAAGACCCTCTCAGATCACAGAGTAAGGTAATATACTAATTAGTATAGGTGTCTATACTAATCCTTGTAGATCCACATATCTATAAATATGTCCATATGTATCCATCTGCATCAATATTAATGTAACCAAGAGTTCGTACTGATGTCTCCAACTCCGCTTCATTACTCGTGGATCATTAAAGCCTCTCTTCACTTGTCTATAGCCTTCCACTCCAACAATGATATACCTGGCTTTTCTGAGGATTTCTTTAATTATTGATTCCATAAATAATTTTGATTGCTTACTATGTGTTCTAGGTAGAAAGGATAGAGCAGTGAACAAAACAGACAAAATATCTGTCCTTGTAAAGCTTATGTTGTCATAGCCAGATGAAGTAAGTGCAAATCCTCTTTAGAGAAATCCATCTTCAACCCCGTCCTCAGGTTCTACATTTCTCGCTTACTATCTCAGTGACATATCTTTAAATATTATTTTTAAATATCTATCCAGTATTGTTTTCAACAAGAGGGTTGTTCAGAATATCTAATCTGCCATATGCCAAATATCAGCAATCTTTTTTAAGATTTTTTATTGGGGAATTGGGGGAAGGAACAGCATTGGGGAATCAGGGAAGAGGAACAGACAAGTTATTATCCTTCTGTTCTTCAGTCTAGTTGTGGAGAACATCGCTTCACCGGCCCATGTTGGAATGGTGATCATTGCACTCTTCCCAGCTGAGGCAGATTGGTTACCAGCCATTGGACAGCTGCTCACGATGGTCCACGGCAGCTCACGCCAGCTGCTGGCTGCTCATGCTGGCTGCCGGCCACTCATGGTATCTTACAGCAGACAGCAGGGGCTGCAGCCTACGCCATCTCCATGACTCATGGCAGCCCAGCTCCAGGTTGAGCTGTTGTTCATCATCGTAACTGTAGACGGCGTAGCATCACTGGCCCATGTGGGATCTGAACCGGGGCCCTGCTGCTCAGAGCTGGTGTCCCAAACCAACTCTCAACCAATGAGCCACTCAGCCGGCCCAGCAATTTTTAAAAAGTGAAGTTCTTTTGAAGCTCATTTTATGAAATAATTCATGGATTTTAAGATCAACACTCTACACATACTCAAATGTATTCACTACTTAGTATAAAATATTCTTGTTCTTCTCCTTTATTCATTTCCATGTATGTGGCCTTTCCATTACTCTCTTGGAGGCATACACAATACCTACAAGGGAAGTAATATTATTGGAGCAAAAATGAAACAAGGAAGAAAGAGTTTGCGTTGTTCATGGACGGTATGTGGCTTTATTCCAAAACAGTCCTGGTAATCAATAGGGGATGTCTTTAGAAAACTCAGAGATTGTGTGCTAACAAAAGAATGGGATAAGAACAGGGACAGAGCCAAGCCACCTTGCTCTCTCTGTCTCTAGAGCTCCACCCCTTTAGAGAGGAAAGGAGAGCTGCACAGGCTGTGGGGGAGACGTACAGGGCTCACTGGGAGAAGGGCAGAGGCTGCTCTGCTGGCGGCTCAGGTTGGTGAGGCCAGTGGAGACCAACCAACTTTGGTTCTTCAGGGAAGAATTCCATTAGCTGTTGTCTCCTTGCCCTGAGGTACGGGCCTCCTCTGGCCAGTTGCCTGCCTAATGCCTGTGAACTGTCCAATAGATCATCCACACAAACCCCAAGACTTTGTCAAAGCCCATCCAAACTGCCCTGCGTAGATACCACCACCCTTTTCTCAATGGTGCATGACACATGAAGCAAAACAAAGGGTGGGGCCCTTGATACCTAAATGAGAAATGGAAAAGTGTGAATGAAAGCTCTGGGTGGAACTGGAGATATACAGTCATGTGCTGCATAATGACGTTTTGGTCAATAATGGACTGCATATATGACTGTGGTCCCATAGGATTAAATGGAGCTGGAAAATTCCTGCTGCCTAGTGCCTTCATGGCTGTTGTTACATCATAGCACAATGCTATGCTATTTTTTTAAATATAGTGTAACCCAAGTGTCCAGCATTTAAAAAGTCTATGGCAATGCATAGTAGGGTCCCGGGCCTTCACACTCACTAACACTCACTCACTGACTCACCCAGAGAAACTTCCAGACCTGCAAGTTCCATTCATGGTGAGTGCCCTGTACAACTATACTGATTTTTATCTTTCATGCTGTATCTTTTCTATGTTTAGACATGTTTAGATATACAAATGCCTACCATTGTGCTACAATTGCCTACAGTATTCAGGATAATCACATGCTGTACAGGTTTGCAGCCTAGGAGTAATACATTAACCCATATAGCCTAGATGTGTAGTAGGCTATGCCCTCTAGGTTTGAAGTGCACTCTATGATGTTCACATGATGAAATCACCTAACAGTGCATGTCTCAGAACATAACCCTGCCATTAAGCATTAAGCTACACATGACATATATATATATATATATATATATATATATATATATGCCGTGTGTGTGTGTATATATATATATATATATATATATATATAGAGAGAGAGAGAGAGAGAGAGAGAGAGAGAGAGAGAGAGCCAAAATTACGTATACACATTTTAAGAAAGGAAAACTGTATTAAAATTAATACTCAATATATACTGATAACAAAAGATGAATACAAGTCATATGTATACATTTTTTGGTACCCGCATATATTACATGTATACATATACACACAAGAGAGCACACACTCACATATACATATGCACTTTTTCCTCCCTTTAGTGGCAGAGTAGAAATCTATACCATCTAAGTATATCCATTTTTAATTTAAGTAAAATAAACCATAAAGAAATTTGCACCAATTTTGCACCCATGCATTATTTAGATGAGTGTGGGGACGGGCATGGAAGTTGGAAGCTAGTGGTCTGTCTACACTATGCTCTGAGCCTACCAAGGACCAACTGAAGCTAAGAAGACCTGTAGTGGGCACTTCCTAAGATGGACAAAAATCCACATCCTTTAGAAACACGTTTAACTAAATTATTTATAATTATAGTCTTTAAGTGCGATTCTTATGACAGACTACACATCAAACCTTTTAAGGAGTCCAGAGGTTCCTGGCATCAGTGAAGCCCCGGATTCAGGCAGCAGTTCTGGCAGCAGGGGCAGCCAGTGAGAACATATTCCCCTGAAGAAAGGGACTGTCACAGGAAAGAGGTGAAATTTTATATCCAAGAAGAGACAACCTGCTGTTCTCTCTACTCCTCACCACGGACTAAAAATACCTACTGAACATCAACAAACCCACACACCTCATCCATCTCTGCCGTCAGAGGAATGCCAGCAAACCCTCCAGGGAACTGTGTGACCAGAGAAAGCACAACTCCAGGGAGCCAAAAGGACAGGAAGGAGGCCTGGGAATCAGCCGAGACAAAGATTTTCTACAGAGGAAAGATTTCACCAACATTTTAAAAAATGTCTTTTTAATTAGCACATGCTTACAAAATATGAATATTTTCAAAGGAATCTCTGTAGCACCTCTTCATGAAAAGTAGAAGGAAAATTGGTGGGCAAATTCAGCAGCATTTTACATCCAGTGCTCTCAGCTTACCAGGTGAAACAATTGCTTTTATGGGCACTCATTTATACATGATGAGAAACATTAGGAGCTTTCTAGAGATGGTGTATTTAGGAGCTCCACAGATCTGCAGTGGACAAGCCACTAGTCATCCATCCTTTCAATATCAGATGCTTACCACATGCAATACACTCTTTCAGTAACTGTGTATACTTTTCTTTCCTGCTTTAGAACAGAGGACTTACATATAAACAATTTGCAATAATAGGCATTTGTGCCCAATGTAATTGAAGAGCAGAAGGCATAATTAATTCTGCAGGGGATAGACTTGACAGCAGGGTGTCAGGTAAAGCTTTCTTTAAAACATTTGTTTCCTTTGCAGTAAACTTCAGAGACTCTTCATTTCCCACCTGAATTATCCTCATCTTTCATATCCAGCTTATCATCTGTTCATTCCCATCCACTAGGGCTAGTTACCTCTCGCCAATCTAGGAGACTGACACCATGAATGTCCTCAATTCACCTTGGCTCAGCCAATCTAACCATAGGTTCCTCCTGGACTACTCCTCTGATTAAACCAAATGTGGATCCTCATTATTACTCCTATATTGCATATAAAGGTGTACCCCAAGTGCCAGACATGCAGATGGCTGCAAAGTACACCACCCTGTAAGAGATGCCTTCTTCTTTAAGACACAAATAAAGGAACCAAGAGTCCCCATATCACATAGAGCGGAGTATCTGGTGTCTCCAGAGATTTGAGAGAGCTGGGAATTTAAACTATTCCTAGCTACCTTTTGCACCCACCTGCCGCTGAATTCTTGATACCCCTCTGCATTCCATCTCCTGTTCGTGCTGACCCTTTCTGTCACCATGTTTATTCACAAGTAGGCATTTTCCTGCTTCTGGAAGTTCCTAAAATGCCACGGGAAGTGTGAGTACAGAGGAATCTACATCTCAGTGCAGCACAGCAATCAGCCTATAATCCTCCTTAAACTCCCTGGTTCTTAAAATTTTATTCTTCATTCCTGCCCCTCCTTTTCCTCCTCCCTTCTCTTCCTCCTCCTCCTCCTCCTCCTCTTCCTCTTCCATGTCTTACTGTTTCCTGGGGAAGAACTACGTTGGAGGCCTGAAGCCTATACTGTTTTGAGGGCCCTTTTGAAGACAAGCATTACAAAATTATAAATACAAAATTAGATACAGGGGCTTAGACAGTGCTCATACAAAGTCATTGCCCTGAAACCTAAGCTTCATTAGCGCCTTAGCCATTTCCATGTTGCCCTGACATTATTTTTCTTCACCTCAGAGCTGCCAGCCCCCAACACTTCAATTTGTGCTGTTTTTCTTTTGACGAACCAAGAGAGGTAAACTTTCATAGCCTGAAAATGTTAGAATGTATTTTGCTAAATAACATAATTTTCTTTCCAAATATTTCAAGGCTTACCACTTTTAAATGAGCATGCTTAACTTCCATTATACTTAGCTAGCGTATGAGTTCTAAGTTCTGGATTCCCCCTCCCTCTGTCTACTCAGAAGTCACCCGTCTGCTCCAACATCCACCACGGCCACTCTAGCCAAGACATACCAGTTTCATATTTTACCTAGAGCACAACCCCCCTAGACTGAAGGAGCTGAGGTGTATTACTAGGGGTTACTGCAGTTCGACAGTTCCTGCTCATGGGTGTCAGTAACCTGAGTGGAGCTCAAGGGGAAGGACATGGTGAAGAGCCTTTGGCTACATAAGCTAAAACATTTGCCTTTACCCCTTCCGTGTGCGACTACCAAATGTCCACAGAGGTCCTTCTTCCCCATCACTGAACATGGCCTCCCCTTTTCCAGTAGAGACCACTCCACAGTCTCGTCTAGTAACCACATCCAGCTTGAAATTCAGGACTCTTTTGTGATACGCTGCCCTCTCCATCAAGTCTGAATCTATCTCAAGTTCTAGTGACCCATACACCAAAAGACAAATTATCTGTGATTGAATTTTCTTCCATTTGGGTTTGAATTAACTGATTTAATGTGATGAAATGCCCTATAGCCATAAACACATGTTGTAGAAAGAAAAGTGTTTATCAAAGTGTACTAACAGAATGTAACAAAAAAAAATTTTGTGGTCAAATGGTTTGGGAAACACCAAGTTAAATCAGATTAAACAGCTTATCTTATTTAAGGTGGTGTAATGTACTGCATTTACCAAATCTAATTACAGCACTTGTTTTACTGGAGTCAACTTTGGGAAGTTCTATTGTATAAAATATCAGCAATTCAGGAATTAGCTAATGACTTATTGCTAAGTGAAAAAACAGGTTATCGACAGAAGGTATTTATGATCACTAAGGCGATGTCAAGTGAGCATGTCTATCTATCTAAATATCTCTATCATCTATCAACTTATTTGCCTTTTCCATACTCTCTAGATAAAATACAACTACTATACATTATTTATGTAATCAGAAAAACACAATTAGTATTTTTTCCCCCTGATACAATTAATAGTTTTTCCCAGTTCTGTTTACCTGTGTGGCATGGGTGGAGGCACGTGTTAAGCTCTTGCACATTGCATTGAGTAGCAGAACTACATTCCTATTACTTATCACCTATATAGCATAACTCTTCTAACTTTGCCTCACAGTTTTGTGAAATACTCTGTTTGCTTAAAAACCTGCTGATGAAGCACATGACAAGCTGGGGAATAAAAGGTGGAGCCTGGGGTCCTCAGGCTGCTCCTGAGAAATGACAAAGCCCAGTCCAGACTACAGTATTCTATGGCATCAGCAGGAGCTGAGAAGGAGACATGCCTCAGTTTAAGGATAATCTGAACAAGGTCCTCACACGAATTCCAATCAGACAAGTACCCAGTGACCATGGCTCTTTCGGTTTTGTCAAAATAGTAAAACATGCTAAGAAATAAATGAAAGAATATTAAAACCACCATTTTATTCCCTCTACTGTATTTAAGTGACTATGTAAGGCTGCAATGAGGTCAAAACCAATTTGCCACAAAAATAGCAATTATTTGTAATTCATTGAAAAGCAATTCTCTTTCCAGGTTTTTTGGCAAATATAAAAGAAAATACAAAAATCAGTTATGAAACCATTTTGCTGTGAGATAGAAATTTGAATGGGATCTGAAAATTAGATAGAAATAAAGTATGAATATTAATTTCCTGATCTTGATAGTTGCATTGGGGCTGCATTGGAAAAGTCCTTGTTTGCAGGAAATACACACTAACATGTTTGGGGATGATGGAACATCTTTTCTCTTTCGAGAAAAAAGAAACCAAAACTGTTCTCTGTGTTTTCCTTGTAAGTTTTTTGTAAGTTTGAGATGATTTCAAAGTTTAAAATATGCATTTTTTTAAATGTTGATAAAGGAAATAAATACACTAAATTTCATTCTGCACTCTTTCTTCTAAACCTGTCCTAAATCACTAGGAAATATCGGTTCTACAAGCTTAGGACAGCTGTGGACTAATGTGTAAATGGCTGTGTCAAGCTACATTGCTGCAGAAAGTCATTTTCTCAATATATTAATAGTTCTTTCTAATGAGCATCTTGACAGCATCTATATTTCCACTTGGAGGCTGAAAGCAAAGACTTTGCTATTTTACCACTGAAAATATTACATATCCCCCTCCCACAAATAGTAAAGATTACTACTGCATAATCTTTTTATTTTCTAAGGCATTTTCACATAGCTTACGTAACTGGGTGCTCGTCAGATTAGAAGGCAACTTGGAGAACTTGAAAGAGAACAGAGCCCTAGACTAGGAATGACATGGACTGTGATTCCATCACCAAAAGTCCTCGTAAATAGGAAATTCACTATTTAAAAAAGTTACACTTCCTATTTTGAAAATTTAATGAGTCAAAGTATAAATCATAATCATTCATTTATTCAGCTGACAATTATGGTGCACCTGATAAGTGCCAGGCACTGTTCTAGGCCCAGGAGACATAGCTTTGACCTACAGATACGGTCCCAGCTGTCATGGAGTACACAGTCTAGTGGGAGCAGATATATAGGGGACAAACAAACGGTGATGGTATTGAGCAGTTGGAAGTAAAGAGCCACTTTAGGTAAAGGCCATTACAGGAGGTTTCTCCAAGAAGAGCTGCAACTCTGGCAATGTGAAGCAGCCATACTAAAATCTGGACAAGCAGCTCCCCCGTAATTACCCACCAAAGGCTGCCCCCAGGGGGAAAGATTGCTTTGTGGAAACACAGCAGTGCTTGTCCAGGGGAATAGCTTCCTGTCAGTGCCCTGTGATCTTGGTGACAGGCTTCAGGGTTTGTGAATACACCATAATCCCCTTGTGTTAGTCAGGGTTCTCCAGAAAAAAAAGAACCAATAGGATATGTATCTATATATAATATAATATGTGTATAATTAATTATATATATAAAATGAACAATTGGCTCAATTATGGAGGCAAGGAAGTCCCACAAATCTGCCATCTGCAAGCTGGAGACCCAGAGAGCTGGTGACGTAATTCAGTGTGAGTCTAAAGGCCTGAGAACCAAGGAAACCGGTGGTATAAACCTCAGTCCAAGGGCAGGAGAAGACAAGATGGGGTGTCTCAGCTCAGCAGAGTCAGGAAAAAGGGGCAAATTCCTTCTTCCTCTGCCTTTTGTTCTATTCAGGTTCCCAAAGGATTGGATGATGCCCACCTACATTGGGGAGGACAATTCCTTTACTGAGTCCACCAATTCAAATGCTAACATCTTTTGGAAACACCCTCACAGACAAACCCAGATATAATGTTTAATCTGAGCACCTCATGGTCCAGTGAAGTTGATACAAATAATTAACTATCACATCCCTAATGTCTGTTCTTGTATATTCATGGAGACACCATATCCAGGGTGAACAGAAGACCCCCAGGTCAAGTACCCCACCCTATAACTCAAACAGAAGAGATACAGCTAAAGCATAATTCTAGGCTTTTTGGTAGTATTTTTAAAAGCTGGTTTAGTGTTCTGTGGTGTGTGTGTGTGTGTGTGTGTGTGTGTGTGTGTGTGTGT
>NW_017731944.1:489163-490919 GCF_001890085.2 Hipposideros armiger
GAGAGAGAGAGAGAGAGAGAGAGAGAGAGAGAGAGAGGGAGAGAGAGATTGCTGGATTTTCTTCACATGATAACATTTTATGAGAACATTACTCATGAAACCAGTTCTTTCCTGTTCTCCTAACTCAAAAGTCACACTCCCCTTTAAAGACTATATCAGACCAATGGCTCTTAAGCAGGATTACGGAGCTAAGAGCAAATGAAGTCCTGTGGCAACATACAGGCAAACTGAACACATTTGAATTGTCATGACCCATGTAAGAAGCGAGTAGGAAAAGAAAAGTTATTCCAACTCTAAAACCTCCAACAAACATGGGCTATTGATTTTATGTCCATTTATTTCAGTCACATCAGGAAAAGTTTTATTATGCGATGAATGCTTCACAATTGTTTAATTGAACAGCTTTCATGACTCAGAAATGGAAAACTCCTGCATTAGAAAACATTAGAAAGCCTCATTTGCATTTCTGTGTCTGTTTACTGGTGCTATAAATGATTTCTCAAGTCGACATTTACATTCCAATTTGGGATTGCTCCCAGAGAATTCTGAAATGCTTTCTATATTGGGTAGCACGGCTTCAGAAACCAAAATACGCCCATTTAACTTTAAGAGACCATACCATGCTTTACATGTAACTCTAGCTTCCCTTCATACTTTTTTTCCACAGAAGACAAGATTTTGGGCCTCAGACCAAAAGTCTCCCAAAAACCTGTGGCTTCTCGGGAAAACAAGGCTTCAGTCACAGATAGCCTGGTTCAGAGGGTTAGGCACACAAAGTGACCCTATGGTGGGAGGGGGCTGGAATCAAGATTCTTATCCTCTTCCTCCCCACCCCTACCACATCGCAAATCTTAAGCAGCACTCAAGCACACAGAGCAGGTATCGAGTAAATAGTGCAGATTTAACAAAATGTGCAAAGACTGCTAATTGTCTCCCAATATCGTCCCCCTTTCTTCCTTTTTGTGCCTGAGTATTAACTGACTAACTGCCCTTCTAGAGGCTACTTCTCCCTCCTAGGCGGGGTCATGTAGTCAGGTGTTGATGGGAGCTGCATGCCCTCCACTACGCTTCCCTGCTTCCTTTGGACTGAACAATTTTGACCGTGCAGATGAAGATACATTCCGAGGGGGTAGTAAAGCCACAAGATAAAGGAGTTTGGCTCCTTGAATGATGTTATGGAGCACAGCCACCTACTTCTGGGGTGTTACAGGAGAGAAAAATCAACCTCCATTTTGTTCAAACCACTGTATTTTGGGGATTCTTCATGGCAGCAGTTCAACTTGTGTCCCTTACACCCAAAGTAATTAATTCAATATACATTCCATCATCTCCATTCTCTGTGCTCTTTGGCTACACTAAGTGGGAAACAAAAAAGATGAAAAAGTATAATTCTTGCCCACAAGGAGCTTAAAAACTAGTAGAAAAAGATCTGTAAAGAGGAACTGCAAAGCAAAGGAGGGCACAGTAGAGCTTGAGGGAAGGAAGAGAGTATAATGTCCTGTCAACCTCTCGAATTGCTAACCAACAGCATTTCTTGAGCACCCAATATATATCTATATCTATCTATATATCTATCTATATATCTATATCTATATCTATATCTATCTATCTATCTATATATTAAGATTTTTATTGGGGAATTGGGGGAGGTAGCAGTGTTGGAGAATCGGGGAAGGGGAACAGACAAGTTGCTGTCCTTTTGTTCTTCAGTCTAGTTGTGGAGGACGTTGCTTCACTGGCCCAAGTTGGCACCATC
>NW_017731944.1:490985-525569 GCF_001890085.2 Hipposideros armiger
CCTCCACAGAAATAAGAACACTGAAGCTTACTTTCACTCCTCTCCCTAGCCTATTTTACAGTCCTCACCTCACAGATACCCAGAGACTTCATGATACTACAGGCCTCCCTTGAAGAACCCCGTCAGCTTCAGATGGTACCCTATGTCCATATTCCCATTAAATATGTGTGTCCATTGTCCTTGTTCCTCAGGTTCTTACTGTCTGGATGACTCACAAAGAGTCAGTATGAGCCCAGGCATTAATGGTGTAGTGGGGTGCTTCTTCTGTAATAATAATAGCTAACATTTATCAAACACTTACTATGTATCAGGTGCTATTCTAAATTCTTTATATATAACTCATTGGAGAGTCACTGCAGTCCCATGAGGAAGGTACTGGCAATAAGGAAACAGGTTCAGAGAGGTTTAGCAACTTACCTAAACTCACACAGCAAATAAGTGGTATTTGAACCCACGTGGTCTAATTTCTGAGCTTCTAGACTGCTTTTAAGCACCACATTGCACAACTTCTAGCATTTTATCAGTCACCTTGAAAAATAAGAGCTTTGAATCATACACAGTGTGATTGTAGGAGTTAAAGCTGCTTTGGCAGAATCATCAGGAAAGAGAATTTGGTGTGAAAAGTTCTCCATATCAGGCCTTGTAGATAACAACCTATAAATCATGTGTCAAACCAAGCCCACTGTGCTCTTTATAAGGTTAAATGAAGACTCTTAAGGAGACAACAGACAGCTATCCTCATCTCAAGGACTTGTTACCTGAGACACCTGTGGCATTTCTGTCTGTTCTGCAATGGTCTGGTGATTCTATAAGGGGTGAATGGGCTCCTATACATGAAAAGAGAACCTATTTGGGTATCATTCTGTGGGATAGTAGTATTCCCCAAAGTTAGTTTTGCTCACTTCCTCTTCACTCCACTGGTAAGGGATGGATTCCCTCCCTAGGATTACAGGGATGGTTGAACACACAACACCTAATGCTGGTAGCTGAGATCACAGCAGTTTATTAGTCATATATTCACAGCCTGGGGGAGGAGAATGCTGAGCATCATCTGGAGGATTTCACTTGTGAACAGAATGAAAATGCAGGGGTGGAGGGAGACATGGTTTGTAGTAGTAAGAGGCTGAGGTAACTCCTTGTTCTTGTGGAAGGATGTGATGGCTTGTTTTAGTAGCCCTACAGGCAGACAGGGAACTGAAGACTGCCGTTGAGGGATAAGCAGGCCCTGTGTCTGGTCATTGTAATAAGGAGGGTGGCTTGGCGAGGGCACTTGATCCACAGAGTAGAGTGGGGAAGGGGAACTTGTGGTTAGGACATTCAAGGCCCTCCATATTTCAGATGTCAGAGCAGCACATCACATGAAATCTCAGTTTCAAGCATTAGATCACAAGAGGGTAGGGACGCCATAAGAAGTAGGAGCATGAGTTCAGGTCGTTCATATACACAGCTGTAATCACATTGAGTCATCTGGTGAGAAATGTACTCCCTTTTCATGTCTGTTTCAGTCCTCAGATTTTGTCACGGAGTCATTGCCAATGAGCATCTCTCCAACACTTGCTAATCCCCCTTTCTAACAATAACAGAGCAAGCCCAGTACCTATTCCTTGGGCAGCTACCATTGTCAAGCCAGAATTTAGAAATAGTGCTTCCTTTTCATTTGCAACTGAACTTCTACTCCTAGTAAGTGGTACTGATTTTCCAATTATATGATAGATTTACCTTTTAAAATAAATATAAATTAAAAAGGTAAGCATTAAAGGAATATTTAATAAGTAATACTATAGACTAGGGGTCGGCAAACTTTTGAAACAGAAGAGCCAATCCTGTCCATCACAACAATTTAAAAATTATTTGAGAGCCATAAAACAAATGAAGTCACCATTATGTGAATAATATCCTTTAAAATTTTTATAATGAAATTCATAATGAAACTATGATAGTTTTATTTTCATTTTCAATTTTACTTCAGAGACACGTGTATGTACCCAAAGAGCCGCATGTGGCTCACAAGCCGCAGTTTGATGACCCCTGCTATAGACAATAGTATAGAAGTAGAATTATTAAACAAAGCAGTAACATTTTGGAAATATTTCTGGACATAGTGCTAATGATTCTTAATGTTAACTGAATCTATCAAGTTTGGGTATTAACATTATCTGAAGAAGTTCTTTTTAATTCAAGACACTCAAAGACTCAAGACCACAAAAAAGTTAGTTACAAAGATCAGAACCCATACTATGGAATCAATTATACACAGTTTACCAAATAGCACACACACACATAAACACACTCCTGTGGATACACAATGATAGTTCAAGTGATGGTGCTAACTGTCGTGCCCATCATCCCAGGATGGAAATGAAGACTAACTTGGAGTGACAGAGATCAAGTGTCTGTCTTGGCTCTAATCCTGCTGTCCTTTACGCTACACTTTTTACTTCTCTTTCATATGTTTTATGTACTCTTGTCCTGGTTTCTGAAATGACACAGCACAGTGCACAGAAAAGAACTGGACCTTTGTAGCTAGAACGACCTGGGTTAAAATTCTGACTTTGCTACCCATATGTGACTTTGGGTAAATTATTTAGCCTCTCTAAACTTGATTTCTTCATCTATAATGTAAGGATTATACGTCATCTGAAGAGATGTTGTGAATGTTAGAACAAATTCTTGAAATGGGCCTAGCAAAGTACCTAGTAGTAAGCCCCTGAGAACTGGCAAAAGCAGCCAATTGTTGGAAGTTTGGAGTATAAAATATAGCAGTTCTCCGACTGGACTTTAGTTGACATCAAGTGCTTCACTCTCTATAACTCTCCTCTTTTCTGCCACAGAAACATGACATCTAAGAACCCTGTAGAAAGAAATCTCTGCCAATGCTTTCTAGCAAAATGCCTCTTAGAAAAATGCCTGCTCCAGTTACAATTTAATGAAAGCATTTCTGCCAACCCATCTGGCTACAGATAGGGAGAAAATTTCTCTCCTGGGTTTTTAATCTATGAGCAATGTGCCCAGAGCTAGAAGCTTCTAAGGACCCACAAGAAGGTTTGAGACAGGAAAAAAAGTACTGGCAGCAACACACAAAAATAAAAATCTTACTACATCAAAATTGATAAAGATTGAGTTATATAACTATAAAATGTAATCTTATACTGGAGTGGGCTACATGGTGGCTACAAAGATATCAGGATCTAATCTCTTAGATGCCTATCAATGTTACCTTATTTGGAAAAAGGATCTTTGCAAATAGGAGTAAGTTAAAGGTTGTGAGATGAGGAGATAATCCTGGATTGCATGAGTGGGCCTTAAATGTCATCCCGTGTCCTTATAGAAGAGAGAGAGAAGATTCTACACCCAGAGAAGAAAGCAACGTGGAAGTGTAGGCCAAGACTGGAGTGCAGTGGCCACAAGCCACGGGATGCTGGCAGCCTCAAGAAGCTGGAAGGGGCAAGGAACACGTTCTCCCCTCAAGCTTCCAACGGCAGCGTGACGCTGCCAACACCTCGACTTTAACCCAGCGAAACAGATTTGGGACTCCTGGCCTCCACCACTGAGAGAGAACACATTTCTACTGTTGGAACTCATTCAGTGTGTACAACAGCTCTAGGAAACTAAGGCACATGCCAGCTTGTCATCTGTACCTCAAGTCGCACACAAACAATAGTAAAATTTATATCACAAGACCATGAATTCTTAACAGCATGCAACTTTATAAATGTCCTTTCATAAACTTTAGAGCCCAAAATGATATGTAATATGCAAACTGCATGTGTTTTAATATACTTGATATAGTGGGGGGAAAAAACAAAAAACGGAGCCTCCAAAAGCTAATTTTTTGGAATTTGAGCATCTGAAATGTTCCTGGGTTTGTGGGACCTGAGATACTCCCTAATTACTCAGAAACGCTCCAGTGCCATCTCCCAGGATCAGTAATTAGGCTTGAAGGCTAATTTACTGTTAACTACAGATCCTTTGCCCTCCTTCTCAAATGCCAAAGTAGGAAGAACACGCACATGGCTAGAGAAAAACATACATGTACTTTTGGTGAGAATAACATTGTTTGCCTGGCTTTACCATAATGAGTGTTCTTATAAAGACTCTGTCTAAGTCATAAAATGCGTTGAGATAATCACAGTTAGAACAATTGGGGCTTTTTCTGTAACTCAGAAAGTGTGTTTGCTTTCTGAAAGCTGTTGTTCTCTGAGAAATCTTCAGGATTAGAAGATTTAATGATTACCCTGGAATGATTAAGACACAAAATAGTTGAACACAGAGGCAGAGTGATATTGGGAAGAACGTCCAGCATAAGCTGCCTGTGAGCCTCGGTGCACTGGGCCGTATGGGCTCCCCACAGACTCACCCTGCCTGAACACCATTCTCATCTGTACAGTGAGGGGCTGACAAGCCAACCTTTCAGGATATTTTTCCTTGTAAAAGTGTGACTCTTAGTGCATCAGAAGAATGTCCAAGTCAGTTTGACATTACCTCTGGCTAATAATAATGGTTGACTTTTCCCTGTCTTATACTTTTTTTGTATATCTTAAAATTTTCAATAATGAGCAACATTACCCTTCAAAATCAGAATACAATAGGGGTAAAGGGGGCACCTTACATTGCATTCAATATGTGCTTATGTTCTAAAATGGAAGCCTGGGCCCGGGCTTGTTTGCTTCCTTGTGAATGTACCATCAATGTCCCCTCCCTGGCATTGACCGAGTCCTAGACCTGGTCCCAGTTTTGCTGGTGAAGAGCCTGGCGGCACAAATGCGTTCTCCTCTTTGCTCCACATTACTTCTCAGAGGAGTCATCAGGACTGCGAAGGGCACCTTACAGTCTGCCTTATTAAGGTCTCTATCTATCCTGATGAAACTGAGCTGAACGAGCCAGCACTGAAAAGCAGGTTCTAACAAAACCTGCCACTTATATGGCAATATCTTTTTAACTGAGACTAATTTAATTCTTAGTCTTCCTTTGACTTGTGAGATGGCCTGAGGAAATTTGCTTTGACTCCAGATGAATTCAAAATGACTACAAATCTTTATTATTCTTATCAAGCCTTTGCATGTGATCTCCTATTCAGGTAAAGACTAACCTGCAAGGTTTGGCAGGTTACATATGGAGAATGGTAAATTACCTGTCTAAAGAGTTTCAGTTTTATCATCACTAGCACCATTTACATGTAATTAAGGTTAAGGCTCACCCAGCTGATTACTTCAAAATCCACATATTTAGCTTTGTGTCTTTTCTCTGTCTTTTCTCTCACCTACCTAGGTAGTTGAGAAACAGAAACCCCCAAACATCTTCAAAAGCTGTCATAGATCACTGTCCTAGCATAAACCACTCCTAAAAGCACTGTTGCCATGGGGACAGATTCCTATCATATCTTTCTTTTCAACTAAAGCCCGACTGGAATAGTTTTAGCAGTGGATAACAAAGTCTGTTTATTAAAAGTTGTTATTAATTTGAGCAAACAAGTTTTTGTGAGTTTAAAGCAACTGTGAATCACATGTCCATGTTGGCTAGAAATTTTTTTTTTTAATCTGAGTTTCTAGATCATTTTCACTATATGAGTTTCTTCATTCCAAAGCTAATTACTAAAGGAAATAGGGCAGAGTGAGAAGAAAAACAGCCAAGTGAAGTGAGAAAAAATAAAAAATAATAGGTTAAGCATTTTTCTTGGGATCAGAGAAATCTCAATCATGTAACGATGTTTTTTACCCTGCTCTGAGAAAAACCAATTTCGCTAACTTAAGAGAGATGCTTCAGAAAAGAACTGGGTTTTTCAGCCAATAAATTATGGCTGCCTCTGGCACTCGGTTCCCACAGCTGTAAGTGAGGCCTTGGCCCAGCTTGCTGGTTTCCCTGCTGCAGTGAAGGCGTTTACAGGGTTCTGAGCACAGGCCTTGGGGGTATATTAACCCACATAAGATTTTGCTAGAAAGAAGTGGGATTTGGAGGATTTTATTCTTTGCTTAAGAAGAATGAAAAATAGCACTGGTAAATGGTAGCTATAATAAGAGAATGCACTGTTTTTACATTTTATGACGCCTGGCTCCATCAAGTCTACATCAACATTTATCACTTGTAGTCCTCACAACAGTGTTGCCAGAGAGAGTAGTACATCCTTGTTACAAATGACATCAATGATCCCCCCACACACAGCCCTTTCCCCTCCTCATATTCTATTCAGAATGTCATAAGCTGTAGATAAGTGCTTTGCAAGGAACCCACCTCCACGACCAGCACCTCTATTTTCCCACTTGTTTCAAATATTTTTCTCAACTCCAAACTCCTTATATATTCTTCTTTTTTCTCTCAAGAAACTTAAGATACATTCCCCTAGGACTGGTCCAGAGAACCATTCCCTAGATTAACTCCCCTCACTAAGTATGAATCAGTGACCTAAAACAGACCCTGCATACACAGAGTCTCCTATTAATTCAACACTTATTCATTCCAAAAAGATGCCTGTGAGAGATACAGGTTTATTATAGATATATAGAAATAGATATAGTTATATATAGAAAGAGAGAGAAATATAGATACAGCTCTCTAGGTATAAGTATATAAATGCTATTCAAACATCCCTCCTTACACACACACACACACACACACACACACGCACACACACACACACCCCTCTGGTAGGCTATGACATGAGATACCATCTCTTGAGATGCCATCGTTTTTTCGGATAAAGTTGCCACCAGTTCTGGCTCTGTAGCCCTGAACACTTCATCTAAGAATTGGCCTCCAGTAGATCATAAAATAACAGAAATGTAAATGGCCTAAAACTCTTTCCCAGTTCTAATGACTAAGTATTCTGAAAGCCAAGTCAAATTTCCAGAATGGATAAAAAACAAACAAACAAAGGTAAATGAATTCATTTTTTGCGACATTTGAAAGTGAATTAATGATAAAATTAATGATATCAAAACCAGTCCCCTTAACTTACAGATAAGGAAACTGAGGACAAGATAGGTAAAGCGCCATGCTTAAGGTCACACTAGTGTAAGAGGCAAAGCCAAGACTCAAATCTAGTCCAGTATTCTTTAAAAAAAAAACCACAAAAATGCTACCTCCCAACTCCAGGCTCATTTAGAATTAGTGCCACCTTTAGTTCTGTGAAACACTCAACAAAGGTAGTCTTTCTTCTGCCTGCTGTTTCTATTTTTTGAAGCATCCTAAAAGAATATGAATTGTGTCTCATTATGTATCAACACAATATTGCCTGAGGTTCATTAAATAAGGGCTTTTACCAGGAACACGTCTATCATGAGCCTTGCCCACCCCCTTTCCAAATCTTACTCCTTCTAGATCTAGTTGCCTATATTCATAGCAGAAACTGACTTTACTGAATATACTCAGGTTAAGTTTGGCCAAGCTGAAAGCTAAGTGCCAGTTTTAATATTTTTAATTGTCAATTTAAAAATAGCTTTAACACAGACCTTCAAATGAGAAACATTGATGTTTTACAAATTGTACCTTGATGTAAGAAATATGAAAACAGAAAGAGTAAGCCAAAATTTTCTATTTCATAATAATCTATTTAAACAAATTATGTTAAATTGTGTCTGTTTTGATGGAACAATCCCCAATGAGGAAAACCTTCTTAGACCAGCTCTACCACACATAAGCATGTGAATTTGGATAATCCAATCCTCTGTGGGCTTTCAGCTTCTTTTCTGTACAGTAAGGGAAAAGAGAGCAAAATCTGATAACCTCTTAGCTCCCTTCTAGCCCTAAAATGTTATGCCTTGTGGTCCTAAACTCTCCACACTATGCAGAAAAAAAGGAGGGCTTTAAGAGGCAACCAACTGCTAAAACGTAAAACTTAATTCTGAACCTAAATCTTGAATATATTTTTTTTCTCTACAGTTTTCATGTTAGAAATAAAATCTATACTTCTTTTATCACAAACAGTAGGTATATATGCCCAAATAGCATAATAAGCCACTAAGGAAAAACAAACAAACAAGCAAACAAAAAACTGTATCACAACAGCTACCTGCCTGTTGGGAGCCGGCTGCACCTCAGTGTCTGACATGGCCAAGCGCACTGCTATTGTGACAAATTCTGAAGCTCTGACTGAGAAACAGATACTGCTTTATATCTTAAAGAATTTAAATTCCCCTTTGGATGCCCCCCAGTAGGACGAAGATCTTACACCCCTTCTGATAGCTATATCACAATAATTCTATTTTATACACTAAAGGTAATTTTAGTCACACTACTAGTCTTTTAGTAAAGGTCACACCCTGCAAATCTTAAGATCCTGTTTAGACAATAGTTTTTAGAATAAATGTTGGGTGGTCATGGTAACCATCCTTTAGGCGATTATGTAAAGGCTCAGGCCTTGGTCCCAGTCATTATAGGTAGAAGGATTTGGGCATAGTTGGGATAAGTTAGTTTTTAGCATAGAAAAGGTATAGCTGTACCCTGGAGCATAAGAATTATGAGGAAGTAAAACCCTGATACTGATGAAACAATGGTTAAACTGCCCGGTATACAAAGGGGCATGCTGTAAAATAAAGTGAGACACTTCTGTTCTTGAAAAAGCGGTCCTGTGTCTCCGTGAGTTTTTTCCTTTTTCCTCACGGACTCCGCCTCCACCTGAGGGAACCCCTGGACCCCACGGGAGCTGGTCTCCTGCACCTGCCCTTAGGAGAGACTATGACAAATGCTGTCCCCCACTGTCAATCTCACTGCTTTTCAAAGCAAAGCTCTCAAAGAACTCCATTAGTGTCCCCTGAGGTGCTTGTTAGCACACAGAATCCTAGGCCCCCTCATTTATCTAATAAATTAAAATGTTGGCTAGAGCAGGGAAGGGAAATAATCCCTTAGTCAACCCATGTTTCTATAACAAAATACCATAAACTTGATGACTTAAACAACACAAATTTATTTTGTCACAGTTCTGAAAACTGGGAAGTCCAAGATCAAGGTGGCCAGTTTGGTTTCTGGTAACAGCCCTCTTCCTGGCTTATAGACACCTGCCTTCTCAGTGAGTCCTCACATGGCCTTTCCTCAATGCATGCACATAGAGGAAGATAGATCTCTCTCTCTCTCTCTCTCTCTCTCTCTCTGTTCTTCTTATAAGACTACCAATCCTATTGGATTAGGACTCCCACCATTATGATCTCATTCCACTTAAATTACCTCCTATAGGCCCTATCTCCAAATATAGTCACTTTGGGGCTAGGGATTTAACATGTGAAGGGGCGGGGGTTGGGGGGGACACAATTTAGTCCATAGCACAGGAATAATCTGCTATTTTAACAAACTCTGTAAGTTATTCTCTTGCACACTAATATTTGAGAACCACTAGCTAGGCACCAAGGAGAACTAATTTAATTTCAAACAACACAATTGAGATCACACATCCTTCCCCTTTTTAAAATCATAATGAATAAAAGGAATGGAAAGAGAAAGAGAAGAAAGAAAAAGAGAAACAGAGGCAAACGCAGGAACAGGAACAGAGAGAGAATGTGCCAAGTTAAAATGAGGTTTCTATAAGAGATTGTCTTTCAAAATGTTATGAATAAATAAAAAGACCCTCCACAATGATGGGGATATGTCAATGGGGCAGAGGTAACAACTGAAAGAGCTCCTATGGCCAAAGTTGGAACAATTTAAACAACAAAATAAATAAGTAGTGTTGGATTATAACCCAAAGTATAAAATAAATATCCATGAATCAATACTAATAAGTAAATGAATAAATTAGGAAAGAAAGAAAAGAAAGAAAGAAAGAAAGAAAGAAAGAAAGAAAGAAAGAAAGAAAGAAAGAAAGAAAGAAAGAAAGAAAGAAAGAAAGAAAGAAAGAAAGAAAAGGCAAATATCCCAGGTAGAACTTCAAATGATTTATGTAGATATTCTGCCCACAAGTTGGTGGAGCACAACTTCCCACCCCTTATGTATGGAATACACTTAGTTACTTTTTCTCAAAGAATACATATGGAAAAAGGAAAAGAGAATTAACTCTACCAATAGAAACCTGACAAATACTACCTCAGCCAGATAAGTGAGGTCAACATCAACAGTGATAAGTTATATAGATACTATGTACACTTGCTATAATGTAATGCAAATGGCACTTCACCTCCGTGGTTTTCCTCCCAACATCCCATGATCCAAGTATAACCATGAGGAAAACATTAGACATAACACAAGTGTGGAACATCCTACAAAATATCTTACCCCTCAAAACTTCCCAGGTCATCAAAAACAAGGAAAGGCTGAGAGACTGACACAATCCAGAGGAGCCTAAGGAAACTCGACAACAAAGGGTAACATAGTATCTTAGATGGGAACCTAGAGCAAGTGAACAAAAGAACACTAAGCAAAGGCTAATGCAATCTGAATGAAGTGCAGACTTTAGTTAAAAATAATATATTAATATTGGTTCATTAATTATAACAATTAAGATGTTCACAATAGGAGAAACTGAGCATGGAAATACATGAGGATTCTCTGTATTATCTTCACAATTTCTCCGTAAATATTTTGTTCTAAAAGAGTTTATTATAAAAAGCATTTAAATTAATTATACTCTAAATGAGAAGAAAATTTAAGAATAATTTAATTAATTAATTTTTGCCAAATTCTAAAGAGCTCTCTCAATAGGAAAAAAAGTAAGAATTCTAAACCAGAAGAAGAAAAGGCTTATGAACAACTTAAATGCCTCTTCAACCTGAAAAGCAGGCAAGGATAATAAATTGCAAAAATCAAAGAAAAGTATTTACTTTATATTAGACACCGTACATTTAAAATTAGCAAGATATAACATTTATTTCCTTGACATCTATCTTCCAAAGAGTTCACAGTGTTTGAGCATTAATTAAAAAATAATGCATGTGAAATCTTTAGTGAAGCAAATTTACTGTGATGTTACTGCCCAGATATTTTATTTCAATTGTATTGAGTTCTTTCCTAATTAATTATTCAGCCTTTTAGTTAGAATTACCAAGTATAACAAATGCTTTAGAAAGCATATTTTTTAAGTTGCAACTACAATACACTGATGGAATCATATATTGTTTTCCTTTACCCAGTAGGCACCTACTAAAATATTGAATGAATGAATGAATGAATGAATTAATGAATGAATGAATGAATGAATGAATCAACTTGCTTCTCCTTGTCATTCAGTACACTAAGTTTTTCTCTTGACTATCTCATGGGTGTGAGCATCAGTTGGCTTAGAATCTTAGCTTTTTTCTGAATATATCGTCTCACAGCATAATAACCCTCACAGGAAGGGCTGATTATTGCAGTTAGAGCTCTCAGTACCCCTGTACTTGTGTAGCTGCGTGTATATGTTAGTTAAATCCAGAAGGTGGAGAAGCCACTACAGCACATAGATTTCCTTGTACTATTTTAACAAATGCTACTCACTTAATGCTATATTATTGGAAAGTACAAATGGAACACCCTTCTCTCCCTGCTGTCTATCTGTATTGATCCAATGAATATCACTAAGCTTTTGCAGCATAACAAACCACGTCAAAGCTTAATGGTTTAAAACAACAACAATTTCCTTTAGCTGATGATTCTGTAGATTATCAGAGCTTGAGTGGGGACTGTCTTCTTTAAAACTTTTACCCTACAGGAAACTAGTCCAGGCTTTCTCACATGGAAGATTCCCAAAACAGGAAAGGAAAAGCCCCAGTGAGCAAGAACTTTTCAAGCCTCTGCTTTTATCCTGTTTTCTAGATCTCACTAAACAAAGCAAGTCACATAGATAAGTTCATATTTAAGGGGCAAAGAAATAAATTCCACCTCTTGATGAGAAGAACTGCTATATATTGTAGCAATGTGCTTTAATCTTCCAGAGTCCACTCTCTGAGTAGAATTATTTCTATTCCTCCCAGTGTAAAATACACGAACCTCCCCATGACCATCCCCCAAATCTGATCCAATATGGCATCAGCCTCAAGGTTTAATTATCTTGTAATTTGTATCTTGTTACGATGTTGATGAAATCCTAGAGTCTGGCATCTTGTTTGCACCCTGTTTTCATCCAGAGACCTCTAAACTTATGAGACAATATCTGTGCTCTTCAGACAGCTAATATACAATGGAGAAACAGGGACAAAATGACCATAACTGAGACTCTCCTTTAAAAAGAGAAGAAACAGGACAACCCAGCAGTCACCTTTCTGAAGAAATTCTGAAACCCAGCTGAGTACAGACTGTCAGGTTTTTCTCCTACTGGGAAAAGGAATGATCCTTGATTACAATGCGATTCTGCTCTCAGGGACTGGTCCCCTTCTCCAGTGCTCATTCCGTCTCCTGGTTGCACCCCTACATTCTTGCTTCCATCATGAGATGGCCTTCGTTTTCCATATGAAATCACACATTTGTAACTAAGTAGCTTTCTCAGAATTCTTCCTTCGTACTTACAAAATTTGGGGACACAGGTAATTTTTATTTTTTATTTTGAACAATTTCTGTCCGTTTTAGTCCAAATTTGCCTTGTACAGTGTTTCCCCTAAAATAAGACCTAACCAGAAAATAAGCCCTAGCATGATTTTTCAGGATGCTCGTAATATAAGCCCTACTCCAAACATAAGCCCCAGTTAAGAGCATCAGCCAGACATGACTGTTTGAATAAATGTAGATTTTTGTACATGAATAAATGAACAAATGTAGATTGTTGGAACAAAAATTAATATAAGACCCAGTCTTATTTTCAGGGAAACACGGTATATATAGGAATTCAGGGAAAACTACTAGAAGAAACAATGCTTAAATTGAGACTTCAAAAATGGTGAGAATTTAGACAGGCAAAGCAGGTAAGCAGTGGAGGAAGAATATTATAAGCAAAAGGAAGACTTTTCTGTCTATGAACTGTAGGACCTTGGGCAAGTTCCTTGAGCTCAGATTCGGAACCTATGTCTTTCTCTGCATAACAGTGACAGTAATAGTACCTATACCATAGAGTCCTCATGAAGAATAAACTAGATTTTGTTTATAAAATGCTTAATATAGAATCTAGGACATTAGTAAGTACTTAATAAATATTTTCTAGGGATGGTAACAGCTTGGAGCCAGACTTCCAGAGGTTGGATTTGCCACTTAACTAGCTGTGTGATCTTGGACGACACATTCACCTCGTGACCTTCACTTCCCCTTGGGGATGACACGAAGTACCTGTGCAGAGGGCTGTTAGGAGGATTTTATGAGTTTCTACATGAAGCATGAGAACAATTCTTGGCACATACTAGGTTCTACATGAATGTTAACTTGTATTAGGAATAAAGAAGCCTCACAGCAGTCCAATTAGGCATTTATAAATTATTCTATGACATTTAAGAAAACTGAGACTCAAAAAGTGTATGTAGCTGCCCAAGTTCACTTAGCTAACAAATTCCATGATCTAAAACTCAAACACACAATTTCTGATTCTAACTTCACTCCTTGAGGTCTCCCTAAGCTCCAGTAAAAATTGCCTTCTTGGAAACTCAAGGAACAACTCTTGACTAATTGACATAACGATATTACCATTGCTAATAATGTCCTTTGGTCCTTTCCAAATCAGTAAAGATGAATTTTCTGAGAAGTTTCTAAGCTGTGCGTGAATAGATGGGAATTCTTGTCATTCTAAATTACTTGTGTCAGAAAGTTTTAACAACAGCACTAAGCAATTTATGTTTATTAACAGGAAATAAGTCTCAGATTTGCACATAAGCACTAAGAAATGCAGAGAAAAATACACTGGTTCTTTAAGCACTGTTCATTTTTTAAACACAATCTGAGAACTTTTCAACTTACAAAATAAAGTGTCAGGATACCCCTATATAATAAGATTATCTGGTGTCAAATGCAAATGGGAAAAGACACTGCAGAGCTGAAATGCAAACCCACGTCTGTCTGACTCCAAATGCCTTGTCCTGTCCACTATGCCACTCCCACCAATGCATGCTGCCACCAGAGGTCATTTGAAATTGCTTTTTTTATGAGCTTCTGGAAGAGAGTAAAGGAGGTAGAGGAGTTGCTGGTGAAAAAGCACTAAAATGCACAGAAACTTAGGGTTAGGGATGGCTTTAGGATTCACCTGCTATATTTCTGAAAGGGAACTGTGGTTCACATTTTTATGGAGCAAAGAATTTCAGATCTGAAGAAAGTCACTAAGGCCAACCAAATCCTTAATATTCAGCCTTATCTTTCTATTCTATTTTGGTTTAGTTTCCAGCAACTTATATTTATGGGACAATTTTGTGTGTATTTGCTGAAGGCAGGTGATTGCTTTGGCTCAGCCTAGGGGGAGAGAAAGGAGTCTGGAGAGGTCCTGGAGAAGAAGAAATCTTATTTTATTTTGTGGGAACTCTTAGGTTAAAGTCTTAAAAAAAAACAACTGAGTTTATTTCTTTAACTTTGTGGTAAGCACTAGCCAAAAGATAAATTAAATTAAAATCAAATATAAGAAGAAGAGGGAGAATTTCCAGTTAAGATGGTGGAGTAGGTATATGTTGTGTTTACCCCCCTCGTGACAACATCAAAATTATAACTAAGCTATAGAACAATCATCATTAACAATCACTTGAAGTCTAATTGAACTGAAGTCTTACAACTATGGAGATACAGAAGAAGCCACCTCGAGACCGGTAGGAGGGGCAGAGATGTGGAATGGACTGGTCCCACACCAGCATGTGACCATGAAAAACCAGGGAGGCAGGCATCTCTGTTGCAGAGGTACTCCCTTGGATGAGCGAGGGGTCCCAGTCTCACATCAGCCTCCCCAGTCCAAGGTTTCAGAGCTGGAAGGAGAAGTTCCCATAATTTATGGTTGTGAAAACCAGCAGAGACTGTGTTTGAGTGTGATAAGGGCAGCTGCAGTTTCAGGCAACTCTTTTAAAGGGCCTGCACACAGACTTACTCACTGATGGACTCACTTGCTCTGAGATCCAGCCCTAGGACAACATCTTGAAAGGCATCAGGGACACACAGAGAGGAATTGAGTTGTATGACTGCAGGGTGAAAGCGTGGAGCGGCAGCTTTCTGCTGGATGGAGTAGCTGGCAGAAGCCATTGTTTCTTTGTTCAACCCTCCCCACTCCAGGCATGCTGATGCAAGAAGCCGCCATACCTGAGTCTCCATCAACCTGCCCAACACCGTTCATTCACCTGCCCTGGTGATTCTGAGATCATGCCCCTCCCAACTTTTGGGCACACCCAAGTGAAGTTCCTATACAAATGGCCTGTCTTGGCTCATGCTACAAACTTTCCTAAAATTTATAAAAGGTTCACAAAAATCAAACAAGCAGCATCTGGCTTCAGCATGTCCCGTACCTCTGACTGAGCAGCCCTAAGCCTGGCACTAGTGACAGCCAGCCTTGTTCATGGCTTGGCTTCTCAAGGCACCTCCAAACACAGCACAAGCACTGGTCTTTCGTGGATTCATTTGAGGTTCATGCCAGGTGGCCCCAGCAGGGCACAAGCTATGGCTAAACTTGAACTGCAGAGGGTCCCCTTACAGGAAGCCGTGGGACTGGCATGCCCAGCAGGCATCTTTGGATCAAGCCAGAGCATTACCTGGCTGACTGCAAGGATGATACACCCAAAGGGCAGACTAGGCAGGCACCAGAGCCCTGCTAAAGTGAATCCTACTCTGCAGCATCAACCCCTGCACTATAACTCCTCCACTGTAGTCACAGCTACTTCTCATAACTAATGAGTCCAAGGGTCAATCCCTCCCAATGACGTGTAAACAGCAACCAAGTCTCAACTACAGTAGGAGTCCACATACAACCCACACAAGGGACACACCTAGAGCACGTGACACTGGTGACCAGGGAGACTGTACCACTGGACCCCATAATACACCTACTACATAAGGCTGGGAGACATACTAGCCCTACCTAATACATAGGAACAAACATAGGGAGGCAGCCAAAATGGGGAGACAAAGACACATGACCCAAATACAAGAACAGAACAAGCTCTAGAAAAAGAACTAAATGAAATGGAGACAAGCAATCGACCAGATACAGAGTTCAAAAGACTGTTTATATGGATGTTCAGTGATCTCATGCAGAACTTCAACAAAGAGATAGAAAATGTAAAAATCGAGATAGAAAACATAAAAAAGAAAAAGTCTGAAATAAAGAATACAATAACTGAAATGAAGACTACATTAGAGGGAATTTTCAGTAGATTAGATGAAGCAGAGGATCAAATCAGTGAATTGGAAGACAAGATAGCAGAAAACATCCAATCAAAACAGCAAAAAGAAAAGAGAATTCAAAAACATGAGGAGAGTTTAAGAGGCCTCTGGGACAATATCAAGTGTATGAACATTCACATCATTGGTGTACCAGAAGGAGAAGAGAAAGAGCAAGAACTTAAAACCCTATTTGAAGAAATAATGACTGAAAACTTTCCTAACCTGGTGAAGGAAATGGATATTCAATCCCAGGAAGTACAGAGAGTCACAAGCAAGATGAACCCAAACAGGCCCACACCAAGTCACATCATACTTAAAATGCCTAAAGTGAAAGACAATGAAAGAACCTTAAAAGCAGCAAGAGAAAAGCAGTTAGTTACCTACAAGGACTTTCATAAGACTGATTTCTGAACAGAAACTTCACAGGCCAGAAGAGATTGGCATGACACATTCAAAATGATGAAAAGCAAGGACCTACAACCAAGATTGCTCTACCCAGCAAAGCTATCATTTAAAACAGAAAGACCGATAAAGAGCTTCCCAAATAAGAAAAAGTTAAAGGAGTTCATCACCACCAAACCAGAATTACAAGGAATGTTAGAGGGACTTCTTTAAGAAAAAAAAGATAAAAAATATACTTAATAAAATGGCAATACTTACATATATATCAACAATTACTTTAAATGTAAACAGATTAAATGGTCCAAACAAAGATATGGGGTGGCTGAATAGATAAGAAAACAAGACCCATACATATGCTGCCTACAAGTGACTCACTTCAGCTTGAAAGACACATGCAGATTGAAAATAGAAAAAGATACAGTAAAACCTTGGATTGTGAGTAATTTGGTTTGCGAGTGTTCAACAAGACCAGCAAACATTTCCAATACACTTTAACTTGGTAAACGAGCGATGTCTTGCAATATGAGTAGTTTGTTTCTGGAACGAATTTGCTTGCAAACCAAATTATTACTATATTTTATGAAAATGAAAATGGAAAAAAAAAAGAGTTGGGATAGCAACACTTATACCAGACAAAATAGACTTTAAAACAAAGGCTATATGGGCCGGCCTAGTGGCTCAGTTGGTTAAGAGCTCACTCAAGAGTCTGAGCTCTGAGCAACAGCGGTTCGAGTCCGGCCTGAGCTGAGTTGCCGCTGAGCTACCAAAAGGTGGCAGGATGGCTCAAAAAAAAAAAAAAAAAGAAAGAAACAAAGGCTATAACAAAAGACAAAGAAGGATCCACTATCCCACTTCTGAGTATTTAGCTGAAGAAACCCAAAACACTACTTTGAGGGGACATGTGCATCCATATGTTCATTGCAGCATTATTTGCAATATCCAAGATATGAGGGCAACCTGGATGAGCCTGGATGGATAAAAAAGAGGTGGTACATATGCAGGGGGTGCAAAAAAATGTATACACATTTTAAGAAAGGAAAAATCTGTATTAAATTATGCTGATGGTAACCACTTTGAATGCCTCTTGTAATTGCAGAAGTCAAACATGACTTGGATTCATCTTTTGTTATCGGCATATATTATTACAATTTTAATACAGTTTTTTCTTTTCTTAAAATGTGTATACATTTTTTGGCACTCTCTGTATACAATAGGACATTACTCAGCCATTAAAGAAAAATGAAATCTTGCCATCTGCAGCAACATAGATGGACGTAGAGGGTATTGTGCTGAGTGTAGTAAGTGAGACACAGGAAGACAAGTGTCATATGATTTCACTTGTAAGTGGTATCTAAAGAACAAAATAAACAAACAAAACAGAATCAAGCTCATAGATACAGAGAACATATTGATGGTTGTCAGATGGGAGGAGAGCTGAGGGATGAAAAAAGGAAAGAATAAATAAGTACAAATTGGTTGTTACACAGTAGCCATGGAGATGTAGGGTATAACATAAGAAATACAGTCAATCATATTTTAATAGTTATGTATGCTTTCATATGAGTACTAGATTTGTTGGGGTGACAGATGGGAGGAGGTTGGGGGACTGGGTGAAAAGTGTAAAGGGATTAAGTAATACAAATTTGTAGTTACAAAATAGTTAATGGGATGTAAAATAAAGCATAGGGAATATAGCCAATAATATGGCAATAACTGTATAGTGTGAGATGGGTGCTAGACTAGTCAGGGGGGATCCCTTCTTAAATTACATAAATGTCTGATGACTTATGCTGTACACCTGAAATCAATATAAAATAATATTTCATGTCAATTGTAATTGAAAAATTAAAAAGTGGGGGAAGGTGAAGGGGAATAAGAGGTTCAAACTTGCAGGTATAAAACAAATAAGTCATGGGGATGTGATGCACAGCAAAAGGAATATAGTCAATAATATTGTGATAGCATGGTACAGTGTCAGATGGTTGCTAGACTTATCATGATGATCACTAATTTGGGTATATAAATGTTGAATAACTGGTATACACCTGAAACTAATATAATATTGTGTGTCAGCTTTATTTTAATAAAGATCTTAAGATGAAGAGGAGTAGGAAGAAAAGGACAGAGAGAAAGAGAGAGAGAAGATAAGAGGGAAAGTGGGATGGGAAGAGAAAAGGAATAAACACAAGTGTGCAGCATGGATATTCTCAGACAACCTATCTAAATTCCAGCCATTTTTGCTGCTTGCCATCATGCTTCTAGGGCGTTTGTCTACTTCCACTCTCCCTCCACCTCTCTCATCTTTCTGCACTCTGACTTCTGCTCCTGTCACTTCAATGAAGCAGAAGAGACAGGCTGGCAGACATGCAGGGAACCCTTGTCCCAACATCCCCACCACCATGTCTAAAAACGCCACCTCCCCACTTCACATGCCCCCAATTCTCTGCTTCTCCACATGAAGGCTTTCCCCATGTAGAGGGGCACTGCTCTATGTGTGAGCAGGACAGGCCAAAAGTACAGGGGATTTAATGCCACCCCCAGAGGCACCACTCAATCAATGAGGGGCTGGTATTTGAGGATTAAAAACTCCATCCTCACACAAGCTTTAATGGATCACTTCTGAGGGGCACTCTGCATGGCATCTCCAGTGGGTCCCAGTGGAATCAGCTCGGTTGTCCACAACGGTAGTTCTCTCTCTAACATAACTTTATGGACCTTCTCCACCTTCTCTGTATCATTTTCCCACTTCCTGACTTGTTCCCAACTAAACAGTTGCTCCCAAATACCCATCTCAAGGTGTGCTTTTAGGTGCATTGATCCTAAGACACTAGAGGTCCCCTTCTTGGCATCAATGGGAAATAATATTAATTAATTAATGTTAATAATTATTAACAATTAAAGCAGAAGTGGTATTTGTGAGCATTGACGCTGCCTGACTTCCTCATTCACGGTGCTATCACGGGACTAGAACCTCCTGGGTGTCCATGTAGAGAGTCTACTGCAAGGAATTGGAGGCCTGTAAAACCACTGGCAGTGCTGGGGAATCAAAGGTCAGGAAAGCAACAGCGAGACGCATGTGATTCTCAGGAAACACCTGGAAACCCCCAAACCTCATGTCTGCCATCTGCCGGACAACAGCTTCTAACTGCCGCTGGAGAAGAACAGCTTCTCTGTTCTCGCACCTTTGAAACTGTGTGCAGATTCTCCTCTAGAAGTGTAAGAGCAAAAGGACTTTGGAAAGCAGGGTTGCAGGCCTCTGACCTTCACTGCAGGTGGGAGTGTAGCTAAGGAGGTGGTCATGCTAAGGTGATAGCAGGTAACTCAGCGCACACACCTGCGTGCTTTCCAGGATGTCCTGGAGAGGCCAGAAGCCTGAGCTCGGGCAGCACTGCATAAACACTGACAAACTCTTGCCTCCCGATTTCTTCTTTTCTACACTCCATGAGGACCACCTCATATCATCTCATTTGACATAATATAGTGATGCAGAGGTTTCAGCTGAGCCAGTTAAATCAGAGACCTTAACAACAAGCCCGTGCTCAACTTACACGCCCAGGTGTGTTGGCTGCTCCAATGCCCCTACCTAGGCCTCTCAGCTGAGCATTTACAAAACGTCTTCCAAATCCTCCTTTTCACCAGCCTGCCTCTTGATGGCCACCATCCCCACTATGCCTGCATCCTGCTCCTCCCCTCAGGTTCTCCATTTAACTTAAACCAGGGCAATAATTAAACATTTGTGCATATACCTTAATTCAGCTATGAAGAGCTGACTCTTACAAGCTTTACTCCAACGGGCCCATCTGCAAATCAGTGAAAAACTGCAACTTTCTATATTATCCGGAGAATAGATCACTGTTTCCGACTCATTGGACCTCTGACTTTTTCTTAGTTTCATCCTTGTGGCATATGCCACCGCAGGTCACCCTCTCCTGCTCATTCCCTTCCTCTTTCCTGTGGTTTCCTTTCAATGCACTGTTTGTTCTCTTCCCACCTCTGGTCTTTCTTTCTGTCCATGGCTGGTTCCTCTTTCTTTTCAATTGGTTGTTCCCTTTAAGTCCTTGTACCCAAACTTGTCTGCCTTTATCTCTGTGGAGGTTCTTAACACTGGAGGGCATAACAGAGCACTTTGAGGTTCTGACACTTAAAGACGCTCCACCCAGGAAAATGCACGAGTATGAGTTGAGGGGTGTGAATTTTATTTCTCTCTTTTTACCTCACTGAGCACACAACCCTGCCCTAGGTTTTCTGTACATGATAGTCAGCTACCACCAAGCAGGAAGCTTAGGTTCCCTCCCTGCATCCATTTCTTTGTAATCTGGACACTGATTTGAGACTCAGACACAGTACCAGTGAGCCACCACAGCAAAAGAAGAGAACACCATGCAGGCTGTGGTGAGCTATTGGGTCACAGGTCAGATGGAGGAGGAGGGTATAGAAGCCAATAAGATATCAGGGGAAGTCAACTCAGCAAGGACAGGATGACCTCTGCTACCTGGGATCATGCCTGGGCCTAAAGTTAGGACCATGAGGTCACCTTCCTTAGAGTTCATCATCAAAAGCCAGCAGAACACCCAGCAGGTGGGCCAGGAGGCATAGCCCTGGATAACAGTGGATGTTTTCCAGAACAATCCAAGGGCCCACATGAGGCCTAAGTCCCTTTCCTCAGCCCCTGCACACCACCTTAGTGAGAGAATCAGGAGGAGATGGAGGACTGTGGAGATCCTGAGCTTGTATTCCAAGGGAGCCAGGACATTTCTGCAAGGGGCTCTTTACATTACTCAGTGGGGCCAGGCTTAAACCAGATTGCAAGTGTAATTAGTTTGCTTTCCCACTTACAAGCATGTGAGCATTCAGCAGAAAAAACTAATTAGTAGTGGACTGTATTAACTTACTAGATTTTCCTTTTCTGCACTGCCAATTTGGAGTGTGAGTAGCATTTTTTTTTCCAGAAACAAACAGACGCATTTGCATTTCTTTTCAAAGAGTTCACAGCATCTCTGAGGTTGAAGACCTCTGCTCTATATTCATCTGTTTAGAGACACCGTTCATTGGTGGGATTCCACCACTTGGCAAAATCCATTTCAAGCCTTATGAATAATTTATATATTGCCACCACTAGCAAGCCCTCTTAACTTAGATGTTCTATAGGCAGCCTGAATCTCAGTGGATGTATCCTCTCTCCCTAAAGTCAGCTCCTGTCTCACCTTGCTCTTGCCATCATGACCACACATTTCTCTGTTCCAGTCTCCTTGCTCACAGGACCAAAGGGACCTCTGTCGCTTCTCTTTCTCACTTATTCCCAACCGCATCTGATGTCAAATCCTGCTATTGGTATTTTTATGAAGTGGATTTAGATTTACCCCTTGTCTCTCCATTCCTGCTTTCACATTATTATTGCATATCAAGATACTGCAAATCCAGACACAAACTTCCCCTCATTCCCTCAGTCGGTGCCCGTTAGTCCACCTCCAGTGCTCTGAGGATTCTTCTGAGAGGTGTGATTTCATTACGCCTGCCCCCTGCTCAAGACACCTCTTTTTCTTGATGTGGACTTTCCTTGAACTCCAGGTCTGCATTCCCAATTGCTCCTGGATCCTCTACAAAGACGTTTCCAGAGTTCTCAAATCCAGTTTTTTAAACCCAAGTCATTATCTCTATTTTGTCACCCAGGCCTGCACCGCCAGCCTCCTCCTCCTCCTCTCATCCACATCTCAGTTCATCACACCAGGAGCTGCCTGGTCATCAGCTTGGAGCTTTCAGTCTGTTCTAACTGTTCCCCCTGTTACATGCCCAAATTCAACAGATCACAAAATCCTGTTGCTTATTTTGCCAAAATATCCTTAGTGTTTAACAGATTTCATTATTAACCTCCTATGATTTCTCCTGCTTTTCATCTCTAAGCTTTCTAATTTACCCTTTGAAATGCTTGCAGAATTATCTTCTTAAATGATGTATTATGTCACTTGCTTGTTCAAAACATTTGTCTTTCCCATCCAGTAAAGTCCAAGAATTTTTAGCATGACATATCAGCTACACTGTTATCTTGATCTTGTCCTGCCCCTACCTGACAGCCTCATCTTCAAGAATAATCCCCTGGACATCCCATGCTTCACTCTTTCAACTAGGATTGTCAGATTTAGCAAATAAAAATACAGAATGCCCACTTAAACAGCAATACTTGGAACATATGTTTTTTTAAATGTTAGTTTTTGTTTATCTGAAACTCACATTAAACTGGGTATCTTTCTCTTATTTGACAATATTTCCCATACGGCCTTCTCCAAACGTACCTCATGCTACAAGTCCATGTGATCTTGTTTGTAATTATTGTTCTCTTCAAGTGGAATTCTTCACCCTGCTCTTTCACATATTGATCTCTATTCACCCTATAGATCTGTTACCAATAAAAAGATCAGCTCCTCTTGGATCCTGGGACATAGACCTTATCTAAAACCATGTAGTGTGGTAAACTCAAGACTTTCCCTCACTCTTTCCTAAGATGCTCTTTATTAAGAAAGAAACTTACTGATGCAACTCAGTCGGTTGGGGGTAAAAGACAGAAATGTTTGCCAGCATAATAATGCCAAGGTATTGGTACTCAATAAAGAAAAAAATCATTAATAAAGGAGACACAGATTCCTTTTGGAAGGGCAAAGTGGAGAATGAATCCTTCTAGTGGCAAGGTTTGCTTGATTAGGTACTTAACAGGGGAAACACAGGAGACCTCCATACCTTTCCACCTTGCCTACAGAGGGGGTAGGAAAGACACCAGCAGGCCCTGAGACAAAGCCCTTCCCCTTCTGTGAAAAGACAGAGACATGCAATGTTTAAGGTCGCTAAAATACGTGAGACACCAGAAAAACCTAAGGAGACTGAGATTTGATTAGGAAACAGGAACTGCTCCCAGGGGACAGGGAGGGGAGGGCTGGGAGTCCAAATTCATCTTTTCCTGCTTTTATCTGAACAATTTGGGAACAATCCCTAAATCTCTTCAGAGATGATAATGGGTATGCTATTGATATGTCTAGTAAAGATTCACTTTCAGGAAAAGTAGGATGTCAACATCTGGAGCAGGGAGAGAATGACTATCCCCTATCTCCTGGTCACAGGCTGATGGGTCACCTCTTTAAGGTGGTCTACTTACTGAGGTTACTTGGGGCATCTCCACACAGACAGTGACTCAGCAGGAAAGGGTTAGTTTATCTCAGCTTGAACCTCCCTAAAGGAATGTCTTTAGTGTATACTTGTCTATCACATCACATAATTTCTTTCAGTCCTAAATAAATGTCACCTCTTCTGAGAAGTCCTCCCTTATCTCTTCAATCTCTAGTCCATCCTAGCAATGTATTATGTGCACATTTAAAATGCTTATCTTCTCTACTAAAGAACAAATTTGTAGAGGCATGGTCTAACTCTAGTACATTTTTTATCCTGAGTCTTGGCACTATGTTGTGCATATAGTAAATGCTGAATATTCACTGGATGAATAAATAAACTTGTTGAACTTTTAATTATAGTTATTGTGCATATGTGTTTTCTCCTACTTGAATAAATCCACTGTCTATTGTTGTGCTCTCTACCCTCCCTGTATTTTGAACAACTTTGTGTATGTGCCCTTTGTCAACGTTCAATAATATTTAAGCAGTTGAATTAGAATCTGAACCTAGTTAACAAAAATGATGACTTTGATTTCAGATATGTAACTGAAGCTATGTAAGGTGATGAAAGTACCACAAAAACAGAAAAGACACTGCTCATGAAGCATAATTTTCAATGTATTGGAAAAGTTTAACACTAATATCTCCCCTATGGTATTTTAAAAATACTATTTCTTTGTTATTGTAAAGGTAAACAAACATCTGCCAAATCCAAGCCTGAATGGCAACAAATTCTAGATTGGTGGGGCTTAATAAGTTAATGAAGTTCCATTGAATTCAAAAGAGTAATCTGGGGTTAACTTTGGTTTCAGAAAAATATTTTTTAAATTACACCGATTTATATAAAACTTTACTATTTGTAAAAACTTCAGGAACAACAAAACTTCTATGTCTTCATATGCTTTGTGGTTTGAAAAATTATTTTGGTCGCACCAAATTAAAGACTCTCCAACAAGAGCACAACATGCATACCTTACATTATTAGTGTGCATGCCATGTTGCTCACTCTATGTGTGTTTTAGTCAATCTCATTTTTTCCCATTTCTAGATGTTTTAATTTTTAAAATATTAGCTAATCCTGTTGAATCTGGTTAAAAGGTTGAATTTTAAAAACAAAATAATCAACTGGTTGCTATATAACCCTTATTGTATTCCTTCAGTTTTTCACTTTTTTAAATGTTTCAAAGCTTTGTCAACTACATAGTAATAGGAATTATTTATTTAGCCATTTAACAGAGTCCCAAACAACACATTTTTTATTCTGCACACATCTTATTAGAAAAGCTACATTTGCCACAAAAAGCAACATAAGGAGCTCTGTGTTTGTACAGAATTTTGTCTGACTTCTTTTTAAAAAAATGAAGAAGGAATAAAAGAAAACAACCCTTGAAGTAGCTCAGTTGCACATCACACTTTTTGGTAACTTAAACTTGAGTAGAATAATAAAATGTGGAGGAAAATGTCTTTAAAAACATGTTTGGTTAACATTAATAATACAAGTACTGGCTGTAATTGTAGATTAATTTTACCTAGATACCCACATTCTCAATACAAGAAACACTCCTAATAATTTGTCTCTTGAAATTAATTACTGAAGTAGTTTTTGGAGTTCTACAGCTTGTGTAGTTTCCTAATATAGAATTTCGGACTACTTCAAACACTAATGGCTGACAGGTCCTGGGGAAAAATGAGTTTACAGAAATGCCAACCAGATGTTATTATAAGTTACACTTTCCCAGGAACAGTAACATTAGCCAACACGCAAGAATAGACTATTGCACCTTCTGTTCCAGCATTAATGCTCAGCTGCCAAGGTGACCACATGGGAACAGTTTCCTTTGTAGAAAAATGCTTTAAACCATAGAGGATTCTCTGAAGAACAGATTCCCAAATGTAAAACCCATAGTCATCAGCTATAGCAAAAAAAAAAAAAAAAAAGATACACTAAGATTTTTATACCAAAGATAGTTATACATTTTCGCTCTCGAGAGTTATTATTAAAATGTGTAAATTATTTAGGGTCAAGGGAAATCTGTGGATCCTACCACATACTGAGTTCTGTCAGTGCTCACCTTGAGCTCCATTCTCAAAGTCCACTAGGACAGGTTAAAATCTGATGACAAAGTCCATTGGATAACATTAAGTCTTGGATAAGCCTTGTTTTAATTTCTATGATACAAAAGATGACATCCACTAGACTATAAGCTCCATCAAGTGACAGATTTTATTTTAAGCATTTTGTTAGTTCATTTGTTAGGACTTAGTAGGTATTTAGTAAATATTTTTGAATGAATTCATAACTAAGTATGAGCAGAATACACTAAAATGTAGGTCTCCTTAAGGCAACAACTTGGTCTTAAAGCCACAAAAAGCAACATAAGGAGTTCTGTGTTTGTACAGAATTTTGTTTGACTTCTTTTAAAAAAAAGACAGGCACTGAAATATGTCCTGAACTTCCTTCACAGGATTTTGCACAAACCGGGCCCTAACACAAATAGCAAGTTATCTGACCCAGCCAACTCAATTTAATAAATAGACTGATAAGAATTGTTTAGTATGCAAACGTTATATAGGACAATATGAGAACAGACATAAGAAAACCAAGCAAGCCTCTGGATATGTTAATTAAATGGTCAGATACATTAATAAATGTGTTAGATATCTGGACTGCAGTCCAGTTTCTCAAAGTATGATTCAAAATTAATGTAATAAAATAGACCATTTCCCAGTTTGGTCCAACTGATGCTCTGGCCCAAACCTGGCATTATAAAAACTCCTTTCAGCCATAGAGGAGGTAAAATAAAATAAAAAATATTTTAATTTTATAGTTAAAAGGAATCTTGCAGATTATGTAGTTTATTCTTTCATTTTCAAGGAAATAAAATTAAAGGTTTAAGATGTTAAGAAATTTGTGCAAAGTCTCAGAGATAGTCAATGGCAGAGCTGGGACAAACATCCAACTCCCAAGAGCTCCTCTAGAGTTTTTTCTCCTGTAGGTTGGGAAGAAAGGAATCATGAGACGCCCTCTTCTGGAAGAAATTGGAACAGTTTAGGAGGCTGCAATAGCTTCCGAAGACAGGAAGATAGCACTTGAAGAAAATGCCTTTTTAGCATGCTACCTGGAGTCCTGGTCTGATAAACAATTTCATGGGTTTCCAAAAGAAACTAACTCCAGAATTGTACCAAGCCATTCTGTCTCAGAGAAAAACCAAGGTGTTTCTTGAGTCCCAGAGTTATGGTACACAATGAAAAGTAAAAGACAAGAAAAAGAGTGCAAATATCTTTTGTAAATAAAATTTATAATTTTAACTTGGATAAGGAAAAAATGTTTTCTTTGTTTGCATCTATCTTTCAAAGTTATTGTGTCATGGTATAGCTTGAGAAAATAAAAGTCTCATTTAGCCTACGCACAAAATCACATAAAATATAACTGACTTTAGAACTAAATAATTGGCTTTTTATAAATTAGGAGATTTATACAAATTTTATTTTAAATTATAATAATCATGCTTACTAAAATGACAAATATCATGTATCATGTGTATAATTATAATAAATACTTCAATATAGGGCCGGCCAAGTGGCACGTTGATTAAGAGTTTGCTTGGGATGCCAGCTCTGACTAGCAAGGCCCCAGTTTGGATCCCACATGTGGGCCAATGATGCTGCACCATCTACAGTTAAGATGGTGAACAACAGCTTGACCTGGAGCTGGGCTGCCATGAGTCACCGGCTACAAAGTAGGTTGCAGTGGGGCTGGCCGGAAGCCAGCGTGAGCTGCCATGAGCTGCCATGAGCTGTCGTGAGCCGCCATCAAGCGACTGCCTCACCCAGGAAAAGTGCAACGATAATACCAACATGGACCAGTGAAGCGACGTCCTCCACAACTAGACTGAAGAACAAAAGGACAACAACTTGTCTGTTCCCCTTCCCCGATTCCCCAATGCTGTTCACCCCGCAATTCCCCAATAAAATATTTTAAAATAAATAAATAAAAATAAATACTTCAATATAAATGATGATAAACCTGGAGAAGTGATTTATTTAAACCAAAGCAAAAAGGAAAGAGAACAGATGAGAAGGAAGGAGTGAAGGAAAAAAGAGTCAGCAAGATACAAATTCTCAGATTTACTTAAAATTAAATTAAAAATACCGACAGCATGTACAGACACAAACCACCAAAATAATAAACATCACCTTAATTGCTATCAAACAAATCATCCAAATCTGTCCTGTATCTCCTTTTAGGTTAAAAAAAAAAAAAAGTCAACTCTCACACTTAATGCCCTAGCAAAGCTCTCATCACAGGTAGAAAAATAAAACATGAAGGGGGCAGCGTGGTAAAAAACACAAGACTTTTAAGAATCTCTACTATTTCCTTTTTAAAGAAACTAACGCTCTTTTCATTACTTGGAATTAATAAAGGACACAATTCCCTTTAAAAAAATTTTAGAAAGCTGTATCCTATTATGTTCATGAGTAATTTCTCTTTCTTTGCTTTGCTGAAAACCTGTCATCACTTGAACATTATTAACAATATTTCTAATATAAATAAGCAGGGATTTTGACAACTTACTAAAATCTAGTTTGAAATTTTAGATTCTGAGTTTGAAAGAAAAGAGATGATAAAATTCCCTCCAACAACATTCCCAAGCACTTATACATCCATGACAAAATATTCAAATTCCCCAGGGTTTCCCATTTCATCATAGGACAATGTGAACAGTTTCAGTGTGCCCAAGTTCTCCTATTATAAGTTATTTAAAAATTATACTGTTTTATATGATCAAACTTGGTGATGTGTGTGAAAGTTCATAGATAGGTGCCTACACATAGGAAGATCCATAATTGTTATTCATCAGGATTCATTTCTGTCTCTCTCCCTCCCTCCCCATCTTTCTCCCTCCTCTCTCTTTCTCCCTATAACTTCCACCCATCATTTATTCTGCTTGCAGGAGTCACAGATTAGGTAATGCTCTTCTATGGCTATTCTAGTCACCACCACCCCGACCACATCCCCCCAAAACACAGTAGGCCTTATCCTCTCCGGTTCAGGCTTCTGGTTCCTCTATCTCATCCTCTAAGGCCACATTTTCAGATCTGGACACCACTCCCTCTGCTCTCTTCTAAATGGCCTCCCTTTCTCCATGGACTTCATGGAGATGTGCAGCGACCAGAAACCAAAAGTTCTTCCAATGGAGAACTCTTCCCTCATTCTCGCCACTCTCAACACAGTCTTAGGATTCACCTCAAATCAACGGGTGCCCCAAGTCTCAGGTTATAGTTAAAGGTCCATTTGACCAGGCCAAGACTTTTTCTGAACAACACTCAAGGAACTCAGTCTCAGTTTTTTGGGGACTCTCCATAGTATATTCTGAATTGTGTCAAATATTTAAAAATATGAAAAAAATCTAAGGACATTTAAAACCAAAAATATATGTAGCAATATCAGTACCTTTGAATTAACAAATATTTTCTTTTACCTTTTCAGACTCCTTCAAAACACAAAGAGATACTGGTCATACATATAATTATTTAAACCTCAAAAAAAGGAAATTCAACTTCTTGAGAATGTTCCTGTGTAACTTCAGGATTTTTTTTGTTGGTGGTGTTGTTTATTTGTTTCTTGTTTTTGAAAGTTTTTTTATTATTATTATTTAAGGAAGAGTTGAGAGAAAGGTCCAAGATGGCGGAGTAGATACACTCGGTGCTTGCCTGAGCCCATGAACACATCAAAAATACAACTAAATTATAGAACAATCAACCTGGAGAAGCATCTGAAGTCTAGCTGAACAGAAGTTTTATAACTGAGGATATAAAGAACCCACATCAAGACTGGTAGGAGGGGTGGAGATGTGAAACCTGCTGACCCCGAATCTCCGTGTGGTGGCTGAAAATTGGGAGAGATATCTCAGCCACAGAGGTTCCCCATGGGGAAGCAAGGGACCCCAGCTCCACACCAGGCTCCCCAGCTCGAAGTACTGGTGCCAGGAAGAGGACCCCCGACATTATCTGGCTGTGAAAAACCATGGAAATTCTCACCATCCAGGTGGGATGGAAGGCAGTGGGAAAATCAAACGTCCTCTTAAACAGCCTATGCACAGATTCACTCGCTCACGGGCACTCACCTTGGGCTCCAGCAGGGGGATGGTGACTTGGGGTCATCAGGGGCATATGGAGGGCAGGCTGAGGTGTTTGGCCTCAGGGCAAGAGCTGGAGGTCAGTCAGCATTGTGTGGCATCTTGCCCCGGTGCAGCCATGCAACCATGCAGCCGGAAGGCAGACGCCATCTTTCCTATGTTGAGCCCACCCTCTCACGGCCAAATCTGAATGTGATTGGTCTGGTGAGCTCTGCTGCACCATCCTGCTGACTCACTGGACCCTGCCCCACCCAATTCCCCCAACTCTGGAGGCATTTTCTCCTGAGCCAACCCCGCCCATATTCCACTCTTTCTTGGAAAATGCTCGAGGTCTGAGGGCCCCAGATGAGCAGCGGCTGGCTCAGTGTGCTCTGAGACTGTTGCTGAGAAGCTCCAGGCTCAGCACTGGCACCAAACCAGAGTTTACATTAGCCTGGTGACCACAACTCTTCCCACTGTAGGGACTCCCTGAGACCCTGCATTGCCCAACATGTATACCACATGAGGCTTTATCAGTGGCTGAAACTTAAGGGATCTGGCAGGTGGCAGCAGGCTGTGTGGTGTTTTGGCTTTTTGCAGAAGTGCCACAGGCCCAGTACTGGTGGCAGCTATGCTCGGTTCCCAACATTGCCTCTCCCACATGATTTCAATTTTAGCACAGTCAGCGAACAACCACAGATAACTTTGTAGCTCCTACCAGGTAGCCCACAGCTGGTCACAGGCAGTGAGTGACCTAGGCCTGCACCAGAGCCCCTCCCAAGAGGTCCCAGAACCAACATACTTGGAGGTTGCTTCGGACCACAGCAGAGCACCAACCAATTAGCCCCACAAGTAGCACACCCAAAGGGCACCAGAGCCCGCTGGGATGAATCCCACTCAGTGGGGTATGCAGGGTATAGTATAAAAATATAGTCAACAATATTGTACTAACTATGTATGATGTCAGATGGTTACTAGATTTATCAGGGGGGTAGGTGGTAGGGGGAACGAAGGTCAGGGTAAAAAAGATGAAGGGGTTAAGAAATACAAATTTGTAGTTACAAAACAGTCATGGGGTTGTAAAGTAAAAGCATAGGGAGTACAGTCAATAATATAATAATAGCTATGTATAACACTAGGACAGTACTAGACTAGTCAGGGGGATCACTTCTTAAATTATACAAATGTCTAGCCATAATGCTATACACCTGAAATTAATATAAAATAATATTGAATGTTAACTGTAACTGAAAAATTTTAAAAAGGGGGGGAAGGTGAAGGGGAATAAAATGTTCAAATTTTCAGGTATAGGGCCGGCTGAGTGGCGTGATGGTTAAGAACTGGCTTGGGATGCCAGAGGGCCCCGGTTTGGATCCCACATATGAGGGCCCGTGACACTGCCCTCCACAGCTAAGATGCTGAACAACAGCTCAACCTGGAGCTGGGCTGCTGTGAGTCGCCGGCGACAGCGTAGCTGCAGCCCCTGTGGCAGTGGGTTGCCATGGGCTACCGTGTGTGGCCAGCAGCCAGCGTGAGCGGCCAGCAGCCGCAGTGAGCCGCCGTCCAGAAGCCGGCGACTGATCTGCCTCACCTGGGAAGAGTGCAATGATGGTGCCAACTTGGGCCAGTGAAGCAACATCCTCCACAACTAGACTGAAGAACAAAAGGACAGCAACTTGTCTGTTCCCCTTCCCCCAATTCCCCAGCACTGTTCCCATCCCCGCAGTTCCCCAATAAAAAAAAATTTTTTTTCAGGTATAAAACAATCATGGGGATGTAACATACAGCATGGGGAACATAGTCAATAATATTGTGATAGCATAGTACAGTGTCAAATGGTTGCTGGACTTATGATGATCACTTCTTTAGATATATAAATATTGAACAACTATGGTGTACACCTGGGACTGATATAATGTTGTATGTTAGCTATATTTTTTAATAAAAATCTTTAAAAAAAGAAAGGGTCAATTGCCAGGCTGTTCTATAGCTTATGTTTGACAAGGGTCAAAGCAGTTAATTCACACAAAACTTACATTTCTCAAGTAAGGATATTCCTTAATGCCAATACTGTAGCTTATACAAAACAAAACAAAAAAACAAACAAACGAAAACAAGCTCAGTCACAATCACGAGTTGAATATTGAGGATGAATGCAAGTACAGGAGAAAAGACACCAATGCCATCTACTGCAAAAGGACTCCAGGATGTAGTAGGAAGGATTACTTCCTGCAAGAAAGCTAGGTACCTTCACTGCAATGTTAAAATAACAGGAAGCTTAGAAATATCTTGAAATGCCAAATATTGCTTGCACATAGGACTGTGACTGAGGGGAAACCACTTTTAATTGCATATGTGGGATGAAGATTTTTTTAAAGAGTCTTTATTTAAGGTCATGATTAAATTCTTACAAACATAGTCTCTTCTAAATAGCTTAAATGTTTCTCAAACAAATTTACTAAAAATGGCATTTTTAAACAATAACTTTGTTCATAAAATACACAGCAATTACTTCTGTTCATTTAGAATGTTTTTCTTAACTATAAGCTCTGGGTTTATCAGCTTAGCTATGCTTTAGATGAATTTCTCAGCAGTACTTCCTGCAAGTTATAACCCAAGAAGCCATGCTAGACAGTGAAACCTTAACATAACCAGTTATACTGGCTCTCATTCAACTAATCACCTACATACTAATGGTCATTTCAATGGGAGAGAATGATGCAAGTAGGTGTTTAGTAAATGCTGAATAACTGAATAAATGAGTTTTTATTTAACAGACATCTTATAAAATAAAATTTAAAATAATTTTTAAAGATACCCAGGAACCTTGAGGACTTTGCAAAAGTGGACTTTTCTGAAATAATCACCAGACAGAGTTCTAAGAGATTTATAAGTGTTAACTCAATTAATTCTTAGAACAACCTTTTAGGTAGGTGCTATTAGTAACCCATTTTGAAGATAAAGAAACTAAATTATAGAAAAATTAAGTGAGTGGGGCTAGGATTCAAATGAAAACAGTTTGGTTCCTAAGTTTATACCCCAAACACTGATTAACACTGCTTAAATGAACTGTGCTGCATAAATAAAAAAAATTATTCATCTGGAAACAAATCATCCCCATTTCAAGATAATACTGAAAAGACCAATGCAAGACTGGAGTCATCTGAAACATACTCTATTTTTTAATGTAAAAACAGGAACTCACAAACTCCTGTGATGGCAAGAAGAAGAAGATATTTCTGGTTCCCAGGATAGCATAGGACACAGGCAGGACAGCTTTGCCTGAATCCGAGCTACACTGAGGCACCTAAAGTTCACACCTGGGTTCAGTATCTCCCACTACCTCATGCTACATTTCATGGAACACCTACTCTATGCTGGGTACTATGGTAAGTATTTTGGCTTAATGTATATATTTTGCTTAATTTTTAACACTTGAGAGGAAGATACGCTTCAGGAAGGTAACGGGCTCATTGTTAACACCGCTTGTAATTGGTGGAAACAAAATCTTAACTCATGTCTATCTGACTCCAAAATCTGTGTCCTGACCATTATGCTTTTCCCATTGATTCTGTATCATTCCACCACTAAGAAGGTGGTCCTGGTTCAGATGAAGCTTTGGTTTTGAAACTTAGCCCAGCATTAGATAGACCATGATAGAGGGACTTAGTCACTTATTCATCAGTCATTTCTTGAGCACCTGGTAAATTCTAGGCACTGGGCTTGGCACTGGAACACAAAAATGGAGAAACCATGAGCCCTGCCCTATACACGTGCACAGTCACCATGGGGACATGCAGAGAAACTGACATTTGTTCTGCAGGGGAAACGTGTTTTCAGAGAAGCGGGACTAGATCACAGAGAAAGGACACCTACCTCACACTTGTATGTATGTGTGAGAAGAGGGAAGTCAGTGCAGGCGTCCAGGGAGAGTGGGCGTTTGAGTCGCAGCATGAAACACCAGTAAGAATAAGCTTTGCAGACTAGGAGGGGAGCTTGTGTGACAGGCCATGCAAAGGAATGAAGGATTTGAGAGGAACATTTGGGACTGTAATAAGACATATGGTTAGAAAGTTAAGCGAGGATCAGAGGAGCTACGGAAGCCAAGGAAGTAAGCTTTCACCTCAGACTGAAAGGGGACGGGCTGTGTATTGATCTCAGGCAGGTAGATTACACTGTGGTTTCCATTTTAGAAGGCAGCAATATTAACAAACAATAAATCTACAGACACAGGGACCAGTTAGAAAAATGCACTAGGTTAAAGGGCATTAATGTTTTAGAAACTCAATATATTCGCTCAAGCCAGTGAGCAAATAAATACATTTTTTTTTAAATTTGCTCTATCTTTCTCAACACACAGGCACAATTTTCTTACATTAACAATTCTTAGTCCTCACTAAGTTTTATCCATGTATATTTATTTTTTAATTAAATTTAGAAATAATTAAATTTTAAAGAAGTCCATGATTTTTAAACTTTCCACTAAATTAAGGTTTGGAGCCACTGTTCTGAGATACTTATATTAAAAATGCATCCTGGGGGCACTACACAGAACATAATAATTCTCTGAACTTTAGGTCAAAATTATACTTTAAAAATTGCTTGCTGGCTGGCCAAGTGGCGCATCGGTTAAGAGCTGGCTTGGGACGCCAGAGGGCCCCGGTTCATATCCCACATATGAGGGCCAGTGACACTGCCCTCTACAGCTAAGATGCTGAACAACAGCTCAACCTGGAGCTGGG
>NW_017731944.1:526114-533545 GCF_001890085.2 Hipposideros armiger
AGCTTTTAATTTGGCAGAAATTCCTTCATATTTAAATTAATTACAAACCACATGACAAATGCCAGAAGAATTCCTTTCCATTTGAACCACATGGGAGAATAACTGAGCTTTTAAACATATCTTTAACGCTGGGCAGAAACAGTTTTGCTTGCATGAGGCAGCAGAGGACACAGCTGGGCTTGCAACCAAATCTGAACTCTGGGATGTGCGTCAGTTCTCCAAAAGAGCTGCCACAGCAGCCCCTAAACAAGTGGCTAGGGCAGGACCAGGGAAACTGTCCTGACAGATGGTTTCAGATGCTTCATTAGCTCAGACTTTCCAGTCCTGCTGAGTCTCAGGCCAGCACCATTCTGCACCCCTTGGTTTGCTGGCTCAGGGCACTCACTCCACTTACAGGCAGGAGGGTGTCCGCAGGGCCACCACGAAGCAACATCTCCCATTGATGCAGTAATGCTTGTATTTCTTGGGGCACAGAGAGTATTGGTCACTCCACTTTGCGTGGTGATAGTTGAAAAATGAGAATAAGTTCACTAAATCAACTCACTTTAAATCCACATTTGTAAGTAGAATTGAAATTAATATTGCTGTCTTTGCATACACTCTTTCTGTAGACTACACTACTCCTCTTTTCTTCTCTCTACACTGGGATAAAGTCAGAGTTTTGTAGCCCCAAATAGCTCTAGAGATTGGGTAACTGAGATTATGGTGGGGATGTTTCATATTTTAATTAAGATTTGTACCCAACCTACCTCCCAGAAACATTAGTGCTGTTTAAAGAGTAAAGAATAGTTGTGATGGCAGAGGCTATTCTTTCTGTGAAGATGATTAGAGCCATGGGGCTGAAGGCATTGAAAAGATAGCAGTTTATTCCTTTTCTCTCTGTGTGTGTGCATGTGTTTTTAACTTAAACACTTGCATAGCATATACTGAGTGTCAGATGCTGGTCTATATGTACTTCATGCATATTAACTAATTTAATGCCCATAACAGCCTTGTCAGGTAAGCATCATTCTAATCTCCTATTGATGGATGAGCAAAGCACAATACTTAGAGGCAAAGGCACCTTCCAGGATCACACAGCAGGGATGCAGCAGAATGGACACTGAAACCCAGGAAGTCTGGCCCCAGTGTCCACGCTCCTGACTGCTCCACTCCAGTGCTCTGTCAGGACAGCTGTTCAGCAGGTAACTGTCATCTACACCCAGCCTGAGGTGCCCAGAAGCCGTCCTTGCCTAAATGGGAGGTTCTCCTTCTCATTTGACCTCTGGAAGATTTCTCTAGACCTGAAGAGGAAGAAAATACTGGAAGCTTCATATCCAGGATTGAATTCATGCACTGACTTTTTTGTCTTCCCTTTTAGAGTCATGATGCTTAATTTTCCTCTGGGGACAGTAATATGCAACCATTTCCTCATCACTCACATGTAGAAGTTTTAATAAATCAATATTGTCAGGAGGAACAGTACAGAAATACTAACTATTGGGTTGTCAGAAAAGTCATGACACATTTTTGCAACAAAAAACAGAAAAAATATGTCACGACTTTTCCAACAACCCAATACAATAGATATTCCCTGTATTGATTCACAGCACAGTGTCCAACCTGGAGAAAATAGCTAACTAGCCAGCACCAGCCAGGCTGGACTTTCATATTCATGGCATGACAGGCAGCTTGCAGGACTCAGACACCTGGAACGACAAAGACCACGGTGATAATGTCCAGAGGGCATTTCACACCAGGTTTGGACCTGCACCTGGTGCCCCAGTGATATCAAACAATCCTTTTATTCATAGCAATGGCTGCTCAACTTCTTCATTAATATTATGAAATGAGTGCATATAATTGCTCAGGGCACCAGAAGGAGGAATGGCACAGAGCTCTGGATGATCTGCACACAGCAAATGGCTGTGATGCCAGGTCACAGTGTTGGGGGCGGCAGAATGTTGCTGAGGAGCTGGCCGACCCAGTTCTGTTGGTGACTTGATCGCCAGCCATGCTCACTGTTCAGACGTGCCAGGCGTTGGCTCCATGCATGCCAATCAAAGGGACTCTTACTGAAACGTCTCCCAGAAATAAATGCAAAGTGCCTCAAAGGCAAAGACCCATGTACTGTGGCAAGTAGATCGATCAGTCAGCTTCCATTCCTCGAGCACTTTCTATTTCCAGAGCCCTGTGGCAGGCATTGCAAAACATCAAAGAAATAAAGGATGCCCTATCTCTCCCTCTAATCGGTACAATAGAAGAAATTCAAGACAAGAGTGAGCAACCAACTGGTAACAACAACCATAGTAACTGTACGAACAGTTGTGGTAAACTGGAAACTGTGAAAAGCACACTGGATTAGGGGGAAGAAAATTATTATTCCATTTTCAGCTCTGTCTTTCACTAGCCATACAGGTCTGGAAAAGCAAATTAAGCTGCCTGAGCCTCAGTTTCCTCATCTGCAAACTGAAGATTATAACATCTAATTTAATGGGATTCTGAGATATGCCAAGAAAAAAAAATAAGTGGGAATTTCTAGCAGAGAGCCTAGGATAATTAAGTCCACAGTAAATGAGCTGATTCTACTGTAGAATCTAGAGAAACTTGGCAACTCTAAGAGAAATAATGCTTATTTAATTTAAAAATAAAACATTTCTGTTTTTGAAGATTTTTTATTTTATAAAAAATGTAGATTTTAAATTTTATTTTATTTTACTTTTTTGGAGTAGATAAGCAAACAGAATTATTGAGTTATAGAGAATGTCAAGAACAAAAACTCAGAGTCAAGAAAAATGAGGCCTAATGAACAAAAGCTCAGGGTCAGGAATACTGAGGCCTAATGCAGGGCTGGGAGGTAGATTGAACAGCAATGGAAGGGATATGGAGGGGAGCAGCCGACGATGGCTGTACATGGCAGTTAGAGACCTCAAGTTGTCAGGAAGCTGAGAATTTACACTGAAAGGCAAGGCAGGAGAGAGCTGAAGAAGGGTCTTGTGGATTAAATTCAATGATCTATGTAAAAGCTAAACTTGGTAGCATTTTATCAATATATTAGGAGAGTGCAGGCTGTATTAGAGCAGGGAGACGCTGGGGGGCAAGGAGAAAACCAAGGCCCACCTGAGCCACGCAGACATATGTGATGTGGGTCTGGGGGAGGGGAGTGGAGGGCAAGATGAGAATTTAAGAAGCAAGGAGACTTACTGACAAGTCCACTGTGCTCCAGAAAGGTATTTCCTACTTTGCAAAACACACCTGACTTGAAATATAAGCTATATGGCTCTGTATCCTGAACTTCACTAATTGCTCTACTTGTTGTGCCCCTTTCAACGTAGCCAGCCTTCTCATAAACACCACGTGATGAGCCGTGCTGCCCCAAAGTGCCTTCCCCAGCAGCTGCTAGATGCAGTGGTTTGAGCAGCCTCGGTTCACCCAACAGCACACACCCATGCCAGGGAAAAGGTTGCCGGGCCCTGTTCTGATGTGTCACAGGGCCCTCTCCTTTGCCAGGTAAGCATGCTCTTCAATATTCCCAGCACTATCTGGATTTAAAAACACTTCCACGCCACCGAGCAGAACATGTCCAGTGATTTCTTTGTGGAACTTCAAAGCCTTGGAGAAAAATCAATCACACATACTAACCCCAAAATCCAGACAGGATCCCCTCTTCCTCTCATGGAAGTCAAAGGCTTACCAGCACTGCCCCTTTGGGAGTGCACCTAGAATTCCAGTTTCTTTTATTTAACTTGCACCAAGGTCACATTATCTGAAAGTTGAACAATTGTGAAATCCAAATGTTCAGCCTATCATGAGACCTGATGACTTAGGGCAGGGATGCCAAAAATCTACCATTCTGTTTCAGGGATGTGTCTCAAGAAGGAAAAGTTAATTCTATGACAAGAGAAAGATTAGTTTCATGAACTGTGTTTTTATGTTCAGTCTTGAATATGTAACAGGCCTGAAGATTCCCCTGATACTGGGGATGGTGGAACTTAATTGATCTTTTCTCCTCCCACTTTACTCTTTTCCAACCCACATGCCCAAAACCACACCATTTTTCTAGGAATGAGCCTGTCCCAAAAAACTGCAATGGAAAATTACAACCACCAATTGGTCCAGGTCACAACACAATCTCATACAAGTGGATGGGCACCCCAGATAATATACCTCAGTCTCTTCATGACACACCATACGCAAAGATTCTAAACTTAATTAAGAAATCACAAGGGTTACTGCAGGTCAGAGTATGTCAAAATCTGATTATAAGAGTTAGCAAAAGGGAATAGAAAGAAGAGCATCTTTCTGTGATCATATGGGCAGATAGACCAGTAGTAGTCATCTTCCTTGGGTCATACAGACAGTTAGTGAGATGTGATGGATTCTCTTGAGCCAAACAAGTGGAGGAATATAGCAGACATGCAAATGACTTTGTTTAAATATAGAATTCTCCTCAATTTTATAGATGCATTCATTAAGCAGCATTGTTCCTAGTCTTTCTGTACATGATTCTGATTCTCAAGCCAAATAGGCTTTGTGATACTTTTATGTCTAAAACACTCCATATTGAAGCATTTGGTTTATTATTCATAAAACTTCACTGATTTATTCCAATAGTGTTCATCACAAGTCTATGTAATAATTTGTAAATTATCTGAATATCAGCTGCTCTTCTAAACTCAACTCTAAGGGTAATGTGCTATTATTGCAATGTTTTATTGTCATTTTTAAATAATCATTGCTATGTTTATAACCTCATAGTATCTCAAACCCATAGTTAGATACATAGTTAAATCTCTATGTAACATTTAAAAGTGGTCTCAGCAGAGTTTGGAGAAAAGTTTTTTTCTACCCTATGAAGTAGAGCCTAAGCCTTCAATCTTCTGTCCTTGGCTTCCAGGTATCTTCCCACAAGGAGTTTCCTAATTTTACACCTTTCTTAAGATAAGGGGTTAGGAAAAAAGTTTTGTATTTTTAAGCTAATTTCCCTTTTTATCTTGTCAATGATCTCCCTGAGACAGGGAATGTAAATTCAAGATGCCCTTAAATAAGTGCAAAATCTGACATTTATTGCTCTTGTCTAATCCAAAACTACTTCCTGTAGTAATGTGAAAGGGTAGGCTACTCCAGGAAAAGAAGACTACATCTCACAGATGTTCTTGTCACCCTTCCTGTGCTACTAGAACATGCTTACACAGGGGCTAATCAGACCTGATCAGCATGTCTTTTAACCTGGAGGGCTGTGCCAACATTTCTAGGCTGATAGGAGTGGGCCTTCATTTATTGCCCTTTTTTCATTCTGTGCCTTTCAAGGTAGAAAAAAGAATCCAGTGCTGAGTGTGAGTGTATTTGCATATATATTTAAAATTATTCATAGCTGGGGGGCAAACAAAGAACAATGACAGAAGGAAAACTTGTATTTCCTTTTATTTTCCAAGAGTGCACACTATGGAATTCTTATGCCTATGATGTCTCCTTTGCTATTTTTTCTCAGATCCCCCAACCTCTAAATTTTGCAACGTATTGGGGCTTAATGCTTTCTAATCTCTTCTCCTGTTTTCACTTCATCCCTTGGTGTTTCTTGGCTCAAAAAATCTTTATGGTAACAATTCCCAAATTTATGTTTCCATCCTAGATTTCTCCTCTCACTTCCAGCTATCCAACAAACATTTCTGAGTCTTGGATGTCTAACTGGCATTTCAACTTAACATTTCCAAAATGAAATACCTGATTTTGCCTCTCAAATCTGGTCTTTTCTCATGCCAGCAAATGGTATCTATATGGTTTCTGTCATTCAGGCCAAAAATCTTGGTGTCATCTTGACTTCTTTCTCTTATACTCTACATCCAATTCCTCAGATAATCCAATTGGTTATATGCAAATTATGTGCAGACTCATCCCTCCATCTCCACTACCCTGGGCTAACTTCAGCATCATCTCTAGGCTGGAAGTAGTCTCCATGGCAACAATCCCTAACTAGTTTCCCCTGTTACAATAATACAACAACTAAAATACACTGGATAATTTCTAATCTGCAAATGTTTTGCCTTAGAGATATGTAACATTGTGAATCATGAAAACTGTGCAAACCATTACCATCACATTTTATAGATGAGGAAAGAGAGGTTTGGGAAGGTAATTTGTGATCCAGGCATTCTGTGACATAGCTCCAATTTGAACAGACTAAACAAGCTCCAAAACCAGTTGTATATAATATTCCACCTCTGTTTTCCCATTCAGGGGATTGTCTGCACTGTTGGGAATCTGGAACCACGTAGGTGAGGATGAAGCCACCATGGCAGGCATATTAGGTAGAGATGTTTAGGGCCTTGTCATATTATAGCATTAAAATTATGCAAGTTAGCTGCTTGCCTGCATAGGCTACAACTTGGGATAGCACAAAAACCCAGATTTATTTTTAAAAATCATAAGTTAACTTTTTAGAGTGTGTGTGAATATGGTCAGAGAAAAATATCATAATGGTGATTTCAAACTAATAGTTATAGTATTACAAGAAATATTATATCTGAGATTTATTAAACATATCAAGCTGCCACTTAAAGAAGATAGCAAGTCAAACAGATTGAGTCATACATATAAAGAAATGGAACCCTAAAACACTGGAAAGGAAGGTACAATAAAAATTGGTAACAAACAAAAAAATCCCCTTCCCCCAGAAAAGCTAAACTGTAAAAGCAAAATCCCTTGAATAGCTTTTGAGCAGTGATTTTTTTTACTGGTTTTCCTTAGAGACTAAAAGTCCTTCCTCATTCATATTTCTTTTCATTCACCCACTCGTACCGAATTAAATAATGTTAATGACCATGAGGAAATCTTCCTGTGTTACCGAACACCTTAAAATGATCATTTGACGAATACGGGCTTACCTAGAATGAATACATTCCAAAATTTTCTTTTCCACCACCCCATGTGTGTCTGGTTATATGTTGTGTCCCACAAATAAGCACAAGCTTATACTGTACTGTACAGAGGAGGGGAGAGTGATCCTGTGAAGCCGCCATGTGTGGGAAGAAAAGAGACTGATGCTCACAGGCCCTCCAAAGGAATTCATTTAAGCTTCATACCAGATTTGGGAGGGCTGGTTTTACCTGCCTAAAGTTGGCACAGGCAAGACACCATTCAAGCAATCCCTAAGTTGAGGATAGTGGGCATACAAGTTCTACTGTGTGGCTGCAGTGTAGCTTTGACCCATTCTTCTCTAAGCAACAGTTCAACTTACAAAACAGTTCTACTTACAATCTAAAGCATTGAGACACACCTCATTACATGAATGAGGCCCCAGAAAGGTCCATTTTTACCTTCTGCTCTTCCAAAGTTCATGGTTAAATCCCAGACTTACCTTCCCCCACAGTGAATGAATTGAGAGAAAGAGAGAGAGGGAAAGAGAGAGAGAGAGAGAGAGAGAGAGAGAGAGAGAGAGAGAGAGAGAGAGAG
>NW_017731944.1:533594-555105 GCF_001890085.2 Hipposideros armiger
GAAGGAAGGAAGGAAGGAAGGAAGGAAGGAAGGAAGGAAGGAAGGAAGGAAGGAAGGAAGGAAGGAAGGAGGGAAGTTAATTGCTTGACTTCAAAAAGATTGGACCTCCAGTGTCAGGAAATTTGGAAGGCATATTCTCCAGAGTACTTATCTTACTTTTGGTAGCAAATAAAGCCCTTAGGGAAGGTTATTAATTTTCTGGCCTATTTAGGATATTAAATTATACTAGCTCATACTCTAGTGACCTGAAAAAGTTAATTTACCATTTGAATGGCATGAATGATGAATACTTACTCCAAGTCCTGGCACTTTACAAAAGTACATAAAGATGTAGTACATTTTGCTTAGGTGTGCTTTATTTCTTACCAGTATCAATAGAAAAGGAAAGTAAACTAGCAATATTCTGTTAGAGATACCAGGACTGCTGCTGGCTGGGGCATCATCTCAGAGTGAAAGATGCCATAACATAGGGCCCTGATCAGTAAAGAAGAGGGAGGGGGAGAGGGAGGTGGTGCCCAATCCTTGGCTTCCGTGCCCCTCCCCCTTTTATCTGGATACAGCCATGGTCTATCCCCAAAACTTGGTTTTCTCTAAACCCCGTGCCAGTCCTCTCTATCTGTCATGTGGTGGCTAGCACAGGATTGTGAAAATTAACAGCTGGTTTTTAGTCCTCTGGATACATCAGTTGTTTGGAGCGTTAAAATGATGAGGATTGATTTTGAAATGAAATGTCACTTGCGGAAGAAAAGTGCATAATGATTTGTTTATTTTAAATAATGGGGAGGAAGGGGCAGACATCTGAACTGCCTTTTATATGTAAATGAATGTTTATGGGATTTTTGGATGCTATAAAAATATAACTTCTGTTCTGAGGATGCTTGATTCCACATACTGATCTTGAAAAAGGAACATAGATCAGGCTGCAAAACAGCCGTGCCCTTTAGTTTTTTTGGAGGCAATCACAAGTATATTAATCACTTAAGGTAACAATGGATGCTGCTTTTTGTCCTTGAAAGCTACTAGGATGCCATTGTGTTCCAGAAAGTGCTTGGTGCAGAGCCATCAGATACCATCTCTCCCTCAGAGGAGGTGCGATGAAGTTGAGACAGCACTTGGGAAGCCACAGGCAGAAAAGCATTCTCCTTATTGTTACAGATCCAGTAGAGTAAATGAATTAAATAAATAACTGAAAACAATGAATACACGAGTAAATGGGTAAATAAAAATACAAATGAAATTTTTGAAGTAACTCTTGGTGAGCCCAAACTCCCGCATATCCAACAAATATCTGCAAATGAAAAACTTGTAAATTGTCAAATGCCTGAGGTTAACCACAGTGAATGTGGGCTCGGCTTCCTCCAAGGGAGGTTAGAATTCCAGGGCCCGCTTGGGTCTCTGGTTCTCCTTTAGCGAGTTTCTGGAGTTTTAGCAGGCTTTCTTCTCCGCGCTGCCTTGCAGGCCCTGTGTGTCGCAAACCTGACACCTCTGCAGTGCATTCCTTCTCTTCTCCCTGCCTCCCTGTTTACTCCCTAAGGCGGAGTGACACTAACAGTCAGGTGCGACCCAGCAGGTGGAGTGGCTGGGTGGACCCTAGGGCAACCCCAATATGAACTTTACTGTGGGTGTGGGTGGGAACAACCTGGAGACTACCACCACCAAGTCCTGCGCCTGGCTGGTGGGGTGTGTGCAGAAAGAGCGAGAATAAATAGGAGGTTCCCTCCTCCCAGCTACACTCACGGAGCCGGCGGCCGCCGCCCTGGGTGTTTGCCTGCCCTGTAGACGGGGTTCCAGCCTGAGAAGTAGTTTCGTTTCCTGCTGGCTGCGGGATTAGTATCCAGGCACCCCCTCGGACGCCCGAGGCCTGGAAAAGGGGCGCAGGAGGAGACGGGAGACTCGTCTAGGGGCTGCCCGGCCCCGCAGCGCGGGGTTGATGGAACGGACCGCCCCGGGCAGCGGCGCCAGCTCCCAGCCATTGCTCCTGGCCTTCGCCCTGGGTAAGTGGCCGCGCTGGGCATTGGAGACCCAGGAGGAAAGTCGGGGTGGAGTCGCAAGGAAGGTGAACCCTGATCTGTTCTTGCGTCTGGACCCGAGGGCACACTGGGGCTGACAGGGTTGGGTCGGAGAACTTGGACGCCTGGGAGAGCGAGAGGTTAAGGGTCGGCCAACTGGGCACCTGTTGGGGCTGTCCCTGGGCGCGTCGGGAGGCCCGAGGGCGGAAGGAATCCCGGAGACCCTGCTGCTGGTGCTGCAAACGTGGGCACAGGGCGTAGGACCGGGTGCGTTGGACTGGGGGCCCCTCCAAGCTTGGAGGCACCCGTGGGGGTGCTGTGTCCCAGAGTGCATAGGAAGGAAATTCACCAAAGGAGGAGTATGAGAGACTGGACCCAGCTGGCTATCCCTGGAGGAATTGGAAAGGGAACTCCCTGGCTTAAAATGTAAGCGGGCAGCACCCAGCAAGGTGGGGGGCCATTTGCTTGGTGTGTGTGTGTTCCCTGGAAAGTCAGAGGAGCTGGCCATAGCCTGGGAAGGAATTATTACACCTATTTCTCGCTGGGGCCATTGGGAGGAGCTGGAGGAGAAAAGAAGACAAATTCTGAGACTCCAGCCTCCTGGCTGATAGGGAAGAGAAGGAAAGGGAAATGACATGTTTCATTTAGGGCACCATCCATGAGACACATAGATGCCTTACTTGGAATACAGCCATGTGCCCCTTAACGAGGGGATGCGTTCTGAGAAATGCCACCTTAGGCGATTTGCTCATTGTGCGAACATCTTAGAGTGCACTTACACAAACCCAGCTGGTATAGCCCACTACACACCCAGGCCATATGGCATAACTTATTGCTCCTAGGCTACAAGTCTGTACAGCATGTTACTGTGTAAAACAACACGAGATTACATCAAGCACAAGAGACGTGGTAAACACAAGATGTATGAAGCAGCTGCCTGGGTAACATGGCATACTGGTTTACAGCAAACTTTTTCACTTAATAAGTAGAAAAAGTACACTCTAAAACGAAGATTAAAAGTATAGTAAATACTAAGCTAGTAGCATAGTCGCTTAGTATCATTATCAATATTATGTACTGTACATAACTGTATGTGTGATATTTTTGTAAGACTGGCAGCGCAGTAGGCTTGTTTACACCAGCATCTGTATATTATTTTCTGTTTTAAAGAGCAATTGGGCTGGGGGGGGGCTTTTCTTCACTTTGAAGGTTTAATCTGGTTTGTTAAGTTAAGGACCATTAGATGTGGTCACCTGGCGTAAGAAAAGAGTGGCTGATGGGAGGAGTAGCAGGATGCTGGACCCCACTAGAGGCTGTCCTAACCACGGTGGGTGTCAGCGCTGGCAGAGAGGGAGAGCTGGGGAAGTCTACACAGCTGGAAGCAAGCTCCCCTCACCCTCCAGTGTGGTAAGGTAGCAGGAAAATCCTGCTACTTCAAGGCGTCCCCTCTGCATCATGGTCGTTTTGAGGAGGGTGAAGGGAAGGGAAGCGAGCAGTATTTTGTAGTCTTAGCTGGGCTGGGCTTGGGGTATTAATGTGGGAGCGTCTTCACAGCTGAAATGCCTACAGCTTAAAGCCTGGATAGGGCTGGGATTTCCTTTATGGAGGGAAAAGAAATGGAATCTAAACGGAAACTTTTAATTGGCTTGTGTCCTTGGAATCAGAGAGATGGTTAAAAAGGTATCATGATCTTGTTTGGAAGTGGATCAGATTTAGAACCACGGTTAGAGAGAAGGGAATGATGTGACAAATCCTGAAGCGCTAGAAGTCAGGAACAATTTAGTGGTAGAGTGATATGGCACTTAAAGAGCAGTGGGTCTGAGAATTAGGCCCAGAAACTGTACTGACGCTTTGCCAGTACTGGACGAAGGTAGCATTCTCTCCCTCCACTTTGTCTGGACTGTCCAACTCTCAAATTATTTACTGAGAGTCTGCTAAAGTCAGCAAGATGCTGGAGTACAGGGAATAGGGGTGGGATGAGGGCTCAAGAAATTCCTAAAGACATAATTTCTAAAACATGATTCCTGCCCTAAGAGATGTTATGTTGAATTTGGGAATGCTATAACAGCTATGCCATGCTAACAGCTATGACAGAACTAGAGAAAAAGTCATGAAACCAGGGAAGGGAGTGCTATCTCCTACCTAAGCTTCCACAGTGAGGGATGGAGAAGTTGGGAACAGCTGCATGGAGGACGAGAGTGGGTGCCTTGAAGCTTGGGTAGGATTTGAAATAGTAGGGAAGACAGACCAATGATAGGAAAGGGGAAAAGCATTTAGTGAAGTGTTGGTGGTGGAAATAAGACTGCTTTACTGGAGAGACAGGTAGTCAGCCTGCCAGAAAGTAGAATTTATGAGAGGCAGAGAGATTATGAAGAGCCAAAAAAGCCACATTAAAATATTTGGACACAAATCAATAAACAGTGAAACACACATCATCAAAGGTCTTGAATACAGGAGTGATATGACGCAAACAAGGATTTAAGGAGACAACCCTGGCAGGGGGGAGCGCAGTGTAGGAGGAGAGTAGGGCAGCTATGAACCAGACGACCTGACTGTCCCATAGGTGTGATCCAGGTGTGAGCTAGTCCAGGCCTCGATTAGGGTGATGTGCCAGCAGAAGTGTTATGGTAGAAACAATTATGGCAGGTTGATGGACATTCCCCCTTTACTATCACACAGTGCTTTATTTTTTTTTCTCAAAACCTTTCAAAAGGCAGGAATGAAAACAACAAAAAACTCTAAATCTAGTACTATTGTATACTCAGGGTAGCCTAGCTGTACAACTGCCCTGTTGAATGTTTGACTTAGGGAGTTGAATCCAGTTTAGATCCCCTAAAAGCTCCACTCCTTGCAAAATGCAATTTGTTGACATTAATGTTTCCATAAAATGGTCTTCTTTCTTTCATGTACACTTCACTTTTAAGTCTCGTTCCTAATATGTCACATGTTATTTTACTTAGTTTTTGAAAGGAATGTGAGCAATGTGCTGTGTGATCCGCTAGTGTGTGTGTGTGTGTGTGTGTGTGTGTGTGTGTGTGTGTGTGTGTCACAGTGAAAAGTGCCTTGAAAATTGGCACTAAGCAGACATGAGACCTGATTCTGACTGTGCACTCCAGAACCCTGAGATACCTGGAAGTTATAGCTTTCTGGGAACTGTTTTTCTCATTTGGGTTGCTTTAGATGGGGTTGCTTTAGATGAAACAAAGATTCTCACCACTTGACACTGTACTGATCTTTAACCAACATTTCTATTGCAAAATTTAAGAGAAAGTCTTTTTACAATAGTATTTAACTTCCATTTGTTTTGTAATGGGATCTTTGTTTCACGCAAACTTTTTCATCACAGAGAGAATCATGAATGCTTGATTCTTTAAGAAATGTGGTAAAGGTGCAATAACTGTTTAAAGTGTTTTTTTTTTAATCTTAAAGAAATTGGATCATTCTCTGTAATTCTGGTTTATTTGCTTATTTGTTTTTAGTTTCTCCCTCTCATCCAGTTGCTATATAACACTAAAGCTAAAATTATAACCAGTGAAAAAAGGAAAATGAGTGAGTTTTAAGGTAAAAAATATGTTCTTCTTATTAAAATCTAGAACATCAATATTTGTAAGTTGGTTCTAAGTTCTGCTTAAAAACATGAATTCATTCAGGAAATAATATCTAGTTCTCAAGTTTCAAAGTAGGTGGTGGCAGCAGGTAAAATTCCCATTGTACACATGAAGTAATGGAAGCCCCAAACCCTGAAAGATTTGCCTCTTCGGATGTAATTTTGGCTCAGAAGAGTATTGGGAGTTTTTTTTTTTTTTTCCTCTTCAAAAACCTTAGATTTCACAGGCCACACTTGCATATTCCAACAACTGTTACAAATCAGTTTTTACTACTGCTCCACTCTCAGTTGTGTGGAAATTCCCAAATAATTCTGGAAGACCCCCATACTGCAGGCACACTTTGGAGTACCCACTCAAGGGGCCCTGCTGATGCTTGGCCTTCGCATGTCTGTGCCCAAATTGAAGATGCAGAGGACAGAGAGGACTTACCGTATTTCTCCATGTATAAGATGCACCCTTTTTCGAAAAATTTGGGGTCTAAAAACTGGGTGCATCTTATACAGTGGTTGTAGATTTTTTTACTTGCATTTCTTGCTTTTTTCACACTTGTTTTTGTGCTCATTGTTGTGGATTTTTTTTTACTTGCATTTCTGCTTTTTCGCACTTGTTGTCTTTGCACTCATTGTTTCGCACTTGTTACCGGTACATTAGGTTACATTTTGCCACATTCTGCCCAGAAATGGCTCAGAAAAGATTTTCATACAGTGCTGAATTCAAGTTAAAAGTGGCAAAAGTTTGCCAGTTTGCAAAAGTGAATGGAAATCATGCTGCTGAATGTAAGTTTGGTCCTCCTCCACCTGAGAAAACAATCCAAGACTGGCTACGGGAAGAAGAAACCCTACCGAAAACACCACAGCAGAAGGCCATGAGAGGCAATATATGAAGACAGTGATTCGTCATCAGACACAGATGAGGACAAGCTAATGGTTGGGAGTTTTGACAGTGATGAGGAGTTGTATGAGTTTTATGATGAATAAAACTTGAGTTCAATAACTTTAGGTAATACTTTTTTTTTTTCAAATTTCGGGCCCCAAAATTAAGGTGTGTCTTATACATGGGAGCATCTTATACATGGGGAAATACAGTATGTCTGCCCCAGGGGCCCAAGCCTCTGGCACTGCCTCATGTCTGTGGAGACTGACCACTCCAGTCCTGCTGTGCTCCTTATGTCCACAGAAAGCCTAGTGGGAAAAACTAATCTTGGTTTTTCTCACCCTTTTATTATAGTCATCTCAAGTCAGGACATAGACATGAATGTCACCAGGAGGCTGGTCCAGGGGATTGTGAGAGGACAGACACCAAGCTCTACCCCGTGTCACCCCTCTGATCCATGAACCATGCATGCTTGTAAGTGTCTCGATTAGGATCAGTGTCTTCCCAGGAGAGTGCAAACAAGCCAGCATATGGGCTACATGCAGTTTAGGCTTAAGTCATGGTCATGACACACTTCCAACACTTCTCTGACAGAGCCCTGGATCCACAAAGAATCCATGGTCCAGTTGGTCAGGAGGCTCCAAAGTACAATAAGAGGAAAACAATCTGATTTAAATGGGTATGCTTTGTACTGCTAATGACTGCTGGTTTTCCCAGGCATATTTGTATCTTAAAAAAGGGATCTTGGTGGCTCAAATGAATTTCTAATTGCTAGAATTCAAAGAAATAAGGAGAGAATTTTTTAAATGGTTGAGGAGAGATGGGGTATTTAATCTTAATTTACATCAATTAGATAATAACCTACTTTGATTATCAGCAAGGCTAAATCAAATAGCCATGAAATACTTATATTCATTCTTTGCATTTTTTGAGGCTATGCGGTATATTATTTACCTGACCTATAGACTAGAAGCATTAATTCCAAAACAGTGACAAAAAGTATAACAATGTTTGTGTTCAGCCTTCTTATTTAAAAGTGCCTGAGTTGGTTGTATAACAGGCTGAGTTACTAATACGACATTTCCCTCTTTGCAAAATCATGGTTTTATTAATTCATTTAGCCTTGCTTAATAATGTCATGTCAGAGGGCCTCTTTCTTGGAAGTACAATACTAATGGATAATGAATGGGTGGCTATTGTGGTATTTTTCAATATGGAAATATTACAGATCATGCAGTGGTTTAAATACTGGTTTTACTGTGCAGAGTAGATCAGAAAAAGAGACACGAATATAATAACAGATAAGTAAAGAGAAAGTTGTTGTTAACTAGCCCAGAAAGTCTGAACCAGGTAATGAAGAAAAAGGAATAAATTCAATAAATGTTTCCAAGCGAGAATTTATAGGATATAATGACAAGTTCTCTGTAGGTAAGGAAGGGGAAAGAAGTAAAGCTGTCCCTAAGGCTGCTAAACTGAGAGAGAAAACGAATTTATAGTATCATATGTGAATGAGAGCTGCTTTTCCTGTGGGTGTGGAACTGTTAGGGAGACATTCAAATGTCCTACGAACATTAGGAAACATAGACGTTGACTTCAAATTAGAGCAATGGGACCCAAACCTGATTGTTCTCCTGAGGAATGTAAAAAGTACAGGTTATTGGGCCTCTCCTCAGACCTACTAGAATCTGCTTAGCATGTTTCTATGAATCTAACTGTTTAAAGACTTTCCAAGAGAAGAAAAACTTTCCTTACAGAGCAATTGCAAATAATATATGTAGATATTGCCTCTCTAGGAGGTGGAGCTGAAATTCTTGTCTCCTTTGAATATAAGTTAGATGTAATGACTTGCTTCCAAAGAGTAAAGCATGAAAGGAAAACAAATAGTAACTTTACAGGGTAAAAATCTGGCAAACAGTACCTTAACCAGGTGCTCAGCGTTGACATCACCAATGATATCGTGTAGATATCATGTACCTCTCATATGTGATGAGAGAAACTCTAAAAACCCCCAAATCCTGATCCAATCATTGTAAAAACATGAGAAAAACCCAAAGGGGATTCTATGCTACAAAACACCTGACCAGTACTCATTAAAATTGTTAATGAGGTCATAGAAAAGAAGAAAAGGCTGAGAACCTGTCACAGACTGGAGGACATGAAGAATCTTGACAGAGAAAAAGGACATTCATGGAAAAGTGGTGAAATCAGAATCAAGTCTTGAGTTTAGTCGATAGTAATGCATCAATGTGGATTCTTAGTTTTGATAAACGTACCTCTGTAATGTAAGATGGTCACGTTAGAGGAAACGGAAGTAGATGAGTAGTATATGGGAATGCTCTGTACTTTGCAACTTTTCTCTACAGGTATCCCTCGCTTTTTAAAAGTTTGTTTTATGCTACTTCAATTTTATGAAAGATCTACATTAGTACCTGTTTTTGCTAAGTGAAAAAAAATCTGAAGAGGATTTGAGCTTTTGTGAAAAAAGATAAAAAGCAAAAATAGCGTTCAGTGTTTGTTTTGCAGCAGCTGTTATAGAGACAGTGTGCACTCTGACAAGTGAGTGACACCAAATTCCTTCCCCAGCAGCTACACTCAGCATCTCAGCATCAACCTGCCATAGCTTTGAACTGTGTCTGTGAGCATCTGTGCTTTATCTCGATTTATTTTGCACATCTGTTAGCAAGATGTGTTCTAAAATAATTGCTTCTCACTTTATGCCATTTCAGCTTATGAAAAGTTTCATAGGAATAGTCTACTTTTGGATAGTGGAGAAAACCTATATTACAAGATAAAGGTTATTATTTTTTAAAAAGTCTCTACGGGAGATTCTAATGACTAGCCAGTTTGGACAATCACCTAGTTAGAAAACAGAGCTGAAACTATAGATGAATAATTTAGCCAATTATAATTTCAGGATCTAGCACATGAGAAATCCTCATTAAATATTTGTTCAGATACTGAGTCTGTAAGTATTTTGTGAGATTGAATAACATTATAAAAAATGAGACAAAAGCAAAATTACAGAGACAGAAAATAGAAAGATGGCTGCCAGGGACCAGGAGAGGAGCGATTGGGGAGTTATTATTTAGTAGGCATAGAGATTCAGTTTGCAAGCTGAAAATAGTTCTGGAATGGACGGTAGTAATGGTTGTACAACTTAAAACCGCTGAACTGTGCATTTAAAAATGGTTAAATTAGGAAATTTTATGTGTGTATTTTACTACCATAAAAAATTGGGAAAAAAATAGGGGGAACGTAGAGTAGTGTTGATGGCACCCATGTTTATAGTGAGGGAGTCAGAAATAGAGCTGGCAGAGTTGACAGAAAAGGGAAGGATGATTCTGGTGGATTGTAGATGGAAGCTTTGGGAAGGTCAACAGTATCAAATACTGTGGAGACAGAGGAGGCTGAGGCTCAAGAAAAGGCCACTGGTGAGTGAGCTATGAGGATGGTTTTGAAAGAAACCACACACACACACACACACACACACACACACACACACACACACACGACTGGGAAGATAAGAGTTGGAGAGGTGAGTAGAAAAGAGAAAGTTGTGGTTTATGAGAGCCAACTTCAAATAGTTGAAAAGTTGTCTCAACAAAGGTTTTCCCATATTTAGTTCAGAGGGCACAACTTGAATTAATACATTCCAGGAAGTCAGGTCTCACCTTAATTTAGGAGGAATTTTTTTCTAAGCAGAGCTTTGAAAAATGGAATCAGCTGCCTTGGGATGTGGTGAGCTTCCCACACTTGGGTATGTTTGTGGTCTGGATGGCACTTACAGGGAGTTGTGTAGAGGTGATTCCTAGGTGAGGTAGGAAGTGGACCAAATGACTACCTAGCATTTTTGTGTCTCTAAGAACTCAGGATGATGTTACCACACTTTGGGAATGGTAGGGAGGTAGAGTTTTGGAGCTTGGTAGGTAGAATTTCAAACTAAGAAATTGTCAGTAGATTTCTCTGGGAAAGAAAAGAGGCAGGGCACTGGGAAACCAATGGTGAAGAATTTTTTTAAAAAGAAAAGGAAAATTACTTAAGTTTTTCCCCTCAAAACTGGAAACAGTGATCACACCTTCTCGCCTTGGGATACCCATCCTATGCCCCAGGCTCAGATTCTGCCTTAAAGACTCTGCATTCTTTATATTTTTACCATCTATTAGGATAATAATTATGAATTGGGATCCAGTTGTAAAGGGAAAAATCCCCAGCATAACTATAATTGATAAATTATATTGACAAAATCTTTAAATATTTCAGAAGACACATTTCTAACATTGCCATCATATGACAGAAAACATCTGTGAAAAAATTCTCTATTTTTATATTATCCTTTGATAGAGGGTAAAAAGAATGACTGGAAGTTTGATTTAGATGTGAGATAAAACTACACATAAGAACAAAAATCTATAATTGTCATTTGCCTTGGCAGAAGCAAAACAAAGGAAATGCACCCCATTCTTTCTTACCGATTTCTATCCAAGAGCGTTCGCCACTGTTAAATACTTGTTGAGTGGCTTTCTAGACTAGTCAGATTCTTTATTGGGAATCTGTCTTTCAGGATGTGGTGAACAGACATTGCAAAGCTTCAACTATTTCTTAATGAGTCTTATTTTCATAGGTCACACAAGGGAATCATTTGAATTATTTCAGTCATACCATGCATATCAAGAAGGCCTTTGTTTGTTAATTCTTTGTATAATTCTTCATGCCAGCTGGACAGCTTGACTCATTGTCTTTCAAACACACCGAGCTCATTTCTGTGTTACTGCCCTTGGTCCCATTTAGTTCCCAACTTCTGTGAAACTTTCCCCTATGATCTCTTCACTTAACACATTGCCTCTCGTTAGAATTTCAGTAGAATTTATTTTCTGTATACTTGGCACTTAAAATATACTGCCTGATATTTATTTGTGTGTTTATATATCTTGTCTCTGCAAATGGTTTTTATCAATAAAGATAATGATGGATTAATGTTAAGTTGCGTTGGCTTACCCTAACTCATTTTAAGGGCCTAAATTCTGGGTTTTCTTTCAGGTTGAGAAGCAGCTGCTCCAAAATGCTATGTTCTTTTCTTTACTATTACTAAAGTCTGATGACTGTTTGCTCATGGATCAAAGGCTGTGTTATCACTCGATCCAGAGGCCAACTCCACTATTCCTCCTCACTTTGCGCTCAGATAATCCTCCCTGATAATAAATTGTTCTTTTTCCTTGATTACTTTTGCCTCCTCTCTTTGAACTATTATGGAAATTCAGTGAGTCTTGAGGTTTTCATTTAAAGTGTTACAATGTCTGACTGTCTGATCTGGTCTTATCATAAAGGAATGGGAATCAAAAAGTCAAGTTTTGACAACTGATGGTTTCTAAATAGCTAGCTATAGGTTATTATGTGGTCCCATTCGATTTAGTCATTGTCACAGATTAAATAACGATCATGGTGGGGGAAAAAAAAGGTTGATTTACTGGTAAAAAGTATTGTGCTGTTGACAGCTTTCAGATATATGAGTTAGTTTATGTGTGACAGGTTGTTAAATTACTTCCTTCTCTAGGCTTTAAAAATATAAATTTGTGGAGTACTTTTATGAGCTAAGAAAAAATGTTATCCATCATTCTTAGTCTTTCCTAAACAGCAAGATATTGTTTCTGCCATTTGGAATATAATATTACGTTGGTGGAGAAAGGAGTTCATATTTTACTTTCCTAATTTTGACTGGACATAAACTATTTGTGAAGACCTTCTGCTTGTTTCTCTGCCTTTGCCTCTGAAGCCTGTCTTTCAGTTTTGTAGAACAGGCAGCTCTCCAGGAAATCTGAGAGACCTTGGAAAAATCCCTCCTTGTCCTGGAACATAGCTCTCCATGAGATGTCCTGATGCCCCAAATCCTCACTGTAATGGGATGCAAACGTTGTGCTCCTCTTAAAACCCCTTAAACTACCTCCTTTGTCTCTTGCTCATCTCCCCACCCATACCAGGTCACCCATCTTTTTGGACTTGGATACTACATTATGTCCCAGGGCATGAGTTCTGGCCTCTCCCTCACCAAGGGACCAAAGAAGGAGGGAGTTAGCACCCTGTGGGGGGCATTTTGTCCAATCGAAAATGGGTGATGAAAATGACTGGAACAAATTCCTCCTTCATTCCTTTTCCAAGGACTCATTCTAGATGCTGCTCTTTTTTGAACACTTTACATAGCCCCTGTATGAGTGAACATGTCTGAGCAAATTTCTGTCTCTGTGGCTCACTTTGGAGCTGCACCTAGCATGATGGGTACACACATTGCATTGTTGTGTCTCCTTCTAGTCTTCTTTTCTGTTTTTCTTTTCTCATGGCCCAAATAAAGTGACAACCCCTTAATCTGTATCTCGAGCTCTGCTTTCTAGAAGACCCAGGTTGGGACACTTGATTCTAGTATATTCTTTTGAGTTAAGCAATTTCTCTCCTCGCAGATCTGCTTTGAAATCAAGTACATTTAAAAGGGAAATATACTGAAGAATTATGTTCTTTTTGGGGGAATGTTGTACAAGGATACTAGTTTATAGGAGGGAAAAAGACAGCAACAAAATAAAAAGACAAAAAGAGTCAACAAAAAAGGATGGAGAAGAACACCAATGTCAAACTTCACCTTATTTCACAGTTTTTGTTTCAGCCAATTACAAGCCCAATGATAAACATCATTGCCACTCCCTAATATTTTTTCAACTCCATGTTAGATGTGATCTCTTTTTGGACTTGGAAAATGCTCTGTGTATAGGATGCATACTCAAGGTTCTGATTTTATTCTTGACAATAAAGATACACTGGGAAAATTACCCCCAGATGCTAATAGTTTTTACTTTGAATGTTGATTTAAACTTTAAAAACTTTATTAATTTTTTGTTTCAAAACTAGAGATGATTTATAATCTACTTGGTTTTCAAATAGTACATGTAAGATATGACTTTATCTACTACATTTGTGTCACTGAATCACTTAACCAACCGGGTGAATCAGTAACCCAGTTTGACATAAATAATATGCTGAGTCACTGGCAGAACTGTACTGAGAATACAAAGAACCATACATGTAGATGATGCCATATTTCTGTTAATTAGTTAAGGCACATTCACTTTAAAACTCTTTTAAAAACATTGGAAAGAAACAGCATGTGGAAAGACTAACATACAGTTTTGCCTCACTAAGTACATACATATAATAAGCACACTTGTAGACATGTAGTATGTAGTGTATATATATATATATATATATATATATGTGTGTGTGTGTGTGTGTGTGTGTGTGTGTTTATCTTTTGTAATTTATTTCATAAACATATTTTATACACAAGTCAAATCAAATCATAAATGTAGAAATTTGTCAATATCCATCTATGAGCATGAGAATCTATCTATTCTATCAGAGTAATTAGAATTCTTGTTTTACTTCAGGCCTTGCCTAGCTGCTATTTTGTTGAGTGACTTACCCTGTTGCAAGGCATTACCCAGGTTAATAATTCATAACTTACTTATTTTATTTCTTTAAACACACAGCTAAATCTTTACCACATAAGGTATATTTTGCAGGCCTCAGTTTATGGACAGGGACCCTGAAGTTCAATGTTGAGTAATTTAATCATAATCACAAAGCTAGTGATTAAAAGGTACATCCAGGATTCAAATCCCGCTCCAATTGTCTCCAAACCTATCCTTTACCCACTAACCTATACTGCTTCCCTCTAAAATAAATGAAATTTCAGAGATTTGACTGTGAAATTTCTGCTTATATTCATAGCTTAATAAATTTTCCTTTGATTTACAGTTGTATTTTCTAATAGGAGATGAAGTGAGGTTCAGATCCTAAAATAAGATTGATATGGTATCATAAGAAATTACTGAGTTCAGTAGACACAAGTAGATGTTAGATATCTAAAAAGATATCCTAAATCATCAGAATATAGATGAATGGACATTTTGTGATAATGTTATATTTATTTTTAAAATATAAAATGCACTTGGCTCTAAAAATGGAAAATTGAGCTCAGAGATGAGGCAAGTACAACGTACATAACTGTTTAGGTTGGTCACATTTGATCTTTTTAAATAGTTGACTCAGCTGGTGTACGACTTACCTCAGCATCAGCAGTAACTTTGAGACAGTGGGTCATGCTCCTTGTCATGTGTCTCTTTCAATGCTTGTATTGTTCCCAATGATCTCATTTCCCATGCTAGCTGACAGCGATAATACTTTTAATACATTCCATAATTTTTAATTTGGGAATCTCAGAGTGCATAAACGTAAATGGAACTATGACTTACTAAAGCAGAAATGGGTTGCTTTTCTTTTTTGTCTTTAATTTTATGTGTGATGTTGATGTTTAAAAACTAGCCCTGGAAATAAGGACTCAATTTTCAATCACTTAGGAAACACAGCTCATCTAACATTATTTTGTTTTATTTTGTTTTTATTGCTTTAATGCACCTGAGAAACTCTTCAGGTCATGTGAAGCAGGAGGTATGGTTGAATGAAAGAATAAGAAATCAAAAAATTGTGAAATATTTGAACGATAGGTGAAATTTAACACAATAACATTTAAAAGGGCCAAGTGTAAAGTCTCTTTTTTTAAGGTAAAAAATAAAAGTGAAACAAAACAGAATGACAAAAAGCAATAAATAAACCCATCAATACATTGCTTCCCAGTAGTACATAAGATTTAGAAACTTTATTTTATTGTAAGCAGAATAAAAGCCCAGTATTTAATGGGACAACCAAAAGAAGCCGGTATGCTCTATGACTGCATTACCAGGAATATGGTGCCCACAATGTGGAGGCTAAGAGCCTCACTCTATTCTGTCTTTTCCAGACCATGTGAAATGGCACTTTATTTTGACCCTGCATATAGGGAACAATGACAATGCTTGTGAGAGTCTTGAGGATGTCAAATAAAATATAGTTGAAAGAACCAGGATGTTTAGCCTGAAGAAGAGATTTTTTTTCAGGAAAACTTGATGGCTGGCTTCAAATATATGATAATCGATCATGCAAAAGAGATATTAAACTTATTTTAGGTGATTCTAATGAGCAGAGTACAATTACAGAAAGGCAAAAACCAGCTCAACAACAAGAAGCATTTGTAGAGCTTTAGAAATAGGTGCTTAATAATTTTTTGAATGAATGAATGACTGATTGAAAGAATGGATGAATAGTCTCACTGAAACTGGATGCTTTAAAAGAGAATGAATTCTCTATACTGAAATTTTAAAGATGGGATTGATAACTTCTCCTAAGGGATGATTTTAGGGGACTTGAGAGTTGAAAGGTAAGAAATTTTAATACCTCTAAGTTTCTTGCTGATTCTGAAATATATGAGTCGTGACCCTTTTGAATAAAAGTCTTATTATGTTTTCCATATCTAAGTGCCATATTTTCTTTGATTTTTCTCTAAAATACAATCCATACTTTCTCTGCTAAAGATAATGATTTTTGCCTTTCTGTCATGTGAAGATGCAAGAGAACATGACAGTCCACAAGCCAGAAGAGGGCTCTCAGCTAAACCAGGCCATGCTGGCACCCTAATCTAAGACTTCCAGGCTCCAGAACTGTGAGAAATAAATTTCATTTTTATAAGTCAAATAATAATAATAATTAGTATTATTAGTAATAACAATTATTATTATTATTATGACAATGTATTTTTAAATTTTTTACTATATTTTTTCATTTGCTTTTCATGAACGATTATGGGATGGGCAGGGGACCTATTATCCTAATTTTTCTTGAGGAAAAGTTCAGAATAGTTTGTTAATTAACTCAAGGCCACATAGTGAATTAATGACTGAGTCTGGTGATTTTTCCACAATCTAATGGTACTTTCCCTAAGACATTTTTTTAGGAAGGCAACATTTGAACCTTTGAGCCTTTGCAATTGATTTAGATGAAAAGAACATATTCAAAATGAAAGCTACATATTGGATTAAAAAATATTAAAACAGGTTGGAGAGAATTACAGTGGTTTTCAACTAGAAAGATTTTCCTCCCTGGGGACATTTGGCAATGTCCGGAGACATTTTTTGACCATGACAACTCAGGAGTAAAGGGAGTAAGTGGGTGGTGGTGGGATACTACTGGCATTTAGAGGGTAAAAGACGGGGATACTATTAATCATCCTATGATGCACAGCCTCCTGCAACAAAGAATCATCCAGCCCAAAATATCAATAGTGTAAAACTGAGAAACCCACTGGGTGTTTCCCATTCATTAAACCAGAACTTGAATTTCCTTGAATGAGGTGAGATGTATAGAATATATAATACCTTTAAGCTTATTTTCTAAAGACTTTTCATTCATTTAAAATAAAATTATATTTGCCAGAATTACTAACTTTGACTGAAAAGGATTATACAGTAGCCCCCCTTATCTACAGTTTTATTTTCTGTAGTTTCAGCTACCCACAGTCAACCACAGTCCGAAAATATTAAATGGAAAATTCCAGAAAGAAGCAATTCATATATTTTAAATTGCATACCCTTCTGAGTAGCATGATGACATCTCGAGCCATCCTGCCCCATCTCGCCCAGGGAAGTGAATTCTCTTTTTATCCAGTGTGTCCACACTGTATAAGTTCCCTGCCCTTTAGCCACATTGGTTAACGGATCAACTGTCATGGTATCATAGTGCTTGTGTTCAAGTCACCCTTATTTTACTGAATACTGCCACATTCATGTAACTTTTATTGCAGTATATTGTTATAATTGTTCTACTTTATTAGTTGCTGTTGTTAATCTCTTACTGTGCCTAATTTATAAATTAAACTTTATTATAGTTATATATGTACAGGAGAAAACATAGTATATAGTGTTCGGGACTATCCACTGGGCATCCACTGGGAGTCTTGGGACTTATTTCCCACAGAGAAGTGGGACCTACTGTAATTGTAGAAGAGGCCCTGCCTTTCAGGCTAAGCTTTCCAACCTTTTCTGTCTTTATTGGTATTCATCCTTTGCCTCTCTCCAATACCTTTGGCTTCTTCCTGTCAATTTTCTCTCACATTTAAAACAAAACAACTTTCTTTTTTTCTGTTCATATTGACTAATCTTATCCTTCCTTATCTCAGTTCAACATCTTTGAAAAGTAATCAGTTGCAGTAATCTGCAACAATTTGCATACGCTCCATGCCTCTAATATTTCTCCAGCAAGATATTACTAGTCCTTTCTGCTTACAAATCCAGTGCTTGTGTTTCAGTTCTTATCTTCAGTTTTCCATCTTTTTTTTTTTATACTGTTGATCAAATTTTTCCAGAAAAACCCTTTCCTTACCTCTGTGACTGCTCCTTCTCAGTCACTTGAGGAGATTTCTCTTTCTGCTGCTCTGCCTTATTGGTATTCTCCAGGATTCTGTCCTTAATCAGCTTTCTCTTTCTACATGGCACTTTCTGAGTGACCCACTTCCATAGCATGAAATACAAGTTTATTTTCCATGACCCCCAAATAGAGAACCTGTAGCTTTGGCTTCCCTCTAGAGTTCTAGACCTAATATCCATGTATTGATAGTATTTCCTAGATAAGCCACAATCCATTTCAAATCTCAAAATGTTCATAGCTGAATTTCTCTCTCTATGCCTGTCTTAGCCATTTGGGGCTGCTATAACAAAATACCACAGACTGGGTGGTTTGTAAACAACAAACATTTATTTCTCATAGTTCTGGAGGCTGGGAAGTCCAAAATGAAGGCGCGGGCAGATTTAGTATCTGGCGAGGGCCTGCTTCTTGGGGTATAGAGACAGCCACCTATCTGTGTGCTCACATGGCAGAAGGGACAGGAAATCTCCAGGGACTCTTATAAGGGCACTGGTTGCATTCATGAAGGCTCTATGCTCCTGACCAAATCACCTCCCAAAGGCTCTCCTCCAAACATCACCACATTGGGATTTCGGTTTCAACAACAAAAAAATTCAGTCTGTAGCAATCCTCCACTTGTTTGTCTTTTTGTATACCTTATACCTGTGATTGGTACCACAACACAGCACGTCACTCAAGCCACAAACTCTGGAATTGTCCTAAGTTTCCTTTTTCCTCACTTCCCGTCCTATCCCCCTATCCTACCAGTAACTGAATCCTTTATATTTTACACTATAAGTATCTTTTGTATTTATTCCTTCTTTCCATACCCAGTGCCACCACCTTGGTTTAGATGTGTCTGAATCACCTGTATTGGTATTAAATAATCTTTTCAAAAAAAAAAAAAAAAAAAAAGGTATTTACTTGTACGTTGTTTCTCACTTAACTCTGTTTCATGGCCCCATTTTACCTGCACAACAGAATTCAAGCCAATTAACATGGCTCTTAGGACATGTGTTCCTTGCTTGCTGTCCAGCCTCCTCTTCCATCACAATCCCCACCCACCCTCCAGACAAGCTAGACAAGTTGTGTTACTCGTGCAGTGTCTTTGTGCAAGCTGTCCCTTTTGTTTAGAATGCCCTGATTAATTATAACTTTATGTTTTCTTTTCTTAAAAATGCTTTAATGTAATAAACACAGGTTTTTAAAAATCATATAGTGCTGAACGGTTTATCACAACAAATAGCGGATCATCACACTGTGCCTTCCAGCCTCTGTATCTCCCTTGAAGCAGCCGCTTTTGACTCTTTTAGATGTTTCTCCTGTATTCACCTCCGTCTTGCAAATAATTGGCTTGTAACGCTATTTCTTGACTTGTCAGGTTTAGGCTTTACCTAGTAAGTTTCTCTTCTCTCATAATTCCAGTATAATTACTGTGGGGGTGATGCTCAGAACATTTCAGAACTGGCACAGACCAGATATTGATTAATCACAACCAGTTTTCCCACATGGTGTATGTGGGCTAATTACTAATCCTGGTTTTATCACAATTTTTTGTTAAAATATCAGTAGTTACATTGTCATTACCATGTAAGTATTGTCCACTGCTGAAACAAATAATAAACTATGATTGTGTTACCTTGCTTTCACCATTTTAACTTTCTAGAAATTATTAATTGGTGCTTTAAAATAATCACTTATTCCTCACTAAAACCTTACCATAATCTTCATCATTTTCATGAAATCTTTGCTGTTGGGCCTAGCTGATTCTCTATCCTGTGTTACTCCCATGTTACTACCTCTATTGTTGTGCTTATTACACTGTACCTTAAAGATTTGTGTGTCTATCTTCATTACCAGAACATGAACTCCTTGAGGTCAGTGATAATATGTTATTTTTGAACCATCAGTCCCTTCCACCAGCTCAATCAAACACATACTGATTAATAAATACCTGTTGAATTGTGGATGGAACAGGAGTACCCTTTCTCTTTGAAGCAGCCTTGAGTATTGAGTAGATGGTTTTGTGAGCAATTCTCTGATTTCTGAGTCGTTTCATACAGATTACAAGCTGAAATGCCTGTCAGGGTCTGGAAATAAATGAGTGCAGCAAGCCTGATGGGGTCTGTGGCATTGAAAGGCATCACCTGCTAGTTAGCTCCAGCCAGCTGTTGCCATGAAGGCGTTTCAGACCTGTATTGCCAGGTCTTCTGCTTTTTCAATGGAAACAGGAAAATCCAGATTTAATATGCACTGCTCTGAGTTAATTTTTATATACTATGCAGACCAAGAAAATGGTTCTTCAGGCTGGATTTGGTTTATGGCCACCAGCTTATGATGTGAAGATAGTTGGGTGGGAGGAGAAAGAGTACACGCTGTCCCAGAGCCCTGTGCCCTGCGCCCTGTGCACGGGGTCTGGTTTACCCTTGGATGCTTTCTCCCCAGGGGCATCCCTTCACTAGCTGATACCAGCATGTGGAGCGAGCCTTAGCAGAGGAGAGCCTGGGCACAGCCCCAGCCTGCCAGAATGTTCGGAGGCTTAGGGGAGGAGGTCAGTGGAATCAGAGCTCCCTCTGTTAGGTGGAAGTGGAGAATGATGACTTAAATTATAAGTGATAATGGGAAGGATGGTGAGTAGATTAAAAACTGTGTATTTTATGCCCAGCCCTGTGCCCGTTCTTATACTACTTCATTTAATTTTTACAATAACCATGAAAAGGAGATATTGTCATTCCCAGTTTGCAGATACTGAATCTCTATGAGACTGAGAGTTGTTGTTTTCATTCCCACCTTTAGAACAGATTAACTCCAGAATTAAAGCTTTCTGATTCTGCCCGTAAAGAAAGCCCATGTAAGGGATTTTAAAAATGAATGAAACCTGTTTTAAGCTAAATTGATTAAAATTTTTCACTTGAAATTGATATTGGGAGTTTTAAATTTGAAGTTTGATTTCCTTGTAGATTAATTTATTCATTCTTTCAACATTTCATTGTGTTCTATGTTAGATACCAGGATTACAAAGATGAGTAATATAAAAGTCTTGTGCTTGAGAAGCCTTAAATGATTGCTTCTGGTTTGCTCTAAGTGTGAAAGGAGGGGCCTAGATGTTGGGATAAAAGATATAAAAAGTCTAAACTTTTGGTGACCAAGTTGCACTTTTTAAAAAATTTGAGTCACTTTTTATTTTTCTTGTTGGGAAAAACAAAACATGCTAGTGCCAAAACTAAAAAATGCAAATAAGGAATATTCCAAAAAGTCTTTTCCTAATCAGTGTAAGCAACTCTCTACTTACTTACCTACCTTTTTGACTATCTATATAATTTTTTTACACTTATCACACACACACGCAAACAAACACACACAGATCACACTACATTTCTATAGCCTGCTTCTCTTACTTAGGAATATAGCAAGTGTTGTATTAATGTTTGAAAAATCATTTTTATGACTGAATAACATTTTGTTACATGAAAATAGTTCCATATATTTAATAATTCTCTATTATTAGATATTTAGGTAATTTCTAGTTTTTATAACCCATGTCATATAGATCTAGAGAATTTTTCTAGCTAAATCTTTTTATGCATCTATTGTATTACTTTAGGCAAAATTACTAGATATGAAATAATTGGATTTAAGCATTTGTACATTTTTTTTAGTTTTTTGTTTACAGCACATACAATGCTAAATTGTCCTCTAAAAAGTAGT
>NW_017731944.1:556248-566460 GCF_001890085.2 Hipposideros armiger
TTGTATTCCAAACTGTTCTAACCACAACACTGTGTTCCTCTATCCCCCATACCTTTCCAGGAGGCCTGTCCTTCTTAGAGACAAAGATAAGTAGCTGGAGGAACCTGGTATTTTAAATAATTCCCATGAATTGAATATCTAGTTCACGTCTTCCCAGAAGGAAGGACACTCAATAGTTAATACCTGAAAAATACCGAGTCTGTGTGGAATGGAGAAAGTATATTGCCGTCTGGGTTCATCATCTATTCTCCCTGGAAATTCACCAGTGAATTCATCCAGTGGCTCAGAGCTTCCTCTATTTTCCGTTTGTATGATAAGTTTCCATCCCAAGTTATGGTCAAGTGTCGTCGCTAAGGTACATAGATGTAAATGATGCTGGCCTGAAATTTTGCGTTTAGCACCGAGCTTAAAAATGAGATGTGCCCGCCTGTGTACCACTGTCTCCCTGTGGGAGAGAGACTTGGAAATGAAAGCCATCGGCTTGTTATTTTTATAAATGGATCATAACTTTGATAGAGTGTTTCGCATTGAGGACATTTTTAAGTTTTCATGTTTGTTTTGGTTGTGTTTTAAACTTGAAGGTCTAGTGATCCTCCACTGTGTTGTGGCAGATGGGAATTCCACCAGAAGTCCTGAAAATGATGGCCTTCTCTGTGGAGATGCTGGAGAAAACTGTGCAGGTAATGCTTAACAGGTGATGCATATATTTCATCAGTTTCATGTTCAATCTTGGAAAGATTAATTTGTAAATAATTTTAAGATTAATTTTTTGATAACAGTGATCTTAAAACTCGGTGGTTTTTTGAGCACATGCTAATGTATCAGGCACGGTGCTAAGTGCTTGTCGTACAGCAATTCAGTCACTCCTCACAAGAGCCCTATGAGCTCAATACTCTTTTTTACTTTATTTCAAGGTAAAGCCTAGGAAGATTAAGTAAGTCTCCAGAGGTTGCGCAGCTGGTAAATAGCAAATTCAGGATTCACACGCAGGCCTGTCTGATTCTAATGCTTCCATTCTAATCATGATACTACCTTAGGTGTCACAGATGTGTACTCCAGACTCTAGCATGTGCTATCTTGGACTAGACTCATAGAAAGTTGGCATATTCTATTCAAATTACATTTTTTTCTATTTCATAACTTAAAAGATGGGAAGAGGCAACAATTTTTATATATTTTACCTTGGAGATGATTGAATTAGTCCTCTCAAAGTTATTAGTCTAAGACAGAGGTTGGCCTTCATAAAAGGCCAGATAATTAGGCTTGTGGGCTATGCAGTGTTTGTTGCAACTACTCAACTCTGGCATTGTACTGTGAAAGTACCGTAGACACTATGGAAACAAGTGGCCTTGGATGTGTTCCAATAAAACTTGGTTTAGAGAAACAGGCTGTGGACAAGATTTGGCCCTTGGGCCATAGTTTGCTGACCTCTGGTCTAAGGTTCTGTCTGTACTTTATAGATTTTGTGGTCTGGTCTTCTACACGGGTTTTTTTCTGATTTAAAACAAAGTAAAACACATGCCAATTCCAAAAATAGGGTGGAGTGGAGAAGAGCCTCCTGTATTCCCTGGAAAGTTTTCCAAGCTGGGAGTGGCGTGACTTGATGGTAAGTGCTCCTTTTCTAACACCCTGGAAAAGTTGTAACCGAGCCAGGAACATGTTGAGCAAGTCATCCTAATATGAGTCATCAGTTCCAGCCCAGTCTTCCTTTCTTCCCTGACACTAGTGGGTGGTCTGGAGACTGCCCATAGGCTGCGAATCCACTGGTGCCTTAGGTCATGCTTGTGTGGGTCTTGTCACCCATGTAGAAGGAAGAACAAGGCCAACTTTATGTGTTTCTGTGCTTTTCTTCAGTCAGGTTTCAAATGTCTTAAATGATCACATTTTCACATTTCCTTTGGGAGATTATTCCATACTCCGATGATTGACAGTGTTACACAATCTGCTTCATCGTATCTTAAATGTGTTTTCTAATTTTTTTCTTATAGCAAGATCTCATTTAACATGAGATCTACCCTTTGAACAGGTTTTTAAGTGTATAATACAGTACTAACTATAGACATAATATTGTGGAGCAGATCTCTAGAATTATTCATCTTTCATGACTGAAACTTTATACCTATTGAACAACTCCTCATTCCCTTCACTCCCACTCTCTGGCACCACCATTCTACTCTCTCTACTTCTGTGGATTTGGTTATCTAGATGCCTTATATTAGTGGAATCATACAGTATTTGTCCTTCTGTGACTGGTTTATTACACTTAGCGTAATGTCCTCCAGCTTATCCATGTTGTTACATATTGCAGGGTTCCCTTCTTTTCTAAGACTGAATAATATTCCTTTGTAAGTATATAACACATTTTCTTTATCCATTCATCTGTTTATGGGTGCTTGTTTCCACTTCTTGGCTATTGTTTATAATGCTTCAGTAAATATGGGGGTGCAGATACCACTTTGACATAATGATTTTAAGTCCTTTGGATAAATGTCCAGATAAGGGATGGCTGGATATGTTTGTTTTATTTTTAATTTTTTGAGGAAACTCCATACTGTTTTCCATAGCAACTATAGGTTGCCTTTTCAGTCTGTTAATTATTTCTTTCCTGCACAGAAGATTTTTAGCTTGTTTAAGTCACCCAGTAACCAGAGTAGCCTGTGTGAGGGTCAAAAAAATAATTTTCCTTCCATCTTTCTAAGTTCTTCTGGCTGGGCTAGTAATCAAATTAACATGAGACAGATTAACAGGAGGAAATAACCACATTTAATAAGTGTGTACATGTGGGGGTGCCATAAGAGTATAAGACCGGATGGCAGATCTGGCAGTTGAGGAGTATGTGTCATTCTGGAGCTAAGGAGAAAGGGGGATAGCAGTTTGGGACTTCAAAAGGTGGGAAGGAAATTCACATGGGGATGGAAAAGCAAATGTTTGGTAAATAAATGTTTGCTGGGCCATCTTTAAAAATGGGACACAGAGAGGACTTTGATTGAACAAATGGGTCTTCTTAGGTAGATTCCGCTCTGTCACACACTACTTTACATTAAATTATAGTTAACTGCCATATCTCCCTTCCTGGAGCAGGTCCTCTATCTAAATTCCTTTTAGGCAGGTAATGGGGGAGGGTCAAAGGCTCTTCCTGAGTCTTTTGTTCCTTAACCGGCTTAAAATCAATACCCCAAAAGGCATGTTGTGGGCTGACAAACCTTTGGTCCCCCTCACTGACATGAATTAGGAGAAAATGGCTCTAGAATGTGTGTTGTTATTACCATGCTAACTGCAACATGTTCCTGGCTCGGTTACAACTTTTCCAGGGTGTTAGAAAAGGAGCACTTACCATCAAGTCACGACACTCCCAGCTTGGAAAACTTTCCAGGGAATACAGGAGGCTCTTCTCCACTCCACCCTATTTTTGGAATTGGCATGTGTTTTGCTTTGTTTTAAATCAGAAAAAAACCCGTGTAGAAGACCAGACCACAAAATCTATAAAGTACAGAATCACATGGAAAGATCACAAGACTAAGTAAGTATATGAATGAGGGAACTTCTGAAGAATAATTGCTTGAAAGTAAAGTCCAAATAAGGACCACAGGTTCTTAAAAAAGGAATTAATGTGGAGCAGGAGCAGTTTGTCTCTACTGACTCTTTTGTAACCTTGGGCAAGTCATTTAAGCTTTCAAAGGCTCAGCTTCTAACCTGTAAAATGAAGTGAATCCGATGGTCTTTAGGAGTCATTCCTGTTTTTAAATGATTTGATGATTTTCTTTTCAAATAGCTCCAATCTCTAAGCATTCTATTTTTAATTTGTCATTTACTATCTTGAGTAAGGTATTTATTCATTCCACCAAAATTTTGAGTAGGTATTCTAACAGGCTATGTTCCGGGTACCAAAGATGTGGCAATGGACAAAATGGCCAAAGTTGGGGTCAGAGAGGTAATGGATCATGTGCTATAGAGCCTTGCTGAGGATGATAAGGCCTTCAACTTTTACCCTGAGTAAGTTTTAATAGCCTCACTCTGGTTTCTGTATGCAGACTACACAGTTAAGAGAACAGAAACAGGGAGACTAGTTAAAGCTTGGTGCCATGGAGACTAATAAAGAAGATGCAGGGCTTAGACCAGGATAGTGGAGATGGAGAGATGATTCTGCATATGTTTTGAATATAACCAATAAGATTTCTGAAGAATTGGAAGTAGAATAAAAGAAAAAGAAGTCAAGATGACACCAAGATTTTTGGCCTGAATAACAGAAAGAATATAGGTACCATTTACTGACATGAGGAAAGACCAGATTTGAGGGAGAAATCAGGTGTTCCATTTTGGAAGTGTTGAAATGCCAGTTGGACATCCACGTGGAGATGTTAACTGGATTGTTAGCACTGAGGAAAGAGATCTGAAATGGAAACATAAATTTGGGAATTGTTACCATAAAGGTTTTTCAAGCCAAAGAACACCAAGCCAGGAAGTAGAGAGAGAAGAGATGAGAGAGCAAACAGCCCCAATACGTTGCAAAATTTAGAGGTTGGGGAGATGAGAAAAAATAGCAAAGGAGGCATCATAGGCATAAGAATTCCATAGTGTGCACTCTTGGAAAATAAAAGGAAATACATGTTTTCCTTCTGTCCATTGTTCTTTGTTTGCCCCCCCCCCAGCTATGAATAATTTTAAATATATGCAAATACACTCACACTCAAAACTGGATTTTTTTTCCTACCTTGAAAGGCATAGAATGAAAACAGGGCAGTAAGTGAAGGCCCACTCCTATCAGCCTAGAAATGGTTGGCACAGGCCCCCCCCCCACCCCGGTTAAAAGTCATGCTGCTCAGGTCTGATTAGCCCCTGTATAAGCATGTTCTAGTAGCACAGGAAGAATGACAAGAACATCTGTGAGGTCTAGTCTTCTTTTTCTGGAGTAGCCTACCCTTTCACATTACTATAGGAAATAGCTTTGGATGCAAAACAAATGAGATTTGTCAAAAAAAAATAAATGTCAAATTTTGCACTTATTCAAGGACATCTTGAGTGGACATTCCCTGTCACAAGGAGATGTTGGCAAGATAAGAAAAAAATTAACTTAAAAACGTAAAACTTTTTTCCTAACATCTTGGCTTAAGAAGGCTATAAAATGAGGAAAACTCCTAGTGGGAAGATACCTGGAAGCAAAAGACACAAGATTGAAACTTTAGGCCCTACTTCACAGAGGAGGAAGAAACTATTCTCCTAACTCGTCTGCAACGAATTAAAATATTATTTGCACTAGCTGTTTCTTTTTTTTAGCACAGATATTGGGACAATAAATTTACATATCTTTGTATCATTTCCTCTCTCTCTTAGTTAACACTTGTGTGACTTCTGTCTCAGCACTTGGCACCCCCTTTCAAATCTCTTACACAGAGATTTAGCTATATATTTAGTTAGGAGTTAGAGATACGATGAGGCTGTAAATATTGTAATGAGATTTACAAAAAGGTATTGTAATAATAATACTGCATTATCCTTATAGTTAATTTCAGAAGAGTTGCTGATATTAATATCATTTACAAAATCATTGCATAATTTGTAATGAGCATTATTGAAGTAAGAGAAGGTTTTATGATAAATATACCTAATGCTTCAATATGGAGTGTTTTAGACATAAAAGTATCACAAAGCCTATTTGGCTTGAGAATCAGAATCATATACAGAAAGACTAGGAACCATGCTGCTTAATCAATATATCTATCAAATTGAGGAGAATTCTATATTTAAACAAAGTCATTTGCATGTCTGCTGTATTCCTCCACTTGTTTGGCTCAAGAGAATCCATCATATCTCACCTAACTATCCATATGACCCAAGGAAGATGACTACTACTGGTCTATCTGCCCATATGATCACAGAAAGATGTTCTTACTTCTGTTCCCTTTTGCTAACTCTTATAATCAGATTTTGACATACACTGACCTGCAGTAACCCTTGTGATTTCTTACTTAATTAACTTTAGAATCTTTGCGTATGGTGTGTCATGAAGAGACTGAGGTATATTATCTGGGGTATCCATCCACTTGTATCAGAATGTGTTGTGACCTGGACCACTAGTGGTTGTAGTTTTCCATTGCAGTTTTTTGGGACAGGCTCATTCCTAGAAAAATGGTGTGGTTTTGGGAATGTGGGTTGGAAAAGAGTAAGGTGGGAGGAGAAAAGATCAATTAAGTTCCACCATCCCCAGTATCAGGGGAATCTTCAGGCCTGTTACATATTCAAGACTGAACATAAAAACACAGTTCATGAAACTAATCTTTCTCTTGTCATAGAATTAACTTTTCCTTCTTGAGACACATCCCTGAAACAGAATGGTAGATTTTTGGCATCCCTGCCCTAAGTCATCAGGTCTCATGATAGGCTGAACATTTGGATTTCACAATTGTTCAACTTTCAGATAATGTGACCTTGGTGCAAGTTAAATAAAAGAAACTGGAATTCTAGGTGCACTCCCAAAGGGGCAGTGCTGGTAAGCCTTTGACTTCCATGAGAGGAAGAGGGGATCCTGTCTGGCTTTTGGGGTTATTATGTGTGATTGATTTTTCTCCAAGGGTTTGAAGTTCCACAAAGAAATCACTGGACATGTTCTGCTCGGTGGCGTGGAAGTGTTTTTAAATCCAGATAGTGCTGGGAATATTGAAGAGCATGCTTACCTGGCAAAGGAGAGAGCCCTGTGACACATCAGAACAGGGCCCGGCAACCTTTTCCCTGGCATGGGTGTGTGCTGTTGGGTGAACCGAGGCTGCTCAAACCACTGCATCTAGCAGCTGCTGGGGAAGGCACTTTGGGGCAGCACGGCTCATCACGTGGTGTTTATGAGAAGGCTGGCTACGTTGAAAGGGGCACAACAACTAGAGCAATTAGTGAAGTTCAGGATACAGAGCCATATAGCTTATATTTCAAGTCAGGTGTGTTTTGCAAAGTAGGAAATACCTTTCTGGAGCACAGTGGACTTGTCAGTAAGTCTCCTTGCTTCTTAAATTCTCATCTTGCCCTCCACTCCCCTCCCCCAGACCCACATCACATATGTCTGCGTGGCTCAGGTGGGCCTTGGTTTTCTCCTTGCCCCCCAGCGTCTCCCTGCTCTAATACAGCCTGCACTCTCCTAATATATTGATAAAATGCTACCAAGTTTAGCTTTTACATAGATCATTGAATTTAATCCACAAGACCCTTCTTCAGCTCTCTCCTGCCTTGCCTTTCAGTGTAAATTCTCAGCTTCCTGACAACTTGAGGTCTCTAACTGCCATGTACAGCCATCGTCGGCTGCTCCCCTCCATATCCCTTCCATTGCCGTTCAATCTACCTCCCAGCCCTGCATTAGGCCTCAGTATTCCTGACCCTGAGCTTTTGCTCTTGACATTCTTCATAACTCAATGGCTTGCTTACCTACTCCAAAAAAAAAAAAAAACTACATTTTCCAGAATTCTTTTTAATTAAGTAAGCATTATTTCTCTAGATTCTACAATCAACTCATTTAATGAGGACTTAATTATCTGAGGCACTCTGCTAAGAATTTTCACTTATATTTTTTCTTGGAACATCTCATCATCTTTAGTTTGCATATGAGGAAACTGAGGCTCAGGCAGCTTAATTTGCTTTTCCAGACCTGTATGGCTAGTGAAAGGCAGAGCTGTAAATGGAACAATAATTTTCTTCCCCCTAATCCAGTGTGCTTTTCACAGTTTCCAGTTTACCACAGCTGTTCGTACAGTTACTATGGTTGTTGTTACCAGTTGGTTGCTCACTGTTGTCTTGAATGTGTTCAATTGTACCGATCAGAGGGAGAGATAGGGCATCCTTTATTTCTTTGATGTTTTGCAATGCCTGCCACAGGGCTCTGGAAATAAAAAGTGCTTGAGGAATGGAAGCTGACTGATCGATCTATTTGCCACAGTACATGGGTCTTTGCCTTTGAGGCACTTTGCATTTATTTCTGGGAGATGTTTCAGTAAGAGTCCCTTTGATTGGCATGCATGGAGCCAACGCCTGGCACGTCCGAACAGCGAGCATGGCTGGCGATCAAGTCACCAACAGAACTGGGTCGGCCAGGCCCTCAGCAACATTCTGCCGCCCCCAACACTGTGACCTGGCATCACAGCCATTTGCTGTGTGCAGATCATCCAGAGCTCTGTGCCATTCCTCCTTCTGGTGCCCTGAGCAATTATATGCACTCATTTCATAATATTAATGAAGAAGTTGAGCAGCCATTGCTATGAATAAAAGGACTGTTTGATATCACTGGGGCACCAGGTGCCGGTCCAAACCTGGTGTGAAATGCCCTCCGGACATTATCACCGTGGTCTTTGTCGTTCCAGGTGTCTGAGTCCTGCAAGCTGCCTGTCATGCCATGAATATGAAAGTCCAGCCTGGCTGGTGCTGGCTAGTTAGCTATTTTCTCCGGGTTGGACACATGTCTGTTGTGAATCAACACAGGGAATATCCATTGTATTGAGTTGTTGAAAAAGTCATGACTTATTTTTTCTATGTTTTTCGTTGCAAAAACGCGTCATAACCTTCCGACAACCCAATAGTTAGTATTTCTGTACTGTTCCTCCTGACAATATTGATTTATTGAAACTTCTGCATGTGAGTGATGAGGAAATGGTTGCATATTACTGTCCCCTGAGGAAAATTAGGCATCGAGACTCTAAGAGGTAAGACAAAAAAGTCAGTGTAGGATTGAAATTCTGGATATGAAGTTTCCAGTATTTTCTTCCTTCTTCAGATCTAGAGAAATCATCCAGGGTTCAAATGAGAGGGAGCATCTCCCATTTAGGCAAGGACGACTTCTGGGTACCTCAGCTGGGAGTAGAGGACAGTTAGTTACCTGCTGAACAGCTGTCCTGACAGAGCGCCAGAGTGGAGTGGTCAGGAGTATGGACACTGGGGCCAGACTTCCTGGGTTTGAGTCTCCGTTCTGCCGCGTCCCTGCTGTGTGATCCTGGAAGGCGCCTTAGCCTCTCATTAATAAATAGGAGATTTGCTTATTAATAAGTACATTAGAATGGTCCCTACTTCCCAAAGCTGTTATCATCATTAAATGAGTTATTAATATATAAACTATACAGACCAGCATCTGATAGTCAGCAAGTGCTATGTAAGTATTTAAGTTTAAAAAAAGTTTATAAGAAAAGAAACAACATCCTTCTCTCTACAATGCCATCACCCCCATGGCTCTGGCAATCTCCATGGAAAGAATAGCCTCTTTCTTATCACAATTATCTTTACCCTTTAAACAACAACAGTGTTCCTGTTGGATACAAATCGTAATTAAAATGTGAAATATTCCCACCACAATCCCCATTACCCAGTCTCTAGAGCTCTTTTGGGGTTATGAAAGTGTGACTTTTTTCCCAGTATAGAGATAAGAAGAAATCAGAGTTTGGAGTATATTCTACAGAAACACTCACAGCAAATATAGGAATATGATTCTACTTACAAATGTGTATTTAAAATGAGTTGATTTAGTGAATGTATTCTCATTTTTCAGCTACCACTACACAATCAAAGTGGAATGACTACTTTGGTCTGTGCCCCAGGAAATACGAGCATTACTGCATCAATGGGAGATGTCGCTTCGTGGTGGCCCTGCGGACACCCTCCTGCCTGTAAGTGGAGTGAGTGCCCTGAGCCAGCAAGCCAAGGGGTGCAAAATGGTGCTGGCCTGAGACTCAGCAGGACTGGAAAGTCTGAGCTAATGAAGCATCTGAAACCATCTGTCAGGACAGTTTCCCTGGTCCTGCCCTAGCCACTTGTTTAGGGGCTGCTGTGGCAGCTCTTTTGGAGAACTGACGCACATCCCAGAGTTCAGATTTGGTTGCAAGCCCAGCTGTGTCCTCTGCTGCCTCATGCAAGCAAAACTGTTTCTGCCCAGCGTTAAAGATATGTTTAAAAGCTCAGTTATTCTCCCATGTGGTTCAAATGGAAAGGAATTCTTCTGGCATTTGTCATGTGGTTTGTAATTAATTTAAATATGAAGGAATTTCTGCCAAATTAAAAGCTCTTTTTGCAAGTGTCAATTTATCGCAAAGAAACCAGTCCTATTTATGAATAGAGATTTGTGACTTTGTTTACTAGCAGAGCAGGGAATTGGGAGAAAAGTTCTCTTTTTAACTAGTTCTAGATGAAGAGTCCATGTTCCATTTTACTCAGGCACAAACAACCTTTCTGCGTATTTTAAATATTCATTTT
>NW_017731944.1:567920-569366 GCF_001890085.2 Hipposideros armiger
TGGGGATGATTTGTTTCCAGATGAATAGTTTTTTATTTATGCAACACAGTTCTTTTAAGCACTGTTACATGTGGTTGGGGTATGAACTTGGGAACCAAACTGTTTTCATTTGAATCTGAGCCCCACTCACTTAATTTTTCTTTACTTCAGTTTCTCCATCTTTAAAATGGGTTACTAATAGCACCTACCTAAAAGGTTGTTCTAAGAATTAATTGAGTTAACACATAAATCTCTTAGAACTTTGTGTGGTGATTATTTCAGAAAAGCGATCCCAAGTCTGATTTTGCAGAGTCCTTTAGGTTCCTGAGCATCTTTAAAAATTATTTTAAATTTTATTTTATAAACTATTTGTTAAATAAAAGTCATTTATTCAGTTATTCAGTATTTTATAACCATCTACTAGGATCTTGCACCCTTTGCCTCATTCTCTCTTATTGAAATGGCCATCAGTTGGTGGGTTATTGGCCTGATGAGAAGTGAAGTAACATTAGAACCACTATAACTGGCTATGTTAAGGTTTTTCACCTTCAAGTATGGCTCATTGGGTATTATCTTGCAAGAAGTCCTACTTAGTAAAATTCAACTGAAGCATGGTTAAGCCACTGAATCCAGAGTTTATAATTAGAAAAAACATTCTAAAAGAGCAGAAATAATTGCTGTGTATTTTATGAGCAAAGTTATTGTTTTAAAATGCCATACTAAATTTGTTAGAGAAACATTTAAGCTAATTGGAAGAGATTGTATTTGTAAGATTTTAATTATGACCTTAAAAAAAAAAGACTCTAAAAAATCTTCATCCTATGTATGCAATTAAAAGTAATTGTTTTCCCCAGTTCCATCCTATGTGCAGGAGATTTTTGGTATTTCAAGATATTTCTAAGGTCTTTTCCTGTTGTTTAACCTTGAAATGAAAATACCTAGCTCTCTTGCAGGAAGCCATTCTTCAAGTACATCAAGTATACTCTGGGGTTCTTTTGCAGTAGATGGCAACAGGTGTCTTTTCTCCTCCACCTGCATTGAGCCTTGCCACAACTTATGGTTGTGACTGAGCTTGTTTCTTTTGTTTCTGAAGCACTCTATCAGCTACAATATTGGCATTAAGGGATTTCCCTTCTTGAGAAACACAGGCTTTGTGGGAATTAACTGCCTCGGCTCTTGTAAGACATAAACTATAGAAAACCTGGCAATTGATTCTTTCTGTTTAAAAAAAAAATCAAAAACCAAAACAAAACAAGAATAGGTTGCACACAAATTTGTTCAAGAAGCAGAATTACCTCTTTTTGAGATTTAAGTAATTATGTATGTGATCCGTGTCTCTTGGTGTTTTGAATGAGTCTAAGGAGAAAAAATGGGGAAAATATTTGTAGGTGATGTTACAACATATAAATTTGGTTTTGGGCTGGCCGAGTGGCGCGTTGTTTAAGAGCTGGCTTGGGACGCCAGAGG
>NW_017731944.1:571726-590340 GCF_001890085.2 Hipposideros armiger
TGTCTTGAGAAGCTAGTGCAGCCTCCTAAACTGTTCCAATTGATTCTGGGCTGTGGTACAGACCAGAAGAGGGCGTCTCATAATTCCTTTCTCCACAACCTTCACGGGAGAAAAACACCACAGGAACTCCTGGGAGTCTGATGTTTGTCCCAGCTCTGCCAGTGAATACCTCTGAGACTTTGGACAGGTTTTTTAATATCTTTAAATTTCACTTTATTTTCTGCAAAATGTGAGGATTAAACCAGATTACCTGATTCTTTTTAACTATAAAATTAAAAGATAGTTTTTATTTTACCTCCTCTATGGCTAAAAGGAGTTTTTATAATGCCAGGTTTGGGCCAGAGCATCAGTTGGGCAGAGCTGGGAAATGGCCTATTTTATTGCATTAATTTTGAATCATACTTTGAGAAACTGGACTGCCGTCCAGATAGCTAACATATTTTTTATTGTTCCTGACCATTTCATTAACATAACCAGAGTCTCTCTTTGTTTTCTTATGTCTGTTTTCATATTGTATTATATCTTGTTTATATACTAAATAACGATTATCAGTCTATTTATAAAATGACTTGGCTTGAAAAATGTTCTTGTGCTAACCAAGCTCCATCAACAATCAGGTACCATATTATTTCTATTTACATATAACTGTACTCTATCCAGACTATTGCCTGTTGCAGCTATCATTGGAGCCTAGATAAAGAGATGGTTTAAGAGAGAACCTCCAATATTTAAGGAAAGAAGGAACCTATGCATTTCTAACAGTCTAGAAATTAGATCATAGACTCTCTTGATGATTAATTTTATGTTCGCACAAACTAACAGGCTCATGCTAATTTCTTACACTATTTTCCAAGTCCTCTTCGAAGGAAAAAGAAAGAAGAAATGGCAAATCTGGGTAAAGATATAACTCCTGTAAATGAAGATGCTCAAGAAACTAGCATTGCTTAACGGTGAGTGTGATAAATTTGGTAGATGGGAAACTATTCAGGGGACATTTACCCGGTGAAATGGGGTTTAACTGCTTCTAGTAAATCATTGACTGGAGTTTGATTATGTTTAAAAACATCTAAAAATAGACTTTTTAAATAGACTTTGAAACCAAATAACAACTTTTCTCATATTTTTCTTTTGCGTGTTATCACAGAGACAGCATGTGGGAGAGGGGACTTCTATATACTTTTTCTAATGTACCCACATCAACCCTTTCTAATTTTGCATGGTTGTGGTCATTATTTTATATGTTTTCTTCCCATTTTTGGACACAAAGAAGAGGTATTTTAGTTTAGACATCTCACATTAAAAGGAAATAACAATTGTAATGTTTTAGTAATAACTTTATTTATGGAGCATTTTTCATATGCCAATTGCTGTTCTAAGCTCTTTAAATGTTCTATCAGTTAGGAACCCAGCAGGAATCATAATCCTTTGGGATAATCCAATAAAGAGATTTTGATGAAGGGAGTGGGGAGGTGGGGCAGGGTTGAGGGAACCCAGAGGAAGGTGGTGGCTCCCAGTCTAACAATGGCAGGAGGCTGTCCCCTTCTCATGCCTGAGAGGGCTGGGGGAGTGTTCCTTTGGCATTGAAAGGTGGGCTGCCGGCAGGCCTACCAGGTAGAAGCTGTAGCTGTGGATGAAAATAGCCACTGCCGGAACCTAAACAAGGAGGGAGGTAGGAAATGGAGAATAAATACCCTCCATTTTTATTCCTTTTGCCTTCAGGTCTTCAGCAGGTAACTCAGAGGACATGGGAGCCCTTGTGGTGCAATCTGTAGTCAGCCTCCTAGAGGGCACAGCAGGGCAGAAAAGGGGCTCCATGGGGCAAACAGTATTGCCAGCATCTTCAGCTGGGGTCATGTTGGCTGTAATAGCATCAAACACAACCAAACTGGTATAAAGTGAAGGAAGTGTTTTGGTTCACATGGACTGGTAAGTCCAGAGGGAAGGTAGTCTGCACACTTGGTTGAACCAAAGACTCCCATGGAGGGAAATATTATTCCTCTCTTTCTGCTCACTGTCTGAAGAGGTGGCTTTGTTCTTGGATAGTTCCTCTTTGGTCATAGCAGAGGCCCGTAGCAGTCAGGGCCACATGCTTCTTTGCTCACGTGCAGCAAGAGAGAGGTGGTGACTTTCCATAGCTCTCCGAGCAGCACAAAGAATCTCCTTTCCCAGAAACTCCCAGCAAATTAATGGGGCGTAGCAATTGAAAATAAAAATGCTGGCTCTAGATTTTGTTTATAATTGTATAGTACATTTCTTTTAAATAGCTTGCTCTTTTTTTTTTTTTCTTTCCCTACAGTCTATGAAGATACCACCAGGCTGGTGGCAAGCTACAAAATGCCTTGCTCATTTGAAAAAGGACAGAACATGTCTCAGGAAAACAGCACAATTGATTTTAAATAATGTATTTACCTTTTGTTTATAACAGTTTGTGTCATTTACTATTATTTTTATAATAATTAATAATAAATTTTATTATTGATAAGTAATTGGGAAAAAAACACTCAGTTAAGAAGGGAAATTTTAATAAACTTTCACTTAAGTTTTGTCACCAGGATTACTAGTCAAATAAAAAAGAAAAGTAGGAAGGAGTTTAGATCTTAGAAATTGAATTAATAATAAAGCTACCATTTATTGAACACTTACCATGTGCTAAGAGTTTGAAATATATTATTTCCTTTAATCCTTTCAAGAACCTTTGCGATATCTATTATGATCCTCAATTCCCATATATGCTAACAGGCCCAAAGAAGTTAAATAATCTAACCCAGATTTACAGAATTAGGAATTGGTGGATCTGAAACTGGAACCAAGATTTACCCAAGTTCAAAGTTTACACTATTAACCATCATTTTTGTTGATCAGAGTTGGTACAATCTAACTCAATAATATAACCCAAGACTTTCTACCGACCTGTGTTTTGCCATGACTCTGAGATGCTGGGGCCAGTTTCCTACAGACACTCAGAATGTGGAGTTCTAAGTACGTTACTGTGATCACCATGCTTCCTGTAGAAATGACTTTTATATTTCTTTGCTCCTTTATAAATGCTCAGTGACATGAATAAATTCTTCCACGAGTAAAGCAAACAGATTTGCCCCCTAGCTAGGGTAATAAATAAAGATATGGAAAGTAAATCAAAGCCTGACAGTTTTGAAGCCCCAGGTAAGTATTTATGCTCCCTGAAGTATCGATAATAGCACTGAAAGAGTCTGTTGATCCCAGGGTAATGGTCAGTGACAGCATGGCAGAGCCCAGGCAGAGACTGGTTGTGACAGTATCTTCATTTTTGTTCTTCTAATAAGTAGTACCTGTGATTGCTCTCAGGTGCATACTGTTGCAATGAAATCATGACCATATATCTGTTACTTGGGACCATCTTACCAAATGCTCCTTAAACGCCATGGTATCGTTAATAAGAACTCTTTAAAAACTGAAAAAGCAAAACCTACATTTAGCTAATCCATAGAATAGGAAGCTTTTCTACATTGACTGCTTGGATCTTTTACAAAAACAGATGGTGGATGTCCGTGAATTGCTACCCTTTGGTTGCGTGCCTGACAGCCAGGCAGCTTCTTCCCAGAATCTGTAGATTTTACTTTACAGTGTAGGCTCCATCTACAAAATGAAGTGGAGAATTCAGACAAAAGGCGAAGTTGTTTATCACCTTCTATCACACATCGTGTTTGGAGGGAGACTGAGGCTACGCTTCTATATAACACAGATATAGCTCTAATATCAATGAGCGCTATGTCAAACAACTGATGATCTTCTAAATCTGTTTTTTCTCCTGACTTAATAGCTATCTTTTGAAACAGGATTATATACAATGGATTCATGTTGTATATGCTTTATTTTCAAAAGTTTCCTAGACTCATTTCTTGCCCTTTTTCTTTCTCAGTCTTCTTTTATACTCTGAGCCCTTGAAACAAACACTTATTTGAGCATTTAAAAACAAAAACAAGGTGTAAATGTTTTTTCTTTCCTGAACTGATGTTAGTTGATGAATGGAATCTCTGCAGACAATTCAGGCTGGGGAATTGTGTTTTGATCCTAGAATGTTAATGGTGTCTCTTGAAATTTGGTAGGTAGGATGTCAAGAGAGAATTTCAAAGATTTTCATACCTTTTCAAAATGTATTTTGTAATTGTTTTGCATATATGACCTTGTTTATGTAAACTATCAATATTATCATATAATAAAATTAATTTATTTTGAAAACAAAAGAAATATATATGTAAATATATGTATATATACCAGTGCACCCTGAGACTGTGGACAATTATTTCTTAAAGCAGAAATAACATCCTCCATGAAACAGAATATCAAATTATGTACCTTCAGTTGTATTAGAGGAACATTTCTAGCAATTCCATTTTCACATATAGCCACTCAAGGCGATGACTGCAGGAAAGCATGGAGCTCAGCAAGCATTCACTGGGCACCTTCTGTATTCTAGGCACTGTGCTACCCACTATGATAAATGCTAAGAAGAATTAAGACATGGTCCCTTAGGAAGCTTACAATTTAATGGGAGAAAAAGCCACTCACTGATCATTTGAATACAATTTGATGCTCTGAATAAGGCTGAAGGTATTATAGCATCAGAGAGGAGGATGACCAAGCCAACTTGGAAGGAATCAGGGAAGACTCCTGAAGGAAATTACATCTGAACTGGACTGGCTCTGAGAAGTACTGTGTTTCCCCAAAAATAAGCCCTACCATGATTTTTCAGGATGCTTGTAATATAAGCCCTACCCCAAACATAAGCCCCAGTTAAGATTGTCAGCCAGACATGACTGTCTGAATAAATGTAAATTTTTGTACATGAATAAATGAATAAATGAATAAATGTAGGCTGTTGGAGCAAAAATCAATATAGAACCTGGTTTTATTTTTGGGGAAATACGGTAAAGATCTCTGCCCCAAATCTTGGGTAAGAACAAATTATTTCTTGCATCCTTGTCAAAATATATAGAATTTCTGTTAAATTCTAGCAGTGGGGGGACCAGCAGATATTGTTACAAGGGAATAAAAAAGAGAAGTGACCAAGGCCTTATGCCTTGTTTCAGAATGTCCCAGGCATGACGGATAAAGTATTATATATGGGCATGTGAGATGTTCCTGGTTCCAACGATGGTATAGTATTCAGTGATGGGCAGAGATGGAGGAGAGCATTTTATTTCTTCCCTGAAGTGGGTTATTTGGGCCTTTTCACATTTTCCACTTCATATAATTGCTCATGATGTAGGCAAGTTACATAGAGAATGGAGTAAAGTGTTCTGGGTCATATAACTTGCTATTTGGGTTAGGCCCTGGTTTATGCAAAATTCTGTGAAGGAAGTTCAGGACCTATTTCAGTGCCCACGGCTTTAAGACCAAGCTGTTGCCTTAAGGAGACCTACATTTTAATATATTCTGTGCATACTTAGTTATGAATTCATTCAAAAATATTTACTAAATATCTACTAAGTTCCAAGCACCTTAGATGTTAGGGCTTCATCGATGAATAAAATGCTTAAAATAAAATCTGTCACTTGATGGAGCTTATAGTCTAGTGGATGTCATCTTTCGTATCATAGAATTTAAAACAAGGCTTATCCAAGATGTGATGTTATCCAATGGATTTTGTCATCAGATTTTAACCTATCCCACTGTCTTTGAGAATGGAACTCAAGGTGGGCACTGACAGAACTCAGTATGTGGTAGGAGCCACAGATTTTCCTTGACTCCAAATAACTTACATATTTTAAAATAACTCTCAAGAGCAAAAAAAGTATAACTATATTTCTTTGGTATAAAAGTCTTGTGTGTTTTTTTGTTTTTGTTTTTGTTTTTGTTTTTTTTGCTATGGCTGATGACTATGGGTGTTACATTTGGGCATCTGTTCTTCTTCAAAGACTCTTTTATGCTTCAAAGCATTTTTCTGCAAAGGAACCTGTTCTCATGTGATCATCTTTGGCAGCTGAGCACTATATGCTGGAACAGAATGTGCAATAGTCTATTCTTGCGTGTTGGCTAATGTTACTGTTCCTGAGAAAGAGTACCTTACAATAACATCTAGTTGGCACCTCTGTAAACTCATTTTTCCCCAGGACCTGTCAGCCATTAGTGTTTGAAGTAGTCCGAAATTCTATATTAGGAAACTAAACAAGCTGTAGAACTCCAAAAACTACTGCAGTAATTAATTTCAAGAGACAAATTATTAGGAACATTTCTGCTATTAAACATTTCAAACTGTGGATATTTAAGTATGTTCAAGCTACAAGTATAGTACTTGTATCATAAAAGAAATGTTTACCAAATGTGGTTTTAAAGGCTTTTTCTTCACGCTTTATTATTCTTACTCAAGTTTAAGTTACAAAAAAAAATGTGCAACAGAGGTACTCCAAGAGTTGTTTTCTGTTTTTGTCTTCAGTTCATTTAAAAGAGGTCAAGACAAAATTCTGCACAAACACAGAATTCCTTAATGTTGCTTTTTATGGCAAGTGTAGTTATTCCTATAAGATGTGTGCAGAATAAAATATTTTGTGTTTTATTGTGTGATCTAAGCTAGACGACAATTTGTCACATGCCAGTTTTTAGTAAGAGAGAATCTTTATCTGACTTGTTCTGTAAAACCATTTTGGAATACTAAGTTTAATAAACCTGTTTCTAACACCTTAGGAACATTGTTTACTCAGCGAACTAGAACTAGCAATTCTAAAAAAATCACTTACACACTGTGGTTTGTTTGTTGGTTGGTTTTATTCCTAAAGTGAATCTAGTCTTGGGTACTGTACTGACACCACTCTGCCTCTCAACTCCAGCTGCATATCAAAGTGTCTGAAGTCTTAACCACACCAGTGTTTCTGATCATTCTAGAAATGGCATAGGGATGGGGGGAAATTTGCTTCTAAACTATTATAATGCAAAGGCTATAAGCACAGAATCTTTATTCAAGCAGGTCTGGGCTTCTATCCCTTACTATGAGGCCCTGGGCAAGTTTCTTAACACTTCTGTTCTCATAAACCAGGTAAAAATAAATAATAAATGGGGTAGGCTGAGTGAATTAGATATCACCTACAAAATGCTTAGCTCAGCATCTGCAGTAGTTTAAGTACTTTCTAGATACAGATTCAATTAATGTTAGTTATTAATAAAATCAATTAGAGTGATGATGATGATAATGATGACAGTGATGTGCTCTAATAAGTCTTACGGAAAACAAGGAATTCTGTTCTGAGCTAAGTCATCGCATTAATACAGTGAAAGAGCTCTGTAGTTTTAAGGTTTCATGATCCTTGTGGAAAGAATGCCTTTCTACTCTTGTCTGAACAAGCCATGGTAAGGTGAAGAATTCCAACTCAGTATGGAATTGCCTAATTTTTCTCCTTATTTTCTTCCTCTCTCCCTCTCAATTTCCCCCTTAAAAGTACCCAGTGAGAAAATCGAGGAAGAATTATTACATTGCTATTAAAAATAAAGGCCTAATCATTTTTAAATTATGCTGAGATAGATTAGCTATTTGGGGAGTTAGAGTTGGACTTTACTACTTATACACTCAACATCAGTGGTTGTATTAAAAATAGCTTGGGCCAGGGACTGGGAGTAACCTCGCATATTTATTATTCACAATGTGCTTATAGAGTAAGAATTACCATACCCATTTATTTGAATCTAAGCCTCAGAAAGCTTAAGCACCTCAACAAATCATATTACTAGTAAATGATTGTCATCTGCTTAATTTTGGTATCTCAGACTTTGAAATAAAAGTACACTGAAATTAAATACTTTCTAAATAAAAAGAAACATAAATGTGTTGTTCCAGACTCTGCCAATTGGCTAAATAAACGATTACTAAGTCTATGTGGCTGACAACTCTTTGAGATATTAGAAAAAGTGAAAAAGTGAACCGGAAAAAATTAAGAAGACCCTGTTGCATTCAGCTGGTAAGTGTTTTGTTTGTTTTAAAAATTTAACCTTTCAGCCAGATTTAACAGGCTTAGCTATATTTTCTTAAGTTAAAAAATTTGAAAATAGGAGAAAAAGACGTTGAGCAAAACACAGATAGAATGAGCTACATGACATGCACACTAACGTGAGGTATGCATATCATGCTCTTATTGGAGAGTCTTTAATTTGGTGCGACCAAAATAATTTTTCAAACCACAAAGCATATGAAGAAGTAGCAGCCTGGCTATTCCTGAAGTTTTAACAAATAGTAAAATTTTCTACAAAACGATGTAATTTTAAAAGTATTTTTCTGATAACCAAAATTAACCATACATTGCTTGAGTCTCTTGAATTCAATGGCACTTCATTAGTTAAATCCCACAGGCCTAGAATTTATCACCATTCAGACATGAACTAGGTAGATGTTTACTTTCACAATAACTAAGAAATGGCATTGTTTAAAAATCACAGGGGTGATATCAATGCCACAAACCTTTTCAGTAAATTGAAAATCACACTACAGAAGTAGCACTTTTTTTTATAGTAATATCATCACCTCATGTGACATCAGTTACATGCTCGAAATCAAAGTCGTCATTTTTGTAAACTACCTTCAGATTCTAATTCAGCTGATTAAATAGTTCCAAAACCTGACAATGAAAAGCAAAGGTGATAGGGGACAGCCCTGCCGTGTTACTGAACATAGAGCAAAGGGCTACAATTTTCACCGTTAATATGATATTAGCTGAGGGTTTGTCGTATGTGGCCTGTGTTATGTTAAGGTATTTTTCTTCTATACCCATTTTATTAAGTGTTTTCCCACGTTCATCCCAAGCCTTCAGAGGGACTCCCAGGCCCTAACTCTTCCTCTGTACTTCCCCTCACACCGCTTTCCCCTTCAGGTACCCTCTCCCCTCCCTGTTCCCTGGGAGCAGTTCCTGTTTCTTAATCAAACCTCAGTCTCCTCAGGTCCTTCAGGTGTCTCACATATTTTAGCAGCCTTAGACATTGAATGTCTCTGTCTTTTCACAGAAGGGGAAGGGCTTTGTCCGGGCTTTGTCTCGGGATCTGCTGGTGTGATTTCTACCCCCTCTGTAGGCAAGGTGGAAAGATATGGAGGGCTCCTGTGTTTTCCCCTGATAAGTACCTAATCAAGCAAACCTTGCCACTAGAAGGATTCATTCTCCACCTTGCCATATCAAAAGGAATTTGTGTCCCTTTTATTAGTGATATTGTTTTTTCTTTATATTTTGAAAACTAATACCTTGGTATTATTATGTGGCAAGCATTTCTGTCTTTCACCCCTAACCCCCTGACTTACATCATTAAGTTACTTCCTTAATAAAAGGTATCTTTAAAAAGAGTGAGGGAAAGTCTTCAGTTCACCACACTACATGGCTTTAGATAAGGCCCATGTCCCAGGATCGAAGAGGAGCTGATCTTTCTATTGGTAACATATCTATAGGGTGGATGGAGATCAATATGTGAAAAAGCAGGGTGAATAATTCCAGTTGAAAAGAAAAATAATTACAAACAAGATCACATAGACTTGTAACATGAGGGAAGTTCGGAGAAGGCTATATGGGAAATATTGTCAAATAAGAGAAATATACCCAGTCAAATGTGAATTTCAGATAAACAAAAAAACCGAAAAATTTTAAAAAATATGTTCCAAACATTGCTGTTTAAGTGGGCATCCTATATTTTTACTTGCTAAATCTGACAATCCTAATTGGAAGAGTGAAGCATGGAGTGTCGAGGGGATTATTCTTGAAGACGAGGCTGTCAGGTAGGGGCAGGACAAGATCAACATAACAGTGTAGCTGATATGTCACGCTAAAAATTCTTGTACTTTACTGGATAGGAAATATCAATGTTTTGAGCAGGTAAGTGACATGATACATCATTTAAGAAGATAATTCTGCAAGCATTGTGAAGGGTAAATTAGAAAGCTTAGAGATGAAAGCAGAAGAAATAATAGGAGGTTAATAATGAACTCTGTTAAATACTAAGGATATTTTAGCAAAATAAGCAACAGGATTTTGTGATCTGTTGAATTTGAGCATGTAACAGGGGGAACAGTTAGAACAGACTGACAGCTCCAAGCTGATGACCAGGCAGCTCCTGGTGTGATGAACTGAGATGTGGATGAGAGGAGGAGGAGGAGGCTGGCAGTGCAGGCCTGGGTGACGAAATAGAGATAATGACTTGGGTTTAAAAAACTGAATTTGAGAACTCTGGAAACGTCTTTGTAGAGGATCCAGGAGCAATTGGGAATGCAGACCTGGAGTTCAAGGAAAGTCCACATCAAGAAAAAGAGGAGCCTTGTGCAGGGGGAAGGCGTAATGAAATCACACCTCTCAGAAGAATCCTCAGAGCAGTGGAGATGGACTAACGGGCACCGAGGCTGAGGGAACGGGGAGAAGTTTCTGTCTGGATTTGCAGTATCTTGATATGCAATAATAATGTGAAAGCAGGAATGGAGAGACAAGGGGTAAACCTAGATCCACTTCATAAAAAAACCAATAGCAGGATTTGACATCAGATGCAGTTGGGAATAAGTGAGAAAGAAAGGAGGCAGAGGAACCTTTGGTCCTGTGAGCAAGGAGACTGGAACAGAGAAATGTGTGGTCATGATGGCAAGAGCAAGGTGAGACAGGAGCTGACTTTAGGGAGAGAGGATACATCCATTGAGATTCAGGCTGCCTATAAACATCTAAGTTAAGAGGGCTTGCTAGTGGTGGCAATATATAAATTATTCATAAGGATTGAAACGGATTTTGCCAAGTGGTGGAACCCCACCAATGAACAGTGTCTCTAAACAGATGAATATAGAGCAGAGGTCTTCAACCTCAGAGATGCTGTGAACTCCTTGAAAACAAATGCAAATGCGTCTGTTTGTTTCTGGAAAAAAAAANGGCAAGAGCAAGGTGAGACAGGAGCTGACTTTAGGGAGAGAGGATACATCCATTGAGATTCAGGCTGCCTATAAACATCTAAGTTAAGAGGGCTTGCTAGTGGTGGCAATATATAAATTATTCATAAGGATTGAAACAGATTTTGCCAAGTGGTGGAACCCCACCAATGAACAGTGTCTCTAAACAGATGAATATAGAGCAGAGGTCTTCAACCTCAGAGATGCTGTGAACTCCTTGAAAACAAATGCAAATGCGTCTGTTTGTTTCTGGAAAAAAAAAATGCTACTCACACTCCAAATTGGTTGTGCAGAAAAAGAAAATCAGGTAAGTTAATATAGTCCACTACTAATGAGTTTTTTCTGCTGAATGCTCATATGCTTGTTAAGTGGGAAAGCAAACTAATTAAACTTGCAATCTGGTTTAAACCTAGCCCCACTGAGTAATGTAAAGAGCCCCTTGCAGAATTGTCCCGGCTCCCTTGGATTACAAGCTCATCTCCACAGTCCTCCATCTCCTCCTGTTTCTCTCACTAAGGTTGTGTGCAGGGGCTGAGGAGAGGGACATAGGCCTCATGTGGGCCCTTGGATTGTTCTGGAAAACATCCACTGTTATCCAGGGCTATGCCTCCTGGCCCACCTGCTGGGTGTTCTGCTGGCTTTTGATGATGAAATCTAAGGAAGGTGACCTCATGGTCCTAACTTTAGGCCCAGGCATGATCCCAGGTAGCAGAGGCCATCCTGTCCTTGCTGAGTTGACTTCCCCTGATATCTTATTAGCTTCTATACCCTCCTCCTCCATCTAACCTGTGACCCAATGGTCCACAACAGCCTGCATGGTGTTATCTTCCTTTGCTGTGGTGGCTCACTGGTAGGGTGTCTAAATCTCAACTCAGTGTCCAGACCACAAAAAAATGGATGCAGGGAGGGAACCTAAGCTTCCTGCTTGGTGGTAGCTGACTATCATGTACAGAAAACCTAGGGCAGGATTGTGTGCTCAGTGAGGTAAAAAGAGAGAAATAAAATTCACACCCCTCAACACATACTCATGTGGTAATCCTGGGTGGAGTCTTTAAGTGTCAGAACCTCAAAGTGCTCTGTTATGCCCTCCAGTGTTAAGAACCTCTACAGAGATAAAGGCAGACAAGTTTGGGTACAAGGACTTAAAGGGAACAACCAATTGAAAAGAAAGAGGAACCAGCCATGGACAGAAAGAAAGACCAGAGGTGGGAAGAGAACAAACAGTGCATTGAAAGGAAACCACAGGAAAGAGGAAGGGAATGAGCAGGAGAGGGTGACCTGCGGTGGCATATGCCACAAGGATGAAACTAAGAAAAAGTCAGAGGTCCAATGAGTCGGAAACAGTGATCTATTCTCCGGATAATATAGAAAGTTGCAGTTTTCCACTGATTTGCAGATGGGCCCTTTGGAGTAAAGCTTGTAAGAGTCAGCTCTTCATAGCTGAATTAAGGTATATGCACAAATGTTTAATTATTGCCCTGGTTTAAGTTAAATGGAGAACCTGAGGGGAGGAGCAGGATGCAGGCATAGTGGGGATGGTGGCCATCAAGAGGCAGGCTGGTGAAAAGGAGGATTTGGAAGACGTTTTGTAAATGCTCAGCTGAGAGGCCTAGGTAGGGGCATTGGAGCAGCCAACACACCTGGGCGTGTAAGTTGAGCACGGGCTTGTTGTTAAGGTCTCTGATTTAACTGGCTCAGCTGAAACCTCTGCATCACTATATTATGTCAAATGAGATGATATGAGGTGGTCCTCATGGAGTGTAGAAAAGAAGAAATCGGGAGGCAAGAGTTTGTCAGTGTTTATGCAGCGCTGCCTGAGCTCAGGCTCCTGGCCTCTCCAGGGCATCCTGGAAAGCACGTACGTGTGTGTGCTGAGTTACCTGCTATCACCTTAGCATGACCACCTCCTTAGCTACACTTCCATCTGCAGTGAAGGGCAGAGGCCTGCAACCCTGCTTTCCAAAGTCCTTTTGCTCTTACACTTCTAGAAGAGAATCTGTACACAGTTTCAAAGGTGCGAGAACAGAGAAGCTGTTCTTCTCCAGCGGCAGTTAGAAGTTGTTGTCTGGCAGATGGCAGACATGAGGTTTGGGGGTTTCCAGGTGTTTCCTGAGAATCACATGCGTCTCGCTGTCGCTTTCCTGACCTTTGATTCCCCAGCACTGCCAGTGGTTTTACAGGCCTCCAAATCCCTGCAGTAGACTCTCTACATGGACACCCAGGAGGTTCTAGTCCTGTGATAGGGTCGTGAATGAGGAAGTCGGGCAGAGTCAATGCTCACAAATACCACTTCTGCCTTAATTGTTAATAATTATTAACATTAATTAATTAATTATTAATATTATTTCCCATTGACGCCAAGAAGGGGACCTCTAGTGTCTTAGGTTCCATGCACCTAAAAGCACACCTTGAGATGACTATTTGGGAGCAACTGTTTAGTCGGGAACCAGTTCTAGTTGGGAACAAGTCAGGAAGTGGGAAAATGATAGACAGAAGGGGGAGAAGGTCCATAAAGTTATGTTAGAGAGAGAATTACCACTATGGACAACTGAGCTGATTCCCACTGGGGCCCACTGGAGAAGTCATGCAGAGGGCCCCTTAGAAGTGATCCATTAAAGCTTGTGTGAGGACGGAGTTTTTAATCCTCAGATACCAGCCCCTCATTGATTGAGTGGTGCCTCTGGGGGTGGCATTAAATCCCCTGTATTTTTGGCCTGTCCTGCTCACACATAGAGCAGTGCCCCTCTACATGGCGAAAGCCTTCAGGTGGTGAAGCAGAGAACTGGGGGCATGTGAAGTGGGGAGGTGGCGTTTTTAGACGTGGTGGTGGTGATGTTGGGACAAGGGTTCCCTGCATGTCTACCAGCCTGTCTCTTCTGCTTCATTGAAGTGACAGGAGCAGAAGTCAGAGTGCAGAAAGATGAGAGAGGTGGAGGGAGAGTGGAAGTAGACGCATGATGGCAAGCAGCGAAAATGGCTGGAATTTAGATAGGTTTTCTGAGAATATCCGTGCTGCACACTTGTGTTTATTCCCTTTCTTTTTCCCTCCCACCTTTCCTCTCACCTTCTCTCCCTCTTTCTCTCTCTCCTTTTCCTCCTATTCCTCTCCTTCTTATGATTTGATTTAAATTTATCTTTCAGCTAATGCTTACCACTAAGTTTAAGGAACTAACTCAGTTTTTTCTTTTTTCAAAGACTTTAGCCTAAGCGTTCCCACAAAATAAAACAAGATTCCTTCTTCTACATGACCTCTCCAGATTCCTTTCTCCCCCCCCCAGGCTAAGCAAAAGCAATCACTTGCCTTCAGCAAACACACATAAAATTGTCCAATAAATACTATAGGTTGCCATGGAAACCAAACCAAAAGAGAGTAGAAAGATAAGGCTGAATATTAAGGATTTGGTTGGCCTTAGTGACTTTCTTCAGATCTGAAATTCTTTGCTCCATAAAAATGTGAACCACAGTTCCCTGTCAGAGATATAGCAAATGAATCCTAAAGCCATCCCTAACCCTAAGTTTCTGTGCATTTTAGTGCTTTTTCACCAGCAACTCCTCTATCTCCCCTACTCTTTTCCAGAAGCTCATAAAATAACAATTGCAAATGAGTTCTGGTGGCAGCATGCATTGGTGGGAGTGGCATGGTGGACAGGACATGGCATTTGAAGTCAGACAGACCTGGGTTTACAGCTCAGCTCTGTGGTGGCTTTTCCCATCTGCATTTTGACACCAGAGAGTCTTATTACATAAGGATATCCTGACAGTTTATTTTATAAGTTGAAAAGCTTTCTCAGTTTGTGTTTAGAAGATGAACAGTGCTTCAAGGACCAGTGCATTTTTCTCTGCACTTAGTGCTCATATGCAAATCTGAGCCTTATTTCCTGTTAATAAACATAAATTGCTTAGTGCTGTAGTTAAAACTTTCTGGCGCAAGTAATTTAGAATGACAAGAATTCCCATCTATTTCCCCACAGCTCAGAAACTTCTCAGAAAATTCATCTTTACTGATTTGGAAAGGGCCAAGGGACATTATTAGCAATGGTAATATCGTTATGTCAATTAGTCAAGAGTTGTTCCTTGAATTTCCAAGAAGGCAATTTTTACTGGAGCTTAGGGAGACCTCAAGGAGTGAAGTTAGAATCAGAAATTGTGTGTTTGAGTTTTAGATCATGGAATTTGTTAGTTCAGTGAACTTGGGTAGCCACTTACACTTTTTGAGCCTCAATTTTCTTAAACATCATAGAATGATTTATAAATGCCTAATTGGACTGTTGTGAGGTTGCTTTATTTCTAATACAAGCTAACATTCATGTAGAACCTAGTATGTGCCAAGAATTGTTCTCATGTTTCACATAGGAACTCACGGAATCCTCCTAACAGCCCTCTGCACAGGTACTTGGTGTCATCCCCAAGGGGAAGTGAAGGTCACAAGGTGAATATCTTGCCCAAGATCACACAGCTAGTTAAGTGGCAAATCCAACCTCAGGAAGTCTGGTCCCAGGCTGTTACTATCCCTAGAAAATATTTATTAAGTGCTTACTAGTGTCCTAGATTCCATATTAAGCACTATAAACAAAATCTAATTTATTACTCATGAGGACTCTACAGTAATTGTGCAGAGAAGGACGTAGGTTTTGAATCTGAGCTCAAGGAACTTGCCCAAGGTCCTACAGTTCATGGACTGAAAATCTTCCTTTTGCTTATAATATTCTTCCTCCACTGCTTACCTGCTTTGCCTGTCTAAACTCTCACCATTTTTCAAGTCTCAATTTAAACATTGTTTCTTCTAGCATTCTTCTCTGGATCCCTATATACATATTAGGCAAATTTGGCCTAAAATAGACAAAGATTGTTCAAAAAAAAATTTACCTGGGTCCCCCACATTTTATAAGTACAAAGGAAGCATTCTGAGAAAGCTACTTAGTTACAAACATGTGTGATTTCATATGGAAAATGAAGTCCATCTTATGATGGAAGCAAGAATATAGGAGTGCAACCAGGAGGCGAATGAGCACTGGAGAAGGGGACCAGTCCCTGAGAGCAGAATCGCATTGTAATCAGGGATCATTCCTTTTCCAAGTAGGAGAAAAACCTGACAATATACACTCAGCTGGGTTTCAGAATTTCTATGGAAAGGGGACTGCTGTGTGATCCTGTTTCTTCCTTATTTGAATGAGTCCCTGTTGCGGTCATTTTGTCCCCGTTTTGCCACTGTATGTTAGTGTATGAAAAGCAGATATCATCTCATAAGTTTAGAGGTCTCTGGATGAAGAGAGAGTGAACCCAAGATGCCACACTCTAGGATTTCATCTATATCTGAACAATATAGAAATTAAAAGATATTAGATCTTGAGACTGATACCATGTTGAATCAGATTTTGGAATGGTCATAGGGGAGGTCAGTGTATTTTGCATTGGGAGGAATAGAAATAATTGTACCCAGAACATGTATTGCGGTAGAATGAAATAAATGGTCACATTGTTTACCAGTTTCTGTTCTCAAGAGGTGGAATATATTTCTCCACCCCTAGAATATGAGCTTGCCTATGTAAGAATTCGAAAACTCTTAGTGAGTATCCTATTTTCATGGCCACGTATTTATATAAATTCAATAAGAATCTGTTCTCCTTGAAACAGGAAAGTGAAAACACTGATTAGATGACCAAGGCTTTTGACTGGAATGTCATGTTTGAGAAACACATGTATAGTCTCAGATATGACCAGATAGATTCAAGGAACAAAGACTGACTTACAAAAGCCTCTTTAGGAAACGCAGCCCTTGCTTACAGGGTTTCCAGCAGCCTTACCAGGTCAACCTATGCACTTAGCTTTCTCTGCTTTCGATATTCAATTGATTAAAGGAGATGAAGAAATTGAAACACTACAATTTACAACCAGGAGATTATGTATCCTAGAAAATACACCTTCTGAAAAACTCTTTACCACCAAGATGGAAAGGACCACATCAGGTACTCTTTACTAATCCATGTGCAGCAACTGAGGATTTGAAATAATAAAAAATATAAAAATCTGGAAGTGAAGCAGACAGCATCCATTGTGGATAGCTATACAAAGATTTCAGAACAGGCCTGTATAATCTACACCTTCATTTTTCCTTTTTTCCTTATTTTAGTTTCTTCCTATCTCACAAATAATATGAGAAGCCAAGTACCTACTATAATACTTATTGTTCCCTTTTTTTTCCATTTAATTTCTGCCTGGAAAGAATTCAGTAGTGGATAACTTCTTTAAACCCACTTCACAGGTCAAAACCGTGCAACTGGTTATACACATAGTCAAGGGTGCCCAGTGACTGGCAGTATTAACTCCAGTGAGGGTGCCAGAAATGGAAGGATGCCTTTTCTTTGGGCAGGCATTACAATGAAGGAATACATAATTAGAAACTTATCAAATAACAGGGGAAATTGCTGCAACTACCACCAAAGAAATAGCCCACCATTGAAAATCTTTAGATTCCCTTGCACAAGTTGTATTAGACAATAGAATTGCTCTGGACTATATATTAGCAGAACAATGAGGCATAGGCATGATAATTAATATATTTTTTTCGTGTATACATAAACACCTCTCATGAAGCAGTAACCTATTCAGACAGCATTAGAAAAGAAGCCATCTGGTTCTAACAAATCTCTACTGAGGAACCAGGATTTAATCTGTTTAGCGACCTTTTTAGTTGTTGCCAACAGGGATAGGCTTGTTATTTTTAAAAATATTGCAAGTTGTTTTCATAATTTCACTTTGCTATTTTTGATTGTTATAATCAAGTGTTGTACCTATTGCTTCTCCCAATGATGTAAATCCATGAACCAGACCCCACCTCACATTATGCTTGTTCAACATATTGAACTTGTGACCTACACCTTTCCAGAAAAAGCTACTCTTCAAGAAATACCTGAAGCTCCTCATTGGTGGTTGATTGATGACTCTCTCTCTCTTCCTCTCTCTCTCTTTCTCTCACCATTGCTCATAATTTCCCTAAACTATCTCATCACGTATATAATCTTTGGACTTCCCTCCTCTGCAGGACATGATGTTCTAGGAATAAGCCTTCCTAGCAACATGGGACAATAACCTTGAACATAAAAAGGCCATTCAAGCATATTTTAAAATCATGCAGATGTTCATCAGCAATGCTTTCTACAAAATATTTTGATGAAGAGGGACAAATGACAATAGAAAAATTCTGAGGTATCTTAAATTAAATTACAGCAAACCGGAGCGTGGGAGGAAGAGACAAGAGGAGTTAATCAGTTAGCAACTGTGGGCCAAAACCAGCAAAAGACTGCTCACATCTCTGAGTATATATTGAAACTTTGAATCAATTTCCAGGTAGGCATTTCAGCCGTTACCTAGACAGAATAGCCAACCACCAGAGGCCACTGCATCCCGCTTACACATGAGCTTTCTGGACCGTTGCCCACAGCCAATGCAAAAGCAATAAGTACTTATGGAGAGTTTACCTACCCCAGAACTCTCCCCACTTCACCTTCTGCCTCCTTATCTATAGCCAATATAAGTTCTTTCACAACTTACATCTTTCTTCCTCAAACTCAGTGTATAAAAAGCCCCATCAACTCTAGGACAACAGACATGTTTGTCTTCTCCATCCAGCCCTGCTGCTGGTGGTTTAGACTGCAGGCTCCAGGACCTGATCCTTTCTCTGGCTAGCATGTGGCTCAATAAACCCTTTCCTTTAAGATAACCTTTGGTCCTAAAGGATATATATATA
>NW_017731944.1:590651-599430 GCF_001890085.2 Hipposideros armiger
TTGGAACACCCTCCCTACTCACCTGATCTGGCCCCCAGTGACTTCTTTCTTTACCCGATGATAAAGGAAATATTGAAAGGAAGACATTTTGATGACATTCAGTACATCAAGGGTAATACGATGATAGCTCTGATGGCTATTCCCGAAAAAGAGCTCCAAAATTGCTTTTAAGGGTAAACTAGGAGCTGCTGTTGGTGCATAGCTTCACAAGGGGTGTACTTCGAAGGTGACCACAGTGATATTCAGCAATGAGGTATGTAGCACTTTTTCTAGGATGAGTTTGTGAACTTCATTGTCCATCCTCGTGTGTGTGAGTGTGTGTGTGTGTGTGTGTGTGTGTGTGTGTGTGTGTGTAAAGAATCTATGTATAAAATATTACTTTCAACTAGGGTAAAATTAAAATTCTAACTAATAAGAAAATATTAGTACAGGGGCCCAATTGTGAATCTCTGAGGATGCCATTATGTCCTGGACTCATGTCGACATTCCTCCTCTATGATGCCAAGTACCGAGGGATATATAGAGTCGCCCTTAGTGTTTAATGTAAGCGACCAACACCTGGCCCATGGGAAAAACTAATTTGGAGGAGTTTTTAGACAATACTGTGTTAATTTTTTAAGTAAAAAAAGTAAGCTAAAAGGTTAAAGTACATAGGACAGTATATTGCAGTCTTGAAATTTAAATCTTAAGGAAGGTTACAACCTGGGTTTACATCTTATCAGCTATGTGACTTTTCCAACCCAAATCTTTATATCTCTAAATTGAAATTACATCAGAACTTACTCATAGGGTTTTTACAAAGTTTAAATGGGAGATTTCACATAAGGCATGCAGCACGGTGGCTGGCACATAGCAAGTACTAGACGTTAACTATTATAGTGATGCTCTCAAGATAGCTTCAATATTATGGCAAGATTGGTGCAATTGTAACAATCATTGGAACAGGATATTTGAAAGAAGCAGATTTATTTGAAGAGGGGGTAGAGATTTACACCTCTGTGGGAATCTCAGTTTCTGAAAGCAGACTTTATGAAGCCTGGTGGAAAGTATTAGGGGTTAAAAAGGGGGAGAAAGACAAATAGAAGTAACGTTATTGTGGGACTATCTTACAAACACCTAGCCAGAAAAAGAATATTTTCCTAACCCATATGATCTCAAAGTTGTTCAACAGAGTATTTTCTGCTCTTGCCCCTATATTCTCAATTCATCAACTAGAGACTGAATGCTTACCTTGTACCAAGCATTATATAAGGAAATGATGGGATTACCCAAATGAACACATCAGATATGAAGGTGCTCTTCCTGTAACACCTTTTATCCCACTGTGGATTCACTTATTCTGGACAAGGTGAATGGTCCTGTCCATAGGTCTCCTTCCCAGGTAGGGGAGGAATTTTTTTCAGGTAAGGGTAAATGAGTGCCTTCTTCCTCTGCTAGAATAATAATACAATGAACACTTTTTGATACCTCTTGTGAACCAGACACCATTCTAAGCATATTGTGTACACTGGCTTTTTTTAGTACTCACAGATGAGGAAATTAAAACACGAAAGTTAAATAAGTTGTCCCAAGTCACATAGCTGATATGAGGCAGAGCTGTACTATTTATTATATGCTCAAGTTCTGCATCCTGAATGAACTCTTCACACCCAATGACCTAGCAGCAAACAGATGACTCTGACTTTAAGTGCTCAAAGAGCAGTGGTGGGGGAGGTCAGTCCTCCAGTCATCTGCTGGAAGGCTCATTTGGGAAAAACAATATATCTAATGAGTACTTCACTTGACTTTCTGAAAAATTGTATCATTTCAAAATATGGAGGAAGAGCTGAGGGAATTTCTGCTTTGAATGTAATCTTAACTCTCAAGGTGAAATTGACTGTAAAGTTAAAAGCAAAACAAAACATAGGAGAAAAATGACTATGTGACCCTAGAATTAGTTATGGCCACACAGCAGAAGACTAGAGTCAGCTATGCAGCCTCAACAGAAAGAAGACAGGCTTTCAAATGCATATCAGAGAAAAGCAGGCATTGTCATAGGGCTTGAGAAGCTAAAAATGTTGACTGTTTCAAGAGAGTTAAAAGCTCTTAAAAAACTTGATTCCAATTGTGTAATTATTAACAATTTCTGTTAAGAATTATATAAAACCTGGAGGTGAAGTCACACAGTTAAGTGCAGATATGAGTGACTGTCACAGACCTGTGAAAACAGCATCTGAAGAGACTAGGGTATGTGAAAATGACTTGGGACCCACAGAAAGGTTATCCTAATTATGTTCATAATGGAAAATCAGAGGACATGGCCGATTGCTGTATGCCAATGGCACAACATACATGAGTCTCACTCACACACACTTTTTTTTAGTTTTACCGTGATTTAATTTTTTCTGCCAAGGAGAACAAGATGAAGCAAAAGAGCACCTGATGAGGCATCAAAACCCAAGATGAGTGCAGGATTTCTTTCTTTTTAAAAGCTGAATGGTATTTTATTGTGTGTACATAAGCACATTTGTTTATCCATTCACCTGTAAATGGACATTTAGGTTGTTTCCATATCTTGGCTACTATGAATAGTGATACAATGAATGCCGCTGAGTGCTAATACCTCTCCAAGATTCTGATTTCAATTTTTGTGGTAAATACACAGAAGATGGATCATAGGATAGTTATATCTTTAATTTTTTGAGTAATCTCCATATTGTTTTCCATAGTAGCTTCATCATTTTATATTCCTACCAATAGCGTGCAAGAGTTCTCTATATTTTGCTATCAATTGGTTTTTTGTTTTGTTTGTTTGTTTTGTTTTGTTTTGTTTTGTTTTGTTTTGTTTTGTTTTAGCTGAGCCATCCTGCCACCTGTTGGCAGCTCAGCAGCAGCTGAGCTCAGGCTGGGACTCGAACCGCTGTTACTCAGAGCTCAAACTCTTGAGTGAGCTCTTAACCAACTGAGCCACTCGGCCAGCATTTTTTTTGTTTCTTTGCTTGTTTTTTGATAATAGCCATCCTGATGTGTGGATTTCTGCAATATAAAACAACATGGATGAACCTTGAGGACATTATGCTAAGTGAAATAAACCAGTCACAGAAAGACAAATACTACATGACTCCATTTATATGAGGCATTTAAAAGAGTCAAATTCATAGAATCAGAAAGTGGAGTTGTGATTGCCAGAGGCTGGGTAGAGGGAGAAATGAGGAGTTCTTTATCAACCAGCGTAAAGTTTCAGTTCAGCAAAATGAATAAGTTCTAGAGATCTGCTGTACAACATTATACCTACAGTCAACAATAATGTATTGTACACTTGAAATTTAGTTAAGAGGGCAGATCTCATTTTGTGTTCTTACGACAATAAGATAACCTTCAAAAAAAAAACAACAATGAATGTAAAGATTTTAAGAGAGCACTCTAATCTTTTGATGAATTCAAGTGTTTGATTTATATGAATTACATTTTAAGACACTGGGTGTGAGGAAGGAGCTATTAGTAATCCATATGAAATCAATTCCAAAAGACTGAAGATAAGGAAACATATTTATAGTGTTCCCAAAAGGGAAGAACATATATCTCATAAATGATATATTGCTAAATTTGACCAGACTGGTGAGGATTCTTGCCACTGTTTCATAAGTAACAGTTCTTTCTGGGTCATTTTAGCCTTAAGAAGAGAGGACAGAGGCAAGAAGGGAGGTAGGGAAGGTGGCTTGCATGATAGATTTCTTCAAATATATGAAGACTTGTCACATGGAAAATAAATTATATTCATACTGCTCACTCCAGTGGCTGCAACAAGGACATCATGGTTAGAGGCAGATGAATTTGGATTCAATATAAAAAAAATCTGCTTAAAATTCTAATGAGAGAATACATTTCCCTGGGAAAGAATGAGTTCCCTGGCACTTGAAAATGCATGTGCTGTGTAATGTAAAGGAAATTCAAATAATTGTGTCTCACTACCAAGCTGGAGATTCTGATTCCAAGACTAGATGATCTTAAACACCTTTTTTCAACCATAAAATGCAAATATAACATCAAGAATTCTTCCTTCAATACGGTTTTAAAATGACCAGATGGTCACTAAGAAACCATGTCTGCTTAATCTGCCACGAAACTAGACATTTAAAAAATAATTCAAAAGGCAAATTAACAGATAAGTGGCTAAGAAGTCCCCATATTCTAAACTGTCTTCAAATTGCAACTTAATTTAAAATTTAGTTTAAAACCAGTACTTTTGGTTTGTGGTCCATAATATTTATATGCTCACCTGTGCCCATAGAAATAGAAAAATAAATACTAAAAGGTTTTTATTACAAATCATGATCCAGATGGTCCGAAGGCTGTGGATTATTGTTAAGCTGATTAACAAATCATGATCTATTGGTCTCAAAAATGATACGATTTAACAATTTCTGCATCCTTAGCCTATCAACAAGTACAAGCTAATGTCAATTATCAAATCATTTAAATGTGAGTTACATAGGTTAAATTTTGACACAGCCCAAATCACCATCTTTAAGTGATCTGGAATATATTTTTAAATGTATACCTGAAGACACAAAATAGAAATTCAACACAATAGTATAAATATAGGTTGCATTTAAGCAGAGTGAATATTCCCATCAACAACGAAATCTAAAGGAAAGATTATTTTTAACTACAGTTGATGCTCTAAGAAGATAAAGGGTGAGACTTGAAATGTGGCCTAGCCTGAAAAGCTGTTATTGAGATGTCCAGCTGTGATGACAAATGACGTTTATAAATCTTAATAATTTCTAACTGCTATATCACTCTCTCTGGGCAAACTGTCAAAATAGTAAATTCAACAGAAAAATCCCCTAGAGTGAGTAAATAAGTTTTTTTTTAACTCTGTTCCTTCAAATGTTCATAATTTGAGATTTTACTTTTTCATTATGTACCTTTCATGTATTCAGATCTTCCTCATCCTAAAAATGCCTTGTAAGCATCCATTCCTATTGCTGTCTTTTATTGTCCTTGTTTTACAAATAAAGCATGAAGAAATTTGATAATGCAAGTTTCAGCATTAGAACTAGAATCAAGGTTTTTTACAATTGAATCCAATACATCATCTAGCACACTATATCCTTCTCTCACCTTTATTAATAAAACCCATTTCAAGTCAATCCAGACTTGCAAATTGTCATTGCCTGTCATCCCTGGGATAAGAAAGAAATTATGCCCCTCTTTCAATAAACTTACTTAGCAGAAGATAATATGGTAAAGAAATGAAAACATTTATTATAAAAACCTGACATCAACCCTCTCAAGATATTTCTATCATCTCTCTCAGTTTAAGAATATATTTACACAGCAGTTATTTTCAACTGTCTCCTTTATTATCATCTAAAATATTTTTCCCCATGAATCAAAGTGAGCTCGGTAAACAATAAATGCCTCTCATGGCTTTACAGAGAGAATGTTCCCAAAAGCACTTCTGTTCAGAGAAGAGAGTCAAACAGTCTACACCATCATAATGGTCACTTGTGCAATGCCCTGCTCAGAAATAATGAAATAAAATAACTAAAGATGGAAAATATTATCTTCTCTACCTCACCATTTCACAGCCTGATTCCCCGCTCATTTCTAATGAATTGCATTAACTTAGACCCTTATCATCTCGTACCTTAATGACCTTCTAAGTGATTTTCCCAGCTCCCATATGATTTCTGCCTCAGTTCTCTCATATAAAAGTGGAGAATAATAATGATGCCTCTTTCATTGGGTTGTTGTGGGAAATAAGTGAGTGCATACATAGAAAGCGTTGTGTCTCTGGCATGTAGTAAGCACTCAGTAAATATTAACCCCATGTAAAAGTTTATTGTCTACACTGCCAAACTGATCATTCTACAATGAAAATTGGGATATATCCAAAATCCCCCACTTCCCATCTCTTCCATTGCTAGCACTCTGGTCCAAGCCTAGATTATTGCAACAGCCTCTTTCTGATGCTGTTCTTAACCCTATGGTCTGTGCTTAGCTCAGTAGCTGAATGATCCTTTTGAATTTTAAGTTGGATCATATCATTCCTCTGCTCGTTCTTGCTCACGCTCTTTTTCTTTCTCTCTTTCTATCTTTCTCTGTCCCTCTCTCTGGCTGCTCATCTCACTACAAATATAAGCCGAAGCCCTTAAAGGGTCTATAAGGCCCTACACAGCCTGTGACCCCTTTCCATTACCTCCCTAACCTCATCTCCATCTCCAAACCTCCTTACTTAACTCCAGCCCCTCAGGCCTCTTCAAGGTTCTTCATACAAGCCAGGCCTGCTCCCACCTTAGGGCCTTTGGACCAAACATTCCTCTATCTGTGACATCTCCTCCCTTCTCCCCCACAGTTTGCGCCATTTACTCCTCTATTTTCTGCAAATCTTTAACCACCCTATTTCAAACTGCAACCCTTCCTCCGCCTCAGTACTCCTTATCCCCCTCAGCCTGTGCCAGATTTTTCCATAGCACATATAGCCTATTAGCATACTATATAGTTTACTAAGAGATTAATATATGTTTCCCACAAGAAGAAAGCAAACCCCTTGGGGGCAGAGATTTTTATGTTAGTTTATTGTGATGTCCCTAATGCTGGGAAGAGTGGCTGGCATATAACATGTTCAAAACTGAACTAACAAATGAATAAACATGTTGCCGCCCTGCTGAATACCTTTCAGTATTTCCCACCTGCCAGAGGTAGTCAGACTCCTTAGCCAGCACACAGATGCGTTGGTGACCTGGCCCTTCCCATTCCTCCAGCCTGATCTCTGACGGTGACTCCACACTCCCCGTACTACAGTGGCACTGAACTATCTGAACTATTGGCAGTTTCCTGGCCCTACAGCTGAACATCTGCTGAACAGAGTGCCTGTTCTTTTCTTATTTGCCTGGCAAATATCTCCCACCTTTCAGGATGTTGCCTCATCTCTGAAGCTTTTCTTGACTTTACAATCCCTAGTAGAACGTATTCCTCTTTTCTTTGTGCCCCTAGTGTATCCTGAAGAGAGTTCTAGCTCAGCAGCCAAGTCACTATATTGGGTTCATTTGTTTCTGTGACTATCCTCCTTGATTACATTACAGGCCACATGAGGGCAGAAAACCTACTCAGAAACCCAGCATTTTGCACCAGGTCATATGGATCACAGATACTCAATATATACTGTTGTATATTTATAGAGGTGAGTGAAAGGTGTCCATTGGATTCTGCTAGCTCCCACACTGTCTCATAGTGGAGGGTGGGTTAGGAAGAAAAGCTCCTCCAGGTTAAAGATTCTGACAGTGTGATTCAAACAAACTCAAGACTGGTGCTGATGCTTTCAAGGAAGACAACGGCAATGAGGTGGAGATTACTGAATGTGGAGAAAGAGCACGAGTATGACCAGGAGGGCACACAGTGACCTGGGGTACAGTCTTCATACCTGTTGATGGAGGCATGGCAGGCAATCAAGAAACGGTCTTTTCTGAACCACCTAGATCTCTGCATACGCTGAATTACGTTAACTCCAGGGAGTCTCTCTGGTGGTACGGGGGCCAGGGGAAGGACAATCACATGAGAGGATTATCCCAAGGAACTTTCAATAATGGAAGCTAAATAAAATGTTGAAGCAGGAAGAGGTGGAAAAGTCAGAGAGAGAGAAATAAGAGAGAGAGAAAGAAAGAAGAAAATAAATGGGGGAAAAAAAGAACTGCTGCTGTTTTTCACTACCAAAATCGCCCTTGCAGTGCCCTAGTTGTCAGTAACACAAATCTCAACCTACATCCTTTCTATAGGGATAATCCCTGAGTACTAGTCCCATAAGCCTTTCTCTGTTGCTCCCCTTGCAGCATGGCTTTTAACTATCTTCCCCTTTCCCACTGATCATAAGCCTTCTTCTCAGTTCAGGCTTTTTCCTTGTTTTGTTATTTGTTCCTTGGGTGAGGGCCACATAGCGTGCTGACTAAGGTCAATTGCATCATTAATTTCCCTACTTCCCCAATGTGCAAAATTACTTTTACCACCTTCTGTTCAAAGATGAGTTGAATTCATTACAGAATACTGTGTGTGGAGGCCAGTTAAACTTCTATTGTAGGGCAAGAGATAAAGAATAAGAAAAGCCCACAGTGCAAAGTGTTCTCCAAAGTGTGGTCTACACCTTCAGTTTATCTTGCTGAGCATAGTATAAACCATCTTGGGCACAACTTTCTTTCCTCCACGCCAACCTTTCCAGAAAAATACACAGCTGCAACATAAATGACCAGGAGAACACTCTGTCTTCTTCCCAGAGCACTTTGTTCACATGTACATTCATTCAATTAATTCATTCAACAATCAGGGGGAAAGCACCCACTATAGGTCAGGTACATTGCAAGGCTCTGCGCATACTATAATAAATAAGACTGCTCTCAGAATGTACTATGTCATTAAAGAACAAAAATCAATAAATCAAAGGATTTTGTAAAGTATAATAAATAGAATAATAGTGACAATTATAATAATAGATTATAATAAAATACAAGAATAATAGTTGCTGAAACTTATTAAATCTGTACTATGTGCCAGCCATGCTTTATTTTTCATGTTATCAACTCATGTGTTTAACTCATTCATATATTAACTCAAACATCCCTATAAAGGCAGATACTATTATTATTCACCATTTTGCAGGCAGAAAAAAAGTAAAGCACAGAGAGATTAAGAATTTGTCCAACTAATATATGCACCCCTATGTTCATTGCGGCGTTATTCACAATAGCTAAGACTTGGAAACAACCAAAATGCCCATCGGTAGATGACTGGATTAAGAAAC
>NW_017731944.1:604570-610586 GCF_001890085.2 Hipposideros armiger
AAGTAAAATAGTTGTTCAAATTACATGTTAGGGCACACAATATCTTGAGCTATACTAACCAAATATAACTGGTACCCTGATCAAGAACATCTCATGGAATGCAATTACAAAGCAACTTGATTTTTTGTCACCTACAGTCCTTATTTTATTGTTGTTGCTGTTCCTTGTTCCTAGGTGAAAATTCGGAAGGCTGTTTTTTTTTTTTTTTACTTCTTTAAATATTTTGAAATCTGTTTACTTAAAATTACAAAATGTCCATTCAAAATCAGGATGTCTGATCCTCATTCAAAAGCAAGACTTCTCCCTTCCTCTCCAGCCAGGCTCTGCGGCCAGTAGCAAGGCAGAAATGGGAAAGGAGTGTGGTTGGCTTCTCCTCTCTCACTTTCTCCCTAGTTAATTAGCTGCTGCTCCTGCAGGTGGAGATGAAGGTGTGGGGCAATGAAAGGAAGGGAGAGGAAAGGAAGAAGGAACGTTCTCAGTTGACTGGCACTGTCATAAACTGGCCTAGAACTTACAGAGCCTGGCAGACAATTAGAGTTGGCTTCTCCTTGGGCACATTCATTTATCATTCTGGTACCTTCCATCGCTAGGCTGTTCTTCCTGAAGTTCCGTTGATTCTATGGGGGTACATCTCTATTCCTACTTGTTCCCTATAGCCTAGGAATTTATCCTCAGATTCTTTTTTTGAGAACTGTTTGTCCATTCAAGGGATTTTCTGGAACTAAGACAATCCCAGTCCAGCATGCCCACTGTGTGCAGAACACGTCTGTATGCAGCCCACACCTGCAAAAGGGAAACATGCAGGCATCCTTTCACAGCAACCCTGTGGGTGCAGCCAATCCCAGGACATTGACCATGAGCTCATCCATCAGCGGCTAGACTTTTGCCCTTTATATCTTCAGTCGGGATTACTGCACAATCACTGTGAACCTCTCAAACTGCAGACAACTCACAGAAATCTCAATAAACTCTCAATGATCTCCTTAGAGCAGCACCTCCCTTTTGAGTAGAAACGAAAGGGAAAACTTCACCCATCCTCCCCCTTCCTTTAGAAGAAGGTGGGACTCAGCACACAAAGATCTCTCCCCAAAATGTATTCTTCCCCAAATCCTCTGTTCTTTTGTTAGAAGTCAACTAACTCTTCGCCACCTATATTCTTCAAATCCAAATTGGTGTTCTTTCTCATAACTCAGTTATCTGATGCTTCTATTTTAATACCCTGTTGTGTAACCATTGCTCAGCACAGTCCAGCTTCAATGAATAAGAATGACTGCAGTTATCCTATCCAGACATTACAGTTTCTGAGCTTACACTGACATTTTGACTAAATTCTTGATTACATCTTATTTACATTCATTACTCTTCTATTTTCATGAGCTTAATAAATTTCTGTAATTCATAATTCTTTAAATTCCAAACTAGGTAAGTTCACATCAGTGAGGACATTCAACCAGCCCACTACACTGGCAGTTGGCTCATTCAGTGACACACTAAGAGAGCAAGCTTGTATTTCCCAGAGATTTTCTGAGTTCACCCCAGAATCCTTCAGTTACTTCATTTCTCACCAGTCAAAACACAAGTTTGGACAATGGATAAAAGAAAATTTATGTTCTTAGTTATCTTCTAGGCCACTAATTCTCAAACTTTTATGTGCATATGAACCTCCTGTGGTGTTTGTTCAAAATGCATACCCCCAGGCCCTGATCTAAGAGCTTCTGCTTCAACAGGTCTCAGGTGAGGCCAGGAGTCAACCATAGGACAAGCACACAGGTGATGCTGATATAGGTGTTTGACTCTGATTCTTGGATCACAATAGGAGAGAAGATTTCTATTTACTCTCACCTATTCTCCTTTCCTCGGTAGGAATCACAACTTATGATTTGATTATGGTTTGCAGCATAATCATCCTATTACATTTTCCCCAAATCCAGAGGTAGTGTCTCTTGGTATTCTAACTGGCCCCTCACTGGAGTCACAACCACTAGGGTGAAAATGTAATGAAGCTTCCCCAGCCCCCTGCTTTGTATCTTATCTCTTGATTCTGTATTCCCCTGAACTTTTTTCTCATCTTATTTTAATCTCATGTCTCCCTATTTCTGCTTAGAAAGGAGACTGCTATTCTGGGACTACACCTATTAAGGAGAGGGTGCAAGGATATTTTTTTTATATTTAACGGCCTTTAATTCTTATTGATACATTTCTGAAAACCTGAGCCATTGCCCAGAACTCCCTGCTACCTTTTTATTATCAAAGGACATTGGGATTCATGAGGCTGTAGTTAGCTTGGCCAATTGATTGAGAGGGTTTCACTCATTGCAAAGCTTGATCTGAAGTAGACAGAGGANAAAAAGAATTTGTCCAACTAGTTGATAAAGAGTCAAGCCCAGGTTTCAACCCAGAATCAACCCCTGAGGCATTTAAAACAGACTGACTGACACATGTGGATGAGGAAGAAACTTTCTTCTCCCCTTCAAGGTTCTTTCAGCTGGTCTAATAATTAAACCTACATGAGACAGATTAACAAAGTAACCAAATTTAATTACATACATATATAGGGGAACCCCACATACATGAGAGATTCAGAGACAGAAAGTTACAATGAGGTAGATATGGCCTGCTGAGCTAAGGGTGAGGCAAGGGGCATTGGGGCTTCAGAGGGGAGGAAGGTCATTGCAGGGCAGTAAGAAGAACAGGTGTTCCATGATTAGTAGTTTGTCCTGCCTTATAGATAGGTCAAAAATATTATCTCTCATAATCTCGTATTATGGTCAAAGTTCCTAATTTAAATTCTTCCAGGAAGTTAAGGGGGAGCAGAAGTATCTCTTAAGCTTGCAGGATCTTGGATGTCTTTAGCTAAAGAGAATCCAAATGCCATAGAGGCACATCTTGGCATGACTCATTATGAACCCCTACACCCAGGACTCCATTCCTTAACTCTACCCCAGATACACATATATACCTGTAATCTTCATTTCTGACTTACTGGAAATCACTTCTGTGGCATACACTGTGTTGGATATATGAGATGGGATCACAAAATATGGTGAATGTTTAAATAAAAAAATTATTGCAGTAAAAGACACATTGCCATTAATCCCCTCAAAATACACCTCCTCACTTCGAATACACTTATCCCATTGTTCTTGCCACTTTCTGAAGCAGTTCTGGAAGTCCTCTTTCATGAGTGTCTTTACTTCATCCTCCATCAGACAATGCTCTGTGTCACACATTGCTTCCAGTATGGCAATTTCTGTCAAATAAAACCATTACAGTGTGTCCTCATCCACCTTATTCACCAGATCTGGCACCATGAGACTTCTCGCTCTTCCCTAAAGTCAAAATGGCCATGAAAGGTAAACATTTTGAATCAATTCAGTACATCGAGACAGCCACGACAGTGCAACTAAAGACACTCATGAATGAGGACTTCCAGAACTGCTTCAGAAAGTGGCAAGAATGATGGAATAAACGTACTTGAAGTGAGGGGGAGTATTTTGAGGGGGATTAATGGCAGTGTGTATTTTACTGTAACAATATGTTTTATTTGAACATTCACTGTATTTTGTGATCATGCCTTGTACAAAAGCTGAACACACAGACACACACACACACACCCCCAAAAAAAAACAAAAAAGAAAAAAAAACCTCACAGTTTAAATGGAGTACAGAGCCATATAAAGATGTAATAATAAAATGGTGCAACTGGCAATGTAAAGACAAGGTCTTAAAAGGTACACAAGAGATGTGGACAGGGAATGGACATGTTTTCCATAGTATGGGTTAGAGAAGGCTTTCCATGGGAGGAGTTTGCACAACTAGAAGTGGGAAAGACGTCCTGAAAGGCATGCAGGGCAGAGGTAATCCGCCATTACTTTTCTTTAGGCAAGTCTCTCCTCTTTCAAAAATCCTTAAAATGTTCTTCAAAAAGTCTCCCTCTAAATGTTTGTGATGGTTAATTTTAGGTGTCGACTTGACTGGGCCACAGGGTGCCCAGACATTTCATTAAACATTGTTCTGGGTGTGTCTGTGAGGATGATTCTGGATGTAGACTGAGTAAAGCAGATCACCCTCCCTAACCTGGGTGGGCCTCATCCAACCCATCAGAGGCTGAATAGAATAAAAAGTAGGGTGAGGGAGAATTTGCTCTCTCTGCCTTATTGCTTTTGAGCTGGGACATCAATCTTCTCCTGTGCTTGGATTGGAACTACACCACTGGATCTCCTGGATATCCAGCTTGCAGATATCAAATGGTGGAACTTCTCAAACTCCACAATCATGTCAGCCAATTCCTTATAATAAATAGTATTTGTTCTGTTCCTCTGAAAAATACAGACTTTTACAGTCTTACTCTGATCACCTTTTTCCTGTATTTCCCTGGAACATGGTGAACCTTCACAGAGAAAAATCATATAACTTGATACTTTCCCTTTGCTGCACCCAGTGGCTACCTTGTGGCCTGGACTGGGACTTCTCAGCACAGGGCAGCCACAGGAAAGAGGCTTATCTTTCTATGGCGTGTGCTCTCTTTGGCAACATCACAGATTGCCAGGTGCCCTGAGGCAAACTGCTGCCAAACTCACTTCCTGTCAGAGGGTTAGAAGATGGTAGACTATACAGGCTTAGGTTCAGGAAGACGTGAGCAGAAGAGGTTCCTGTCTAGGGCAGCCTCTCCAAGCTTGGAGGACCACTGAATCATAATCTGTCAGCAAATTCTTGCCCGCTAGAAGGTCTGATCTCCATCATGGGTCTGAGATGACCCCAGAGGACTTGGACTCTCTGGTAAGGAAGATTATAGATTATAGATTATAGAATTATAGATTAAAAACTTTGTAAGGAGAAAGGCGATATTCATGCATTTTTTTTAAACCTTGCTGATGAAACTCCCAAGTTCCATGCTCTCTCCACACTAAACTCTGGATGCCTTTATTTCAAGAGAAAAGAATTAGATAGAGGAGGCTTTTTTTTTCAGGTAACTCTCCCTGGTACAGATTGCTGGAAAGGAGTTCTTCGCATTCATGGAAACTTTCCATCTTAGAATATATTTAATATTTATATTCATTAACTTCTCATATATGTTTGAGCATTCTCTGTGTGCTAAGCATTCATCATTCTAGTCAAGTGTAGATACGGCATTGAATGAACAAAGTCCTTGCCTCATAGGGGAGTGAAAGAGATATACAGTGAGATGTACAATAAGAGAGGTATAAAATGAACTTGAAGCAAATAATATACTCTTAGACCATGTTAAGTTCTATGAAGGAATTAAAGCAGCATTTGGGAGTAAAGATTGGAATCAGGCTGTAGTGTGTGTGTGTGTGTGTGTACATACACACACTATTTTAGGCAGGTGCTATTTTAGGCAGGGAGCTCAGGGTAAGCCTCTCTGAGGAGGTGAAACCTGGAATGTTATAAACAATACTATAACTATAAACAATTTAAAAGAAGGCTATTTCAGGCAGAAGGCATAGCAAATGCAAAGGTCCTGGAATGGGAATGTCTTGGTGTGCTTGAAAAATAACAAGAACGCTAATATGGTAGAAACAGAATGAGTAATAGGGAGAATAACACATGATTAGGTCAGAAAATAGCCATTGGACAGGTCAGACAGGCCTCATGACACATGGTTTTCTTCAAAGTTTGACAGGAATCCATTGGAGAAGGAAAGTGACATGAGCATCTAACTTATATTTTTACAAGGTTACTCTGCAAGAGGAGGCAAAGGTGACCCCTGGAGACAAGCAACAAGTAACCATATAGCCAGGACAGAAATGATGGTGGGTTGGCCTAGGATTAGTGAGATATTGTGGTGTAGTGGGATTTGGGGTATATTTTTAAAGTACAGCTGATGGTTTGGATGATGAGATGGAAGAGAGAAAAGCAGACTCCTAGAGAGAGGTAAATACACCATGAAGCTAAAGATGCTCCAGGTTCAAGACCATTCACCTAATCCTTTCCAAGGATTTGGGAGTGGCCCTAGAAACTCCATACTTGTAATTTTATAACCCTTTCTTTTCTT
>NW_017731944.1:614813-623151 GCF_001890085.2 Hipposideros armiger
CCAGCGCTGTCGCTGTTGCATGGAGAAAGATATAAAATCCAGTAGACAGACCATTTAGTCACTAGAAAGGAATGTCAGTTTAGGTTCCCGGCAGCAGACCCTGAGGCAGATTTAGAAATTCAAGAGGTTTATTGGAAAGGTGGGGGAGGAGGAGAATGCCCTTGAAAGATAATTTACTCTGTTTGGGCTGCAGTAGCAAAAATACCATAAGCTGGCTGGCTTAGAAACAACAGACATTTATTTCTCACAGTTCTGAAGGCTGGGGTAAAAGCAAGGACATTCTACCCCTCCTCTACCTTTCTAATTAATCATCACAAAAGACAAAGAAGGAAGAAGAAGCAAAGTTGAGCAGGAAAAGTCTTTCAACCACAAGGTTGACTTGTCACCTGTAAGAGGACAGGATTGGACAGGGCAAGCCTCAGACTCAGATGATGAAGGCCTGACAGATCTCCATCAACCCAATGGGTCATTCCAAACCCATTGGGCAGAAATGGCAAGGCCCTATGCACCCTTCCCTGGCCACTCATTGAATGGGGGTTGCCCATGAAGAGTTTGGTCTCAGCCCCAACACTTTGGTAGGTCCTGAAGGGGCATCAGCTGAAAGCTACATCATAATGTATTTTACTTTTATTTATACTACAATCAGACATTTATATTGTTTTGGTGATTATGCACAGTGTCTACATGAATATTCTTGTGCAAATCTTTGGATAAACATACGTACACACTTTTTTTCTACATAGCTAGGAGTGGAACTGTTGATATGTGTGAGAGATTTCTTTGGGCTCTATATCCAGATGTGAGATGGCTGGTTTGGAGGGTATTTTCACAGGTAGTTTTATTAAGTACTGCAAGATCCCGTTTCCAAAGGCCTGCGTAAGCCATCCCTGCCACCACAGTGCAGGAGGGTTAAATTTCCTCTACAGCTTTACCAGCACGTAATACTACTAGCTCACTTCCTAATTCCTGACAAAATTATGGGTGAAAAGTGCTGTTTTTTGCTATTTAATTAGCATTTTCTTTATTAATAGTGGAGTACTTCTTTATATATTTATCTGCCATTCAGTTTCCTACTTTATGAATTGCCTCTTCCTAACCTCTGCCGTTTTTCTTTAAATTTTTCTTCTTTTTGTTGATTTGCCTAGTTCCTTACACATACTAAATATTAATCTTGTGTCAGTATTGGAAATATTCCCTTCTAACCTGTTACACAGATGTCAATGGTCTAAGGGGTCTCTCATTGTCCAAAAATATTTAATTTTTGCTATATTTAGTCACATTCAGTGGGTTTTTGTTTTTGTTTTTTTTTTTGGGGGGGTTGCCTTCTGTATTTGAACTTCTAAGGCTTTATTTAAGAAAGCTCTATCTACCATGAAATCAACAAGAGTTTTGCATTTTTGTCTTTCATAATTAAATCTTGAATTCATTTTTTAAATGCTATGTGAGGATTCCAACTTTATTTCATTTTATTTCATTGCCATAAATATTTAAGTAAACATAAATCTGTTTCTAGAGTGTACTTCACACTAGTTATAAAATACCACTCAAAGAGCAAATCTCTGCGCTTTAATTTTTCTGAGTTATTTGCAGACCTTTATTCACTTGTATAAATTTTAGAATTAGCCAACTTTCTCCCAGATAGGTCCTACTAGTATTGTGCTTGAAAGAAAATTGAATTTGTAGGTTAATTTTGGGCAAATTAATATATTTACAATATAAATAATCTAATCCATGAACATGGTCTTTCTCTACATTTTATTTCCTAAGAATGTTCTAAGGATATTTTAAAATACTTATGTTAGGGCCAGCCGAGTGACTCATTGGTTAAGAGTTGGCTTGGGAGTGTGAGCTCTGAGCAGCAGGGCCACCAGTTCAGATCCCACATGAGGGCCAGTGAAGCTGCACCCTCTACAGCTAAGATGGTGAACAACAGCTCAACCTGGAGCTGGGTTGCCGTGAGTCACTGGCGACAGCGTAGGCTGCAGTGGTGCTGCAGTGGGCTGCTGTGAGCCACCGTGAACGGTTGTCCAATGGTCAGCGACCGACTGCCTCAGCCGGGAAGAGCGCAATGATCATAATACCAACATTAGCCAGTAAAGCGACATCCTCCACAATTAGACTGAAGAACAAAAAAACAGCAACTTGTCTGTTCCCCTTCCCTGATTCCCCAGCGCTGTTCCCCTCTCCCAATTCTCCAATAAAAAATCTTTTAAAAAAAATACTTAAAGTGTTATAGTACCTACTGTTATACTACAGAGAAACACACAAGTTTAAATAAAATATTTTATGAGAAAGATACAAACAAAATTGGTCTGTGTAAATTTTAAGTGGAGATTGTGCCTGTTTGTGGCTAAAAGAGCATAAAGGTGGTGAAAAATAACATAGGCTAGAAAGTTATGGAGTCATCAGGCCAGGAGTTGAATTCCAGATTCCTTACTCACTGGCTGTAGGAATTCAAGCAAATTACTTAATCTCTTGTGCCTAGATTTCCTAATCTCCTGGCACCTGGTAGGTGTTTGCTAAATGTCAGCTTCCCTCCTTTTAAGTTTTCCCCTAGGAATCAGCCCTACAAAAACAAAACAAAACAAACACCACTAACTTTTATTCTCCAGCATCTTTAATAAGGGAATCCTCATCTTCAACTTTACCATCCCCACCCCGACAGTCTTCTCTCATTCCCAGAGTAAGAAAATAAAATTCATTTCAGTCTTAGAAGAAACCAAAGATTGTTCCCTTCCCTTTCTCTCATCTTCCTATCTCATTCCAGCACTAAATCCCCAGGCCCTCAGCATAAATGACCATGATTTTAACCAGTCATGCATAATATATAAGTACAAAATTCCCTTTCTTCTTCATCCCAGAGAGAAGTGTCTAAGCATGCCATATTATTTATTTTTTTTAAAGATTTTATTGAGGAATTGGGGGAGGGGAACAGCATTGGGGAATTAGAGAAGGGGAACAAACAAATTGCTGTCCTTTTGTTCTTCAGTCTAGTTGTGGAGGACATCGCTTCACTGGCCCATGTTGGTATTATCATTGCGCTCTTCCCAGGTGAGGCAAGCCATTAGACGGCCGCTCATGATGGCTCAAGGCAGCTCACAAAAGCTCATGCCTGCTGCTGGCCAACCCCACTGCAGTCTACACCCTCTCTAGGACTCACGGCAGCCCAGCTCCAGGTTAAGCTGTTGTTCACCATCTTAGCTGTAGAGGGTGCAGCATCACTGGCCCTCATATGTGGGATCCAAACCCGGGCCCTGCTGCTCAGAGCTGCGTCTAAAGTCAACTCCTAACCAAAGCGCCACTCGGGTGGCCCAGTATGCCATATTCTTAATCATACATGTAATTGCATTCAATATTCCATTACATTTAGGCAGCCTTCCAGCTATCCTTTATTTCATTGCTCTCTTTAATTTTCACGTGTATTTTTCAAGTTGCAATTTTACATTCGGGTCAGCTTATGCATTTATTATCTCCCTCCTTCACTGCATTATAAGCTCATGAAAACAGGGACTCTAAGTATGCAATCCATCGTTGTATGCCCAGGACCTACACCCTGCCCAGGGTACGTACTCAATAGAGAGGTGTTGAATGAATGATTTTTTAATTAATTGATGATCTAGGTCTGAAGGCCAATTTATTGTCAACCAGATAAAGAATTTTCTTCATTTGCAGACTTTAGAAATCGACTTACATTGTTTCTGCATATTCACATTACTAAATCAGACCCTTTGATTTTTTTAGGGTAGAGATTTCAAATGATGAAGCAACACAAAGAAACACTAGATATTACAGCTCCAATCAAAATCAGCTGTTCTCCTTCCATACCACTTTTTTATAAATGAGGTCCAACCATGAAGCATAATTCTATATACAGTATAGAATTCTAATTAAACAAACCAATTAAATTATTATTAAAATTTGGACCATAAAGTTGAGATTATCACAAGGAAGTAACATTAGGGAGTAAGAAGAAAAAATTTGGACTTCTGGTACTTACCTGGATACCAAGGAAACTATTTTGGCTCTAAGAAATGTAAATGAGATGAGATGCATGGGTTGTAAAACATTAATACAAATATAATAGTATAAATTCCCGCCACATTTCCATAATATGCACACACATACACATATGTGCATTCACACACAAAAGCACCTCCATTAAAGTTCTCATGGTTTTTGTATGTGCATACCAGGGGACCAGATTTTCATGGATCTTAATTGGTACAACTTATATTTGAAAGCCTGTGAATGCCAGGTTACAGGGGCTTGGTAAGAGGGAGCTGCAGTGTTCCCCTGGGAATTCCTAAATTCCCACACCCTCTCAGTTATGGAGGTCACCATAGCAACATCTGTGTACAGCACAACTTCGATGTGGATGGGCCACAGCTGCTAAGCTCTACTGGGGATCCATCACGCCCTGGCTGCAGATTAAGTCACAGTCATATTCCAAGATTTCTGAGAACCTCTGAGCACTTGAGCTCATCCCAGGGGAAATAATTAAAGTCACACTGACTTGAGTAGCATATTGAATAGCAGTATGTCATTAGCTATTTTATGGTGCTAGGGTGACAGTCATTTCAGAAGACAGCTGACTGCACCTGAGAGGTGTGGCCTCTCCAAGTGGCCCAGAAGAAAATGTACTCAGCAATGATGTCCAAGACTGAGTAATTTCAGCCAAGGATGCTGGGCAAATTACTACGGTGCCAGGTCATTAAGCACGCTTTTTGTTAGGGATGATACGCCTTTTCTGATTGCTCTGACTTAAATTAAAAAATGCAAGCTCTTCTTCAGGTAACTGGGTAAATATCTTTGGTATTGTCTAGTTCTGAAAATGTTTAAACACAATTGGGTAAATATACACTACAGATGTCCAAGTCGTGAAAAAGAGCCCCACATATGCTTTTCACAGGCTGCCAGATCTAATCTACCATATGATTTGTCATCGCTGAAGATACAGATGTTGTGAAGGTTTCATTTCTCAGGGATAATCCTCTAAGTATTATAACTAGCATACTCAAAATCTTACTTGTGAAGACGCTTACTTGGTGTGCTGAAAAACCAGCCACTACTTCCAGCACATACATTCAAGTTGTGCACTGCACAAGTATGCCACATCTAAAGAGGCACTATTCACATCACACATGCAAATTAATATTTGAGAGCACATGGGCTAATGTAGAGATTCAGGCTATCAACCAAGCCCTGGATCAGCAGGCAAGAAACCCCCTTTATATAAACCCACACTGCGACATGTCATCACACACTTGGGAGAGCATGCACATACATTGTCATTGGCAAGCACATATGTGTATAGCTGTGCCCTATCATGAGCTCACATTGGGTATTTCCTGAAGTCATATCTCTTGACCCTCTAAGTCTACTACTTTGATCCCTCATTCCCTACGCAACACCATACTAACGTGACCCCATCATCTCACCTGTGGTGAGGGGGAAGTGTGCAGGCTGCTGATGTCTACTAATGTTCGGGGATAGATGAGTCACCCAGAGAGTGGAAAAATGTGCAGCCAGGACTTCAGGCTGCTGGACTCCAGAAAACACATATCAACAAGCTGGAAAAAAGTTAAAGAAAAGAACAGAGACAAGATATTCTAGAGCATAGCATCAAAAAGGAAACTAAAAAAATGCAGTTCTCAGGATTTAATTGCAAAGGATTCTTATGAAGACAAAAAGGGAAGCCTTAGTAAGAAACCCACATGACTGACATGTCAGTGAGCCTGGATTTAAAGAGAGAAGAAGTGTGAGGGGCACTAAGGATCTGGGGTGAACATGGAACAACAAAAAGAGCTTGGATCAACAGTGTCAGGAAGGCAGGCTGAGGCTTTCACCAGGAAATAATGCTCCATCAAAAGGTATAAAAGTAAATAACTTGCCTAGGGTCACATAGACACAGTTAAGTGGCAGAGCCAGGATTTGAACCCAGGTCCATGCTATACTGTCACCGTGTCGCTCCTCACATCAGTCGGCAAGTTCTGGAGGTGTGACCTCTTCTCTCGTTCAGACTCTGAACTAGATAATTTTAGTTTCTCCCAAACTATCTCTGCTCCTTACCTTGTCCTGTTGAAACCCTCTCCCCAAGGTTCACTTAGACAAGAGCTATCTTCTTAAAATCTGACCAAGTCATTCTTCTTCCAAAAACCCTTCCAGGAATTTCCACTCACTCCTGAAATGGCACATCTGTCTGTCCTTAATCTGACCCCCACAGCCCCGGGAGGCTTACCTCATGTTGCCCCCAACCCACCCCCAGGAGACACTGATATAAGCATGTAATGGGCCTTCACCCTCCTTCATGTTTCCTGGCCTTTGTCACATCGCTCCCTCAGTCAGGAATACCCTCACCTCCACCTCCCATGGCAACATCCTTTAGCACTTTGCACAGCTCTACCTCCTAGCCCCAGGGTACCTTCTCTGACCTCCCAGCCTCAGTGAGGCCCTGCTCGGAGTTGCCATGGTCCCTGTCCCTCTCTGAGCTTACATAGTATAGAACCTGCCTTAGTTATTTATGGGCATTTCTCCCTCACTAGATTTTGAGCTGCTTAGGGCAGGAAACATGCCTGGTTCATTGTTTCTCCCCAACATCTATACAAGCACAATGCTGCTCAAGAAATGTCTCTTGAACTCTAAATTACATCCAGTATGTATTCCTCAGGTGGCCTACAGGGTTTTCTATTATCTGGTTATCCAAATCCACCCAAAGTTATCCTCCCCCACTCCTTCCCATGGGATGTACCTCCTACCCTCTAGCTAACTGGTCTCCTCACTGTCCCAAATACACACCTTTTCATTTCTATGGTTCCCCCTCCTTGAAACACTCTCTATTACTGGCTATAGAGATAAAACCTCTCTTTCCTCATCCAGTGCAAAGATGAACTTCAGCATGAAGGCATCCCTGAGGGCACCGGCCCTCTCTGTTCCTGCCTGTACAGCAAAACTACTAAGTACACGCCCAGCTGGAAGCTCACTGAGAATGGCCACGTCTTCATGGCTGCTGGACTTCACTCCAGGTCAATCAGAGAGTGGGCCAGCTTGTTTCTCAGTGTCAGTGTTTATGGGTCTTTTTCTCGGACAGTGACGTTTCTTCCAGATGCTAATCCTTCACACTTCGAGCTGGGATGTACCTCTAGCTGCAGCTTTTGGAAGCAGGGTAGGAGAAAGAGAGTTGCAGGACTCACCATTTAACATGTAGACATTCATTTACTTCCCAGTTTTCACTTCTGCTTCCTGAGGTACCCAATGTCCCTAGTCTCCTTCAAGTATCATCTACTCTAAAGAGTAGACCCATGCTTTCCTTTGGTGGTGAAGAAAGAAATACAGGCATCTACCTGCTCCCTACAGAGCCCTTCAATCAATGCCATTGTTTTCAACCTTCTCTCTTGCCATAACCTTCTGAGGTAACTGCTACCTCCAATTTGTGAGCCCCTCTGGGGTTCTCTGGAGTGAACTGGCCTTTATCTGGTCTTCCTGGTCTTTATTTTCCTCAGCAAGATGCTCAATTGCAAGATCTGTATTAAGTTACAAGATCTGATCTGTATTTACTTTTTTCTTATTTTCCAACTTCCCTCAAAATATAAGTTTATGAAAGCAGAAACTCTGCTTTGTTTACTGCAAAGAATGGTGCCTAGTAGCCCTGCTCTGTCTGAGAGAGAGAGATGATAGATAGATAGATAGATAGATAGATAGATAGATAGATAGATAGATAGATATATTGTTGAAATCGCCTCTCTCACCATTTGGAATTTATAATTGTATTACTTATATGCTGTCACTTTAGTGGATTTCAGGAGAGATCTGAGATAAATGCACATCTTCAACACACTCGGTTTAAGGAGAAGCCTACTCTTTTGTTGTTGTTGTTTATATCCTCTTGCAGCCTACTTTTTACCAGAATCCAATGTGACTCTGTTGACACTTCAGTCAGATTATATCCTTTCTGTGCTCTGCTCCCTCCAGTAGCTTCCTAATTCACTCTGAGAAATGTCCAAAATCCTTATAATGCTTACCTAGTCCTACAAAGTGGCCCTTACTCGCTCCCACTGTTCTTTAATCTCATCTGCTACTTCTCATGCTCTCTCACTCTGCTCTGGTTACCTGGCCTCCTTGTTTTTCCGAGTACACACAAAGCACCTTCTCACCACAGGACTTTTGTTCTCTGTTCCCTCTGCTGGGAATGCCCTTCCCCCAGGGAGCTGCATTACTAACTCCTTTCACCCCTTCAAGCCTTTCATAAAGTATCTCCTTTTCAATGAATCTTGCACTGACTACTCTATTTAAAATAGCAACTACCACCAGCCCCCCCTTTTCCTCCAATACCTGCTTTATT
>NW_017731944.1:623911-625168 GCF_001890085.2 Hipposideros armiger
CTGGGTGCTACAGTGGTTAAATTGGAAAAGAAAAGACATTTGGCCCATTATTTCTATGAAGCTGGTGAAACAGACCGTACTGGCTAAAGTAGTGAGTATTTCATGGAATAGTGATGAACATGACCTACCTTTTAGATTTACTCGAATAATTTGTTGTAAAGCATCTAGCAGCATCCAGAACACAGAAATGCTAAAAAAAAAATGGATATTAGTACTATTAGATAAATAGTAAAGCAACAAAAAAGTACTAGTTGTATTTGAATGTTAACATGCTAAAAATTAGGTCAGTATAATTTTGTCAGTTACTCCTCATTGGAAAATTAAAAAGTTGGACATCTTCCATCTAGGCACTGAAGCTGCACCACTAGCATTATATAGGGAGAAAGGTTACATCAGCTGCAAGGAAATTAGTGTTCGTCACTTAATTGCTTTGCCTTACAAAATCATATAGGCTTTTATTTCAGTGACTTTTTAATTATATTTCTCCCATTTTGAATTCAATTCCCTCTTCTTTAAAAAGAAATACCTACCTCACAAGCATTTTATGAGGATCCAATGAGTTCATGTTTGTCAGCAACATATAAATGTAAGGTTTTGTTATTATTATCGTCATTTTTGCCCATTCCCTTCAGAGCACCCACTCACTTTATGCTTTGAAATCAAGTAATCATGGGAAGCTTTTCATGGTCCATGAAGCAATGAACTTGGAAGCCTCTGAGGGGACAGATTAAGCCAGACATCTCTGCTCCCCTTCTGACTCCGTGGGCCCTCTGCCATGTGCCAGATGGGAACGATTTATGTGAATGTTCCATTCATAAGGTTCTGGAAAAATCTGATATGAAAGACACTGTGTGATGGAATTCCTGGGAGGCATTACTAAATCTGAATTGATTGCACAATGCAAAAGACCATGCTAACAGTGCAACCACCATTTCCACAGCATGTTACTCCGAAGAACATTAACAAACTTTGCTATGTATATAATTCAGTGGGTGGACATTAAGGCCATTATGGAGAATTCAAAAATCAAATAATTATGGATCCTATGAGGTTAGGATTTTGTGATAAATTTGTATGGATTTTTGTCTGTTTGTGTTTTATTTTGTTTTTTAAGAATTCTTGAAGGGTTTCTCCTGCTCTTGCCTTCAAGGTAGAATTACCAGATTTGACAAATGAAAACACAAGACACACAGTTAAATTTGAATTTCAGATAAACAGTTAAGACTTTTTTAGTGTTTCAGAAGAGTTTGTCACTGA
>NW_017731944.1:625948-627091 GCF_001890085.2 Hipposideros armiger
CACACACACACACACACACACCTTTAAACATAAGGAAAAAATTATATAATCTCTTGTCATGACAAGTTCTGATTGTAATTTTACCCATTCAGTGAATCATCCTTCCAAGAAAAGAAAAGAAATCTTTAGTGTTGCTTAATTAGCTTAATCTAACCAATACTCATTAAGCGCTGAGTGGAGGCCCCCACACTGTTTCACATTCTGGGGGAACAGAGATGCAGATCAACTCCTGCCCTCACAGAGAATAGCCAGTGCACCAAAGCCAAGAGTAGATGCATAAACATAGTACATAATGCCAGGGGGAGATGAGCGCTAAGAAGAAAACTAAAGCAGGATAAGTATTAGAGAATGACTGAGTTTCTGGGACCCTCTCAGGGGAGGTCAAAGAAGGTCTCTCTGATGAGGTAACATTTGAACAAGGACCTTGATAAAATGAAGAAGTAACTCTGGTGGAAGAGCAGCCCAGACAGAAGTAGAAGCTGCAGCAAAGTCCCTGAGGCCAACAACTAGAGAATATTATTTATTACAATTCTTCTTCCCTCCCCACCTTTGCCATGGCTCCGCTCTGGGTAGAATGTACTCCACTCACCAGCTTTAGGCTTGGGTGTGACTTTTGCTCTTTGCCCAATGGTGTGTGGGAGTGGATGTAATAAAATCATGTCTGTCCAGAAGTTTTGCATGTTCTTGCATGTGGTTTGGCTTGGTCTCTAGTGTCCCTGCCTTCTGTCATCAGGACATGCCCTGGGTGGTCGCCACTTCCAGAGAAACCCCTGGGACACAAGCAAACCTGACCCACAGCCTGAAGCAGAGTTGCCCCCAACCAACCCCCAAAGCCATGAACAAGAGAAATATTTTCATATTAAGCCACTAAAATTTGGGGTGGTAGGAGGACTACACAGCATTGTTGCAGCAGAAACGTGACTGATACATCAGAAATAAGCTTGAGTGTTTGTGGAATTAGAAAAGGCTGGAATGGCTAGAGCAGAATACACGGCAGGAAGAGAATTCTTAGACACAAGGTCAGAGAGGGAAGACATGAGCCTCATGGGCCACTCAAAGGAGTTCAAGTTTGAAAGATCTTCTATGTATGATAGGTAGAATTTTAAGGTTGTGTTTTCAAAAGATCCTTCTGAATGCTATGTG
>NW_017731944.1:630954-635013 GCF_001890085.2 Hipposideros armiger
TGTGCATAAATTTTACCAGACCAATGAGGTCTCAGATTTGGCCCTGTGGAGGTGAGTTCAATGCATGAAAGATGGTGTCCTCCTGTAGATTACATGTGAGGCAGGCTCCACACAAGGATAATGGCAGCTGTCCCTCTAGCCCTCGTCCTGCAGCCACACAACTCAGTCTTTCCCTGTATGTCTCTGGTGCCTTTTGAGTTGCCACCCATGCTGAAGCTCAGTGTGTTTGCAGTGTGGGTGGGCCCTTTAAAAGGACATCTGGGCTTCCAGCTGCCTTCCATCTCACCAAATTGTCAGAATCCTTGCTGATTTCACTGCTAGGTGTTGTGGGGACTCCTCTTCCCAGCACAGAACACGCAGACTGGGGAGCCCGATGTGGGGCTGGGGCCCCTCACTCTTCATGGGGGACTTCTGCTGCCAAGGTGTTTTTCCTGGTGCTCAACCACTACCTGTACTTTTGGGGTCAGCCTGTTTTGCATCTCCATCCCTCTTACCAGTCTCGATGTGGCCTTTTCTTTATATCCTTAGTTATATGGGTTCTGTTTAGCTAGTCATTAGATGATTCTCAAGATTGACTGTTCTATAATTTAATCATAATTCTAATGTGATCATAGGAAGTGACATGCATAGCATTTACCCATTCCACCATCTTGGACCTTTTCCCACCTTCTACATTTTTACTTCAAGTTAAAATAAAATACCCCAAGCTTGTTTACTTACCCATTTAGTTTCAAGCTAGTTTATTTCTAACCTTGGTCTTATTAGTTTGTATTGCCTCACTCTTTTTTTGGCTGTCTCCAATTTAGGGACCCACTCTTACCTTTGTTTATCAAATCTGGTTTTTCTTGCTTGACCAATCACACACTCCAAGAACTTTGACTGACAGTCTCCACCTGTGGAGACACTCCTGATGACCTTTGCAATTTCACTTTAGAACCCAGAACCCCAATCCTGGATCTGGTCCCTGCTCCCTCATAAAGGGGATTAGGACATAAGCCAGACCTCCCACTGGTGCTGACATGCTGCCCCCTTATAATTCAAGGTTCCTATTTATTGGGTCTTCGGAAAAGTCATGATGCATGTTTGACACAGATGGCACTAGTTCATTTTTGGAAGTACTAGAGTCATTCGTATCTATGTTATTGCTATGTCATTTGGCAACTGACAGTTCTAGCTTCATTCTAAACAAAAATTTGGTTGAGTTTTGGAGATTTTACAAGTTGAAGGTGGAAGACCAAACTGTGCATTTTTGCCATATTTTACTGTTTTACTTCCATAAAGGAAAGAACATACGTCAAGCTTGTGAAAAGTTGCATAAAGTTTATGGTGACAATGCTCTATAAGAATATCAGTGCCAAAAATGGTTCACAAAATTCCGTGCTGGTGATTTTGATCTCAACCACACTCCTCAGTCAGGGAGGCCCACTGAAGTTGATGACGACAAACTAAAGGCATTGATCAAGTCAAACTCACATTACATGACTTGAGAGATTGTAGAAACATTGAACATCCATCATTCAAGTGTTCATGACCACCTGAAGGAGCTGGGATATGTAAGCAAGCTCGATGTTTGGGTTCCACATGAACTCAAAGAAGTTCATTTGATGGCGTGTATAAACATCTGCAATATGCTCATTAAATGTTAGGAAAACAATCCTTTTTTGAAGCGAATGATAACTGGTGATCAGAGGTGGATTGTTTACAACAATGTGATGTTCAAACGGTCTTGGTCCCGACGTGATGATTCAACTCAAATGACATCAAAAGCAGACATTCATTAGAGGAAGGTTATGCTCTCAGTGTGGTGGGATTTTAATGGTGCCGTGTTTTTCAAGCTCCTACCAAGGAACCAAACAATCAATTTGAATGTGTACTGTTCTCAATTAAACAGTTTAAAAGAATCCATCATCCAGAAATGCCCAGAGCTTGTTAATTGTAAAGGAGTTGTGTGCCATCGCGACAACACAAGACCACACACAAGTTTGATAACCCGTCAAAAATTATTGGAGCTTGGATGGGATGTGTTGCCTCACCCACCATACTCACCTGACCTTGCACTGTCAGACTTCGACTTATTTTGCTCTCTTCAAAACTCCTTGTGTGATATAATGTTCAATTCAGATGAGGCTGTAAATCAGCGCCCTGTTCAGTTTTTTGCAAATAAAGACAGGTCCTATGAACGAGGAATTATGAAGCTCACTGAAAGATGGCAAAAGTTTATCAAACAAAATGGGCAATATATCATTGATTGATCTTTGTTCTTTATATNAACAGCTCATCATATTTTCACATAATTCCTTTCCAACTAATTCTGCTTTTGTAAGTCATCAACTGCCTAAAATAAATAAAAGTGAAAAATGGCACTCATCGAAAAGGAGAGACCATATGTCTTCACCAGCCATTTTTATAACAATCAGCCTTTTTATGAAACTTGAAACAAAATATTGGCACTTCTAGAAGGCTTCCCTAAGTTGTGACCTTGATAATATGGTGTTGGTATTGGTTTTATGCATCCCAAATGAATATTAAGACTGCATTAGGAATCCAAAGTGGTGGAGTACATAAACACTGTGACTTCATTCTTCCATGAACACATTAAAATTACCACTAAATTATAAAACAATCAACTTGGAGAACCATCTGGAGCCTAGCCAAACAGAAGTCCTATAACTAAAAACATAAAGAAGCCACGTTGAGACTGGTAGGAGGGTTGGAGACCCAAAATGGACCCCAAACCTCCTTGTGACAGTTGAGAATTAGGAGGGATACCTCGGCTGTGGAAGTTCCCCCCAGAGGAGTGAGGGACCCCAGGCCGCCACACAAGAATCCCCAGCCCTGAGTATTGGTGCCAGGAAGAGGAGCCCCCACAAGAGCTGGCTGTGAAAAACAGTGGGGATTCTGACAGTTTGGGTGGGACGGAAGGCTGTAGGAAACCCAGACTTTCTCTAAAATGGCCCGGCACTGATGCACTCGCTGGTAGGCACTCACCTTGGGCTCCAGCAGAGGGATGATGCTTCAGGGGACCTCGGAGATAATACGGGGGCAGAATAAGCAGTGTGGCTTCAGCCAGAGGACTGGAGGAGAGTTGGCATTTTCCTGGTGAGGGTCTTCTTCCTGTGCAGTCTGCAGGCGGGCACCATATTTCTTATGTTAAGCCTGTCCCCACAGGCTAAATCTGAATCTGATTGGCCCAGTGAGCTTCAATGCTCCTCCCTGCTCACTCAGCTGGGACCCTTTCCCACCCAACTCATGAACCACCTGGTGCACTTTCTCTGTGAGCAAGCAGCCCCTCCTGCATTACACTAATTCTTGGAAAACTATCAGAGTCCATGGGCCCCAGGTGGGCGGCAACTGGCCTCAGTGTGCTCTGAGACTTTTGCTGGCACCAAACCAGAGTCTACATTAACCTGGTGACCACAACTCTTCCCACTCTAGTGACTCCTTGAGATACTGCCTCATTTAACTCATGTACTATATGAGGCTTTATCAGTGGCTGACACTTAAGGGAGCTGGCGGGTGGCAGCAAGTCTCCGTATGCCCTGGCTTTTTACCCTATGCCTGGTACTGGTGGCAGACGTCCTTGATTCACAGTGTGGCTTCTTCCACATATCTCCAAGTTTGGCACAAGCAGCAAACAACTGTGGATCTCTTCGTAGCTACTACCAGGTAGCCCCCAGCCAGTCACAGACAGTGGCTGACCTAGGCCTGAACCTAGCCTCTCCCAAGAGGCCCTAGAACCAACATACTTGGAGGTTGGCTTCAGATCACAGCAGAGCACCACCCAATAAGCCCCACAAGTGGCACACACAAAGGCTGGTCTCAACAGACACTAGAGCCCACTGGGGCAAATCCCACTCAATGGGGTAAGCCTCCTGCACAGTAGCCCATAAGCTGTACATGTGACCAAACCCCACATCCAATCAGCCAGTGAGTCAATTCCACCCACTGACATGCCAATAGTAATCAACGCTCAACTATGAGTATATAGGAGGGCACACACAACCCAACTAAGGGACACTCCTGCAGCACTCAGAGCAGGTGACCAGGGAGACTGTGCCA
>NW_017731944.1:639283-644566 GCF_001890085.2 Hipposideros armiger
TACTTTTCAATTTTTAAGAAAGCAGCAGCTACAATTGTTTACTTTCTCTTTGAAAGATTTGACTTGTCTATTTAAATCAGTTGACTGTTCTTTATTTAAAGTTTTTCTTTCAGGCACAAATACATAAATACATTTGTGTAGTATGAGTGTTTAACAAAAAACGAACAAGATAACATCACAGGTGTGTTGTAAGTTTACTACATCAGACAACACAGACAAGCAGCTGTAAATTGATGGTTACTACATTACTCTGAAGATTCATTTGTAAGTTCTTAGAGTACATCAAGGCATGGGCCAACTTCAGGGTTCCTACATGTGGCTTCTTAGGACTTTAGACCCAATTTTTTTTAAAGTAGATTATCTCAAAGTAATAACAGCCAAGAAACTGTATTGTATTTATTTATTACATCTACATTGTAAGTACATCTTGGGAAAAACGTATTTTCAGAACCTTCCCTCCCCCACTCTTCCACTCCCAACAGAGAAATTCATAACATCTCAAAGAACACTAAAATTCTTAAATGGTATAAACAGTCTGGGGAATTCTAGGTTAAAATATCTTTTCTCAACAATAATATATGTGCATTCAAACAGGATGAAATGGTTGCCTGAAACCCAATGGCCTGAAAAATTTCTGATCAGAATGGTAGCAATCAAAGCAGATCAGGGACTACTCAGCTTTTGATGTTAATCCAACCAAAACAGTTTCCATCCTGAGGCCTTGGCTATCAGGAGTCTGGGCTTGGCTATTAGTTACAGTTAATTGGTAAAAGGGAAGGATTCTGAGCTTGAGTCAGATAGTCCAGGGTTCAAATTCTTAGCTTGAGTCAGATAGTCCTGTCAACGTTGACAAGATATGTTCCCTCTTTGCTCCTGATCATCTGTAGAGCATGCATAATAATAGCATTCTTATATATTTAAAAAAAATAATTTGAGTACTACGCACCAAGATCTGTTCTAGGCGATAAAAATATAGCTTAGAAAAAGATAGACGAAGGCTGCTAGGGAGCTTACAATCTTGATGAGAAGATAAACAATTAACAAGGAAATAAATAAGTTAAAAAGATAATTGTTACAATTTGTGCTAAGCGCTATGAGGATAATAAAACCAGCTAATAGACTACAGCCATGCTGTCAGCTATAGTAACCACTGGCCCCATGTGGCCAATTAAGTTGAAATTGATCAAAATTAAATAAAACTAAATTTTAGTTCCTCAGTTGTGGTAGCCTCATTTCAAGTCCTCCATAGCCACATGTGACTAAGGCTACCATATTGGACACCTCAGATATAGAACGTCTCCATCATCACAGAGAGTTCTATTGAAAAGCGCTGTTTGCTAGAGTGACAAGGAGAAGTTGGTGCAAAGGACTACTTTAGGTGGTATTAATATACATAAACAACTGTGCAATGGGAAATAAAACTAACATAAACTCAACAAATTGGAACTATTATCATGTTAACATATCTTACGAGTCTATATTCCTTTTCTTTCTCACTTTATTCCTCAACTTATAAAGCCTGGGAATAGACCCATTTAAATACAGTTTATTTTTTTATTTCTAAATTATGGACTACTAATATCTGAAATCCTAAGCTAATAATTTAGGTTCAACACACTTAAGTAAAAGATCGTTTTTTTCTGCATAGGTTCCTTGGTCAAAAGAAAGAAGGAAAAAAATTTTCCTAAAATTTTGATGAATGACAAACCTCAAAAAGTAGCCAGGTACATTAAACAGAATGGTTAGTGAGAGCAATTTCTTAAAGATTAAAATTTTATTTGAAGTCAGAACACATGAGATTTAAGCTAACTTTGAAAAGCAAATTCTTTTGTCCTTGGTTTTTCTGTAACTCTGGCACTGGTATACTCTATCCAACATATCTTAAACATCTGTATAATAACAGAACGTGACCTTGTATTATATTCCCAAAAGGCTGTGGGTAACGTGAGTCATATCTCCTAGTGAATATTATTTTGAGAATGTTTTATTACATACAAGAAAATAGTACCAATACATAAAATGTATTGAATTGCTAAAACATGATCAGCATAAGAACTACTCAATAATTTAAAAAATTCAATATTCATTTAACCATATTCTGCTGTGCACATTCATTTTAAAAGTCTGGTAAGATCATAGTCAGATGAATGATTAAGTCAATTTATCTTTGCACATTTATTTAAGAAGCACGCCCAGGTTAAAGTACACCAGTCAGATGTCATTTCTATTTCTTTGAAAATGACTAAGCAGCACCATTGGCTATGCCCCAGCCAGGAACTTTGCAGGGTTAATGCCATGAAAGATCCATAAGAAGTTATATTTCCAGCTAGAGCTGGTGGATTAGTTAAATTCCTATGTGTCAATCTAATAGCAATGGTGTTAATACCTTTAAGTGTGAAAATCATAAACTACTGTAACAGCCATCAAAGTTTTGTTGACCAAATGGCTAAATGAAAAAAGAGGTTAACCATCTCATTAGGAGAATTGAAAAGTGTTGATTGAGCCAGAAGGGAGCTCTGAAAAGGGTTTTCCTCTCTTTGGAGTTGCTACCTGGTGACTTTAGGGTAGATGAATCATGTCCAAATTTATTAGGCAAACAAATATGAAATATAGTCCCATGAGAGGAACACCTAGGTAGCTTTAGCTAGCCACACAGCTGCCCCCAGGACCCAAGGGTGGCTGCTCTTAGCTCCATTTAAAAAATCCCAGGAGATCCCTTGAAACCTCTCTTTCTGGGCTAATTACCCAGTGAAGCAGGAAGAGTAGTGTGTTTATGCCTCTTTGTTGTACAAAGAAAAATTTCGAAACTACATCTTACAAAATGCTTTAAGAAATGGACTGTGTCCAATTATAAAATAGAGCTCTGATTATTTCACACACTTCACAGTAATTTTAATTGTGTCTTCTTCCATATCCCTACCAATAACTATTAGAAACAAAATATAAGCCCTAGAATGAATTAATGAGTCTTTAGGGTCATGCAAGAAATAACATGCTTTTTGTCTCAGCCACAAGACCCATTAGCAAACTTGAAGTGGCAGCTGCATGCTAGAGCTGCCTGAATTATTCCTGATCTCAACAGTGAAGCAATTGTTCACGAACTTTTGAACCAATATTCTACAGAAGCACATTTACTTGATCAAGTTTCAGGAGAGATATCTTCAAGGACTTGTTACTTTGAAAAAAGTTGGTGCTGATACTCTACTATGCCAGTTACCATATTAATTAATTATTTACCATTTTTTTTCTCTCTGGTTCCAAAAATATTACATGTTCATGCCTTTGAAAGGTGGAAACATATAGAAAACCAAAATCAAAATCATTGAGGTTTTATTTTTTTTAAAATTGGTTTTGTTCACTTTGTAATATATCATAAATATTTTCCCATGTCATTAAATGTTCCTCTAAAGCATGAGTGCATAGTCTCATGGGGCACTCTAATTTTAACAATCTTTATTTTTGAACACTAGAGTTACTTCCAAATTTGCTATTGTAAATTACACTTTGAGGAACATGCTTACACGTAAATCTGTCTGCTTGTGTTTCTTTGGGGTACATTTTTAGAAGTGGTAGTGTTAGGTCAAAATACTTGAAATATTTTTAAAGACTTTGATAAGTGTGGTCAAATTCAGACAGCAACTCTGATTTATGTACAACAGAAAATGAAAATAAATAATCATGTGAAGTATTTACTGGCAAGAGTTTAGCACAAAACGGCCAAAACGGCCATGCCTTGGTTTTGACAGAATTTTCACTGCTAGGGTGATTGGTTGAACTTCATGGCCACCAGGTGTCAGTCTAAAACAGAGCAAACTGAACTAGACCAAGATGGGAAAAGAAAAATCCACTCTTAGCCTATATACTTGGCTACCCTGTGTTCTCCTTAGATTGCTAGGGAGATTGAGCCTTATCAAATAAACAAACAAACCAAATTGATGATATGTATNCATTCAATGGCTGGTGAGTGACTGCCTCAACCAGGAAGAGCACAATGATAATACCAACATGGGCCAGTGAAGCGATGTCCTCCACAACTAGACAGAAGAAAAAAAGGACAGCAACTTGTCTGTTCCCCTTCCCCGATTCCCCAATAAAATCATTTAAAAAAAAAAAACGAAAAGAAAACTCCTTTGTAGTTTTTTGTTGTTGTTTTGATTTGGGGGGTATTTTGTGTTTGGGGGTGGTTTTGCATTTCATCAGGAGACATACACAGGCTACACATGTTAATGTACATTGCATGACCCAATTTGCTTGTCATTATTGATGCTGGCTTTTAAAGCTTGTAATTTATGGCTCTGGCATGCCACTATAAATTAAAACACGGTGGGTGTCCAATGTAGCTCACAGGAATGATGTCCCACCCATGAAGCACAAATTCTCAAAGGTGGAAAGCAGCCAGCGTGACATGTAAAACTTTATGTATGATAACTACTTGGCATGCAACACATTTTTTTCAAGACATGGACATGTTCCCCACCCTCTTTAGTGGGTAACTCACTTTCACCTATTGTGAATATTCACAGCTTTTCACCAAGATCCTGCACCTGAGACCAGAGATGCTCCGAGTAAGACCACCATGAAAACAGAAAGCATTGCTAAACCAATTCTGAAAATCAGAGGCTGATAATTGCCAGAATACAGAACTGAAAGTTTATTTTAAACAATGAATATAGGAAAGGCCAGTTTAAAGTGTCTAAAGTAACAGACAAAGTATTCTAATTACAATAAAAGATGCACACAAGGTCCTAATGTTAGAGGCCGAAATGCCTCTCCAGCCTTACTCGTCAGTGAATTCAAACTACTTTATATTCTCCTTATGTCCCTTATGATGTCCAGCCTTTGTCCCTTTACTCAAGCTAGCCTCAGTACCCAGCACTTCCTTCCCCACTGCGGATAGCTCAGTTTTTTTCTATACAGAGGCAACTAAGGACTTCAACACATTCCTTGTGGGTAACAACTGCTCACATCAGCAGTAGAAAGAGGCAGAGACATATCTCCAACGAACCATATGCCACTTGAAAAAGTACCTCAGATTACGGGAAGGGGAATGCAAGCTCCCAACTGAGAATTGTTAGTCTATGTCATCAGTTCTTCACTCTGGATATACAATTGGATAATCTGGAAAGTTGTTTTAAAAATCTGATGCCCCGGCCCAACCCCAGATCAACTGAATTAAATGAATCTCTGGAGGTGATACAAGGGCACCTCTAGGTTTTAAAAGTTCCACAGGTGATTTTGTCAGTTTTGAGAACCACTGACCTAAATTATAAATTCTATCCCATC
>NW_017731944.1:647607-648673 GCF_001890085.2 Hipposideros armiger
TATATAGGAGGGCACACACAACCCAACTAAGGGACACTCCTGCAGCACTCAGAGCAGGTGACCAGGGAGACTGTGCCAGGGACCCACAAGACATCTACTGCATAAGGCTACCTGGCCAAGAGTGGGAGACATAGCATATCTACCTAGTAAATAGAAACAAACACAGAGAGGCACCCAAAATGAGGAATCAAAGAAATACATCCCGAATGAAAGAACAGGAGAAAATTTCAGAAATAGAACTAAACAAAATGGAGGCATTGCTTTCTCTTTGTTGAAGTTCTCACTAAGCTCCTTAAGCATTCTTATAACCAGTGTTTTAAACTCTGTCTCTTTTAGGTTAGTTGCCTCCATTTCATTCATTTTTTTTCCCTAAAGTTTTCTCCTGTTCTTTTATTTGGGACATGTTTCTTTGTTTCCTCATTTTGGCTGCCTCTCTGTGTTTGCTTCTATGAACTAGGTAGATCTCCTATGTCTCTCAGTCTTTGCTGGGTGGCCTTATGTAGTAGGTGTCTTGTGGGACCCTGGCACAGTCTCCTTGATCACCTGTGTATGTGTTCCAGTAGTGTTCCTTGTGTGTGTTCTGTGTGTTCTCCTGTTGTAGTTGAGCCTTAATTGCTTTTGGTACATCAGTGGGTGGGATTGACTCTCAGGATGACTGGCTATGAGGATTGGCTATGCCTAGTGTATGAGCTGCTGTGTGGGATCTGACCCTTCAGAGGGGGATTTGCCTGAGTAGGCTCTTGTGTCTGCTAAGACCACCGTTTGGGTGTGCCACTTGTGGAGCTAATCAGGAGTGCTCTGGTGTGATCTGAGGCCAGCCTCTGGGTATGTTGTTTTGGTGCCTGTTGGTATGGGCTCCCATGCAGGCCAATTTCAGCCTTGCCTGTAATCAGCTTGGGGCTACCTGGTATAATGAAAGCTACAAAGCTATATTCAGTTGGTTGCACTTGTGTTGGAACTGGAGGCATATAGGGGTGGCCTCACTGTGAATTAAAGCTAGCTGCCACCAATATTGGGCCTGGAGTGGCTTCGCAGAAGGCCCACGACATGCCAAAGCCTATTGCCA
>NW_017731944.1:654918-657298 GCF_001890085.2 Hipposideros armiger
TGCAGGTAACCATATATATAAATTATTTACGATTTTTTTCTCTCTGGTTCCAAAAATATTACATGTTCATGCCTTTGAAAGGTGGAAACATATAGAAAACCAAAATCAAAATCATTGAGGTTTTATTTTTTTTAAAATTGGTTTTGTTCACTTTGTAATATATCATAAATATTTTCCCATGTCATTAAATGTTCCTCTAAAGCATGAGTGCATAGTCTCATGGGGCACTCTAATTTTAACAATCTTTATTTTTGAACACTAGAGTTACTTCCAAATTTGCTATTGTAAATTACACTTTGAGGAACATGCTTACACGTAAATCTGTCTGCTTGTGTTTCTTTGGGGTACATTTTTAGAAGTGGTAGTGTTAGGTCAAAATACTTGAAATATTTTTAAAGACTTTGATAAGTGTGGTCAAATTCAGACAGCAACTCTGATTTATGTACAACAGAAAATGAAAATAAATAATCATGTGAAGTATTTACTGGCAAGAGTTTAGCACAAAACGGCCAAAACGGCCATGCCTTGGTTTTGACAGAATTTTCACTGCTAGGGTGATTGGTTGAACTTCATGGCCACCAGGTGTCAGTCTAAAACAGAGCAAACTGAACTAGACCAAGATGGGGAAAGAAAAATCCACTCTTAGCCTATATACTTGGCTACCCTGTGTTCTCCTTAGATTGCTAGGGAGATTGAGCCTTATCAAATAAACAAACAAACCAAATTGATGATATGTATATCATCAATTAGATCAAGAACAAGGACATTGTGCTTGATCAGATGTCTTTCAATAGACCTCAGGTTTGGGCCACTAATCTGTTTTGCTTTATATTTTACTGAAATCTTCACTTACTAGCCTCACAGCTAAAACTTTTCAATATCAAAGGTATTGGCTTCCTTGGAAGCAGCCAAACATTTTATGCCCATGCATGTACTTATTCAACTAGCTTCCAATGAGACAAAGTCTCCTGGGATAAAATGAAATGCTTTCATTAGACGTCTTTGAGTTTCTCTATTTAGTAGCTAGACAGGGAGTGTCACCAAAGGCCACTATGGTGGGCCACTATGAGACACCCCTTTACGTTGACTGTGGAGGGTCATCATTATTTCTTCTGACTTTGTGGATGCCCCCTTGTTTCCTTTCCTGTCTCTGAGGAAAGAATGCTCCACATTCTGATTCATTTGGAGTTACCAAAAATACCCTAGATGCTTGGTACACACAGAAAGCAGCACTATAACTAACACAGTGATGGTACAACTGGCATTAGCCAAATGTGGTTAGAGATCCTAATCAATGTGTAGTGTAGCTACCTGAGCAAAAGATGCAAAAAAAGAAACACAAGAGTGCCACCCACTTGTGCCAATATTACAAAAATGAACCAAGGCTTTAGGCTAAAATATACTCAGGAAATTAAAAAGATTTATCATCAATATTGGTGCTTTTATCAGAAAAACATCAACAATATGCACAAAGAATGAGTGGCCTGCTATTTGAGAATAAAGATACTAACATCTGTTGAGTAATAAAGCTTCATAGAAGCAAAAGAACAAAAAAATAGAGGTATAGGAAAAGTCCTGAATCTATACACAAGTAATTAAATTGTACAGAATGAGATATACATTAAGCTTGAGTCTCTTAGTTGACAATTGGGTAATGAAGTTGGCAAAAAAAAAATAAGTGAATCTTCCCTGAGCTTCTATTTATAGAAATGCATTAAGTGTACTGTTAAAGAAAATTTCTACCTCACTAACCAGAACACATAGGGAGTGTTTTGCTCAATTCAGAGGAGAGATGACAAACTGGGTTCCACCTACAGGAGAGCGAACAGAATCATTAAGTCTCAAAACCATATCTTTTCAGAAAATAATAAAAGTTTTCCTGAAGAGACTTAGGTAACAATGTGCTAGTTCTCTCCAAATATTGAATGATTGTCATATTAAAAAGGCAATGAAATTCATCACATCCTCTCAAGTTCACAGAACTAGAATCCATGAGTGAAAGTCACAGGGAGATCAATTTGGGGATAAAGGCAGCATCTACAGCTCTACAGCCTGTGCTGCACAAACTGGTGTTCATTGAAAAAATGAGTCACTCAATTCATCTTTATCTTTGGATAAAGATGTCAACAGTGCGGCAAGCCCTGCACCCACAGCATGAACAGCCCAGAAGTGGCATCATGATAACTGTTCCTCAAATGGGTGCCTCCAGTTTGTCAAGCTTTGCACATTCCCATGAGGAGTACCTGTTTCTAATTACCACAAAAGCATCCTGTGTCAAGGCCATGTTCAAAAATTGCCATGAGATCCAACCAACAATGGAAGGGCTGCCTGAAATGCTATGAGCTCATGAAAGTCTTTAACATCCTGAATGATCATTTTG
>NW_017731944.1:658183-661289 GCF_001890085.2 Hipposideros armiger
TTCCTCCATCTTTCTCATTCATAACCACCAAGTTCCAGTAATTCTAGTTTCATCTTTTCCTCCCCACTTTTATCCAGCTGCCTCTGTACTATCTCAAGCCTCATAGCTTCCAGCCTGGACTATAGCAACAGCATCCTTTCTGTGGTGGTTTTAAAATGTGCCCACAAATTCTTTCCACTACCCAGTCCAAAAGATAAAATCCAATTACTCTGCCTTTGAATGTAGTCTGCACTCGGTGACTCATTTCTATTGAATAGAGAACAGTCATTAAAGCATCATTATTGCTCTTTAGTAATGATGCCTCTTAGATCCCTGCTTCTAGTGGAAGTCATTTGTCATGACATGAAAACCCTCAAGCTGATTCTAAGAATTGGCCCAAGAAGCATGGAAATGAAGCCTCTAGCAAGTAGTTGGCAAGGACCTGAGGCCTCCTGACAGACCACATGTGTCTTCTTGGAAATGGTTCCTCCACTCCCAAAGTTTCAGGTAACCACAGGCCTAGTCACATTTTGACTACACTCTCTTGAAAGACTCTAAACTGGACCCACTCAACTAAGTTGCTCATGAATTTCTGACCCACAAAAGCTATGAGATAACAAATGTTTGTTATTTTAAGTCACTATGTGTTGGGGGTAATTTGCTATGATGTAATACACAACTAATACATGATCTATCTCCTTAACACATCTCAAATGCACCCATTTTTCTCTATCTTCACAGACAATCCCCTCACCAAACCACAATTACCACCAAGGCAGCAGCAGTGGGCCCCCAACGGGGCCCCCCATATTCACTTTTAACCCCCTCCATCCAATCCGCTGAAACATGAGTGATCATTTGAAAGCGTAAATCTGATCCAACCCATCCCTTATTTACACTGAAAATGGCTCCCCATTCCTCCTAGTACACAGTTTGAAATATTTAACTGGGTCCTATGTGACCTGCCTCTTACCTACATCTCCAGCCTCCTCAGCTACCACTCTCCACTCACAAAGAATGCCAGATGTTTTCTACTTCATGACTTTATTACTTTGCTAGGGCTGCTATAAGAAAATATCATAGACAGGGTGACCTAAACAACAGAATTTTATTTTCTCACTGTTTTGGAGATTAGAAGTCCAAGATCAAGGTGTTGATAAGGTTGGTTTCTCCTCTGGCCTCTCTCCTTGGCTTGCAGATGGCTGTCTTCTTACTGTGTCCTCACAGGGCCTTTTCTCTGTACATTCATACTCCTAGTGTCTCTGTGTATGCCCAAATTGCCTCTTCTTATAAAAACACCAGTCAGATTAGATTAGAACTCACCCTAACAGCCTCATTTTAACTCAGTCATCTCTCTAAATACCTCATCTCCAAATACAGTCACATTCTGAGGTCCTGGAGGTTAGAGATTTAACATATGAATTGGGAGTGGGGGCCATTCAACCCATAACAATGATCTTCACTTTTGCTGTATCTTCTGATGGAGGCAGCTTTGTTATGAAGGTCTAAGGATGCAGAGTGGTTGGTGAGGGTGCAGGATGCCTGGGGCAAGACAGGAGAAGAAACACCCACAGGAGGAGAAATGGAGATTAATAGACCTCAGGTAAACACCACTTGCCTCACTGATTTGCTAAAATAATTTATTCAAGCATCAGTAGTTTCTGTCTTCCATTGCAGAAAAGGGTTGAAGAAAGAATGTCACAGTGTCATGGACAAATGAAACTTGAAAACATAAAACATGCAGAGAAGCAGCCTCTTCTATCAAGACGGATTACAGCACAAAGGTCAGCATGCTCACTATGTGGCCATAAACCTGAGAAAGGAAGCACAAAATGCCATACAAAATATAAAAACACACACTCGTGGCCAGTATCAAAGCCAAATTAGCTTTGATGAAGTATACCTGCCATAAATGAGTTAGGAAGACAGAAGGAAGAATTTTGCACACTTCCAAAAAGAGAATATAAATGTAATTGGATGCTAACTAGATTTTAATAAATATATACATACATACATATAACATCGTGTTTCAGGGGTATTCCTCGCCTCTTTTAAACTATTGGTATTATGAACAAAAAACAAACCAAATATTCCTGCTTGCTCAGGTATAAACACAAACCAAGTCCTTTTATTTACTGATCTAAAGTGACAAACACTACTCAGCTAATGAAAATAAATGCATATAATTATTCTCACTAGTAGCAAAGAATGAAAAGTTTGTCAGTGTAATTTCCCTAACCTTTATTCCAGCGGTTCTCAACCTGTGGGTCGCGACCCCTTTGGGGGTCTAATGACCCTTTCACAGGGGTCGCCTAAGACCATCGGAAAACAAAAAGATATTTACATTACAATTCATAACAGTAGCAAACTTACAGTTATAGAGTAGCAACGAAAATAATTTTATGCTTGGGGGTCACCACAACATGAGGAGCTGTATTAAGGGGTCATGGCATTAGGAAGGTTGAGAACCGCTGCTTTATTCCAAGCTTACTCTGAATGGCCTCCAGTATATCAGACTTTTGAAACATGAAGTTTTAGTAGTGCAGACCTGAATTTGACACTTTCCAACTGGCTTACCATTACACATGATATAAAAAGTTGCTATTGCATAGACTCTCACTAGAGGTACTTGTAAAACTTCCACCTTGTTCATAGCAGAGATGGGCAGCCATCCACTCTGCCTTTGGGCTAAATCCAGGACTGGAAGCACAGCTGCTGCTTTATGCCCTTCTTCATAGTTTTTTACAATTGCCTCTATCTTCTTACATTTTTATGGAGTGAAATCAAATAGAGTATCTGGGTTATTCTCAGGAGTATCAAAGATATAGTATGAATTTGGAGGTTAAGATAAAATGGAATTTAGAATTCCAGAAGTGGAACAAGTATACAAAACAATAAGATCATAGCTGTGCCCACGGATATCTACATAATACTTATTGAAGCAAAGGATATCAGAAACTTTGAAGCCAGGTTGGTAGACTATTCAAAGGCATAAGCCCTGATGACACCCATGATGATGAGTTGAGGAGATAACATGGAAAGACTGAGACCACAAAGAAAGACCAGGAATGAGCAGACTTGAATGACACCAAGGGAGGTGATAAAATCTGAGGGTAGTGGTATCAAC
>NW_017731944.1:665714-667973 GCF_001890085.2 Hipposideros armiger
GGGAATAACTTGGCAGGGTTCTTCGTTTAGACTGAGCTAGGAAGGCCCAAAACAGGTCAGTACAGAGGCCGAGGCCAAGTAGAAAAGAGGGCTCAAAGGAGCCTGACTAAAGTTTGGTCAAGGAGAGTCTTGTCAGTCCTTGCCACCCTCCACTGAGGGCTAGTTCATCCTCACTAGCCTTGGGCCTTAGTCACTGCCCTCATGGCCTATGCTGCTGTGACCCTCAGCCCACTGTGTTCTCCACTTCCCCGTCCACTCATTCTCTGTCTTGCCAATTCTACTGCTGAGGTCTTTCCTGGTCAGCCACCTCTGCATCTTCTTGGGGTTAAGGAACTCTAATCTGCATGCCCGCATCACATTGGGGTGCTCAGAAACCTGTGGGGATGCCTCCGATATCATCCACCTAGACATCTCCCGTAGCTATTGTTACTTGAAGATGTGAAAGTTTGGGGCCTATCTTCAGGACTAGTATCCTCTTTGGCTACTTTTTGAAAAGCCAGAACTTGTCCCTTTTATTCAAATATCCCCCATAATTTACCAAGGGCTTCCACCTGTGTGGGCTAATAATGAAAGAAGTAATTATTCAGAATCTGCCAAGCTTTACCTCAGATCTGAGGAGTACTACTGGGAAAGCCCATACAGTAATTGGAATAGTTAGAGGAAAGAAGGGGGAAAGGGAGCAAGTGTTTTCTTTTTTGATGGAATTTTTTCGATTGACAACATTATCTTCTAGGACTGGCAGACATTCCACATTCATACGATGGTTCTGAACTAAATTCTACTGACTTTTTTTTTTTTTCTAAATATATGGAGTATATAATGTAACTTGATTCTAAACCAAGAAGTCAGTGTATCATGGTCTGGTGAGGACTGGCAGAAATCTGAAGTGAAAAGAGTACTTGTCAAGATGTCAGGAGGTCTGGGATTTGTCTTAGTCCTGTCACTAATGAGCTGGATGACTTCGGCCAAATTATTTTACCTCCTTCAACCTTAGTTGCTGCCTCTGCCAAATGATAGTGATCTGAATATGTAAGCTTCTTTTTTATTATGATACTTGATGGCTCTGCTATTGAAAGCTGGGCTCCTAGCTTGAGCCAAAGAATATGTGGACATGTCTGGGCATGTCGGCAGACTANCTTGACACATAGCATACAGAATGTCTCAGAAAATAGTTAGAATGACAGAGAGCTAGCATTCCACAATTTGGAAAAGATATTAATAACTATATGTTTATTACACATTATTTCACTCCTTAATTTTTTGAAATACTGCCAGGAGAAAAAGAAAGCAAAAAAATTACACCTTCAAAGTGAGACATAATTCCTTGCTGTACTCTCTGGCCTTTCAAAAATCTGCCAGACCCAGAGCTGTAAAGGGAATAACATTCTCTTTACATTGGGGAAAAGCTACTGGCATAACTAAATCTGACCGAACAAAGTACATTACTATCTTTTCCCCTCTCCTTCTTTTATGAGAAACAAGGGTGGGGGGAGGGGGAACTTAAAAGCAAAATGATCTGAAAAGTGTTCACTGCCTAGAGGAGCTGCCTCTCTGGATTTGGCAATTTGTCACCCTGACATTTACTGCCTGATGAGCACCAGCTCGCTAAATTTTGCAGAGAGCTAGACAGTGTGACAGGCCTCTCTGGCTATTAGCTGGAGAGCTCATAAACACAGGTATTCGTTTGAACTGGGTGTTTTGAAGAGTGAAAAATAAGGCTCTGATTAAATGAATGCAAATTATGTGGTAGAAAAGAATACCTGAGACTATAATTACCTCCTTTTTTATTAAATAAGAAATGCTCCCATGAAGACCTCCTAGAAATAAGTCTGACTCCCTTGAAGTATAGAGGGTTAATGGGAGAAGGTAAAAAGCTCTGTCCATAGACAGGAATCAGTCTCTGCAAAAGGTACATTTTATTTTTCTGGGGTCAAAACAATTAAATTTTTCTAGAGGTGATATTTTTCAGAAATATATGTGTCTAGAATAGCCATGGCAATCTTGAGAAATAAGAATAAAGTGCGAGATATCACACTACCCAACATCAAATCATACTACAAGTCTATAGTAATCAAAACAGTATGGTACTGGCATACAAACAGACACATAGATCAATGGAACAGAATAGAGGGCCCAGAAATAAACCCATCCATATATGGTCATTTAATCTATGACAATAGAAGCAAGGATTTACATTGGAGTAAAAGGAGTCTATTTAATAAATGGTGCTGGGAAAATTGGACTGACACGTGCAAAAAA
>NW_017731944.1:672722-684048 GCF_001890085.2 Hipposideros armiger
GACAAGCAATCCTAGTTCATGGAACCACCTGATTCTTCATTCTTGCTTGGTTTGGACATATTAAGACCTGAACTTAGACTGCATCTGGGGACAAAAGGGTAACCAGAATATTCATGGGCCTTGATTTAAGTTCCATTTAAGTGGATGGGAAAGAACCACCCCCAAAATCTTTAAAGTAAGGTTGAATGGGTTGCACAGAAGGTAAATTAAATTGTTTTCTCATCAGATTTCATGAGTCTTGCCTGGCTAACATAATTGTTACATGCCAATGAAGTATTTACATTGCCTTGATTATCAAATGAAAGTTTTCCTGTCACTAATGCTTCTGAAATCAGGACACACCTTGCAATCAACATGTACATTTAATAACATGGAACCAGAATAATCATTTATTTCTATCTAAAAATATATTATTAGGTTGATACTGAGTTTTAGAATAAGAGAAAGATGGTAATACAGCAAACAAAAGCACTGCAGTCCTTTAGTACTCCATTCCCACCGTCACATCAGAAACTGCATAGACCATACTTTTATAATAAAATCTGACAGCCTAATCAAGAAACGTTGGCCTTTTCAACTCCTATTTGGATGACAATCACATTTCTAAAACCCTAACAATTCCATTAGCAGGTACCCAGCCATCAGATGAGGTGGCAAACATGTGATTGGCCAAGCTGTCCAACAGAAAGGGCTGGAGAGACTAGCATTTTCCCTAAACTCCATCGCTGATTTTGGCAGCATTGCTTTCAGGAAACCCAAATGTCAGCATCAGCCTAGTGTCCCCAGGCTCAGGAAACAGGGCAGAACAGGACAGCAGACATTTCCTGGGCTGTAGAATTTCTTCATGCTAGAAAAACGGACTGACAGTGACAGATGGCCAAAAAGCTATCCAAATAGAGAAAATTAGTTTTATTAGATATTGACAGCAACAAATAATTTTTAAAAAATTATTTCACAGCTATTTAGACTCCTGGGGAAGCTCTTCCCAGATAAGGTGAATATTGACAGCAAAGTAAGCTGTTTCATGTTCTTTTACTCTGGGTCTATCTCTACCCCCAAGCTGAGCACTATATTGCTTCCCTCCTGTCCTGAGTATCTGTGAGCAACTGATGAGCCACAGGCCAAGGTTGTCCTGTTGGTTCTCAGAAAACCAGGGGAAAGAGACCAGTGGAGGAAGAGCAGGGTACCTGGAATCAAGAAAGCTTCTCATTGACAATCTTTGCCTCAGCCTCTCCAACAGGTGAAATGCACAAATGTGCTCACCCACTGCAGGAGTTACCTGGTGCCTTAACACCTTCACATGTTCCTACACATCTGTGCTCTCAAATCTCTACCTTAGTGCCAGGCATGCACAATGTCTGCCTACTCAATTCAATTCATTTTAAAATTTGTGAGCACCTACTGTACAGTAGACACAATATAGAGCACTCTGGATACCTAAAGGTGATTCAGACAGAACCTGCCCTCAAAGGACCTGCAGCCTCATAGGAAAAACGGTCCTTGATATAAATAAATAGTGGAATCAAAGAAATGTCACATGAGAGGTGCAGAAAACCATAGAAGTACATAGCTCATATATTATTGGTATGAGGAAAATCTAGGGAAAAAAATTGAATTTGATGAAACACGAGAAAGAGAGATCTACATGTGGTGGCAATATTTGGGGATAAGCAAAGAGAGTGGTCAAGGGTTTTTGAAGGAAACAGTACCAGGGAAGACGCAATGCAAACAGAGATGCAATGTATGCCGAAGCTGGGAAATGAGCTATAGTCTGATCACGGAAGGTCTTGAGTAACACTGAGAAATTTAGACATAATGACATCATAATGGGAAGTAAAGATGAATACCAGTTCCTTCCTGCGTCTTGGGAAGATAACTCTTTGGACGCTGTGGATATTGGATTACAAAGGGAAAGCTTCAGAGGCGGAGACCAGTTACGTGACTACTGTCAATGACAGAGCTGGAGAAGAGTAAGGGCCTAAACTGGGGCAGCAAGAACAGTAAATAGAAGGTAAATTTGAAAGTCATTGAATAGGGGAAAGCAAGAGGCCTTGGTGAGTGATGGTGTAACTGATATGACCCATTTCACCAGCTTGGAATACAAAATATGGTCACACCGTTTAGGTTGAAATTAAATGCCCCAAATACCCATCTCACCCCTTAGGAGCAAAGCTTTCTTTCCTTCCTTGGTAATAATCCCCAGACATTCTAAGGGCTTTCTCGTGTCCAAGGGACCAATCCTGTTTACTCCCAAGTTGCTACCAGAACCAGAAGTCAAAGTGTCCCCTTAAAGTTGGAAAATGTCACAAACATCTCTAAGACATGATTATTTTAGAATTGACCACTGAGTCTCCAAACTGGAGAACCAGTGTTGGAGCTGGTAGTCAGGAAGTAAAAAAATCCTCTGCTTCCTGTCTCAGGCACTGTCATAGGGCTGGCCTGGGCCATAGAAAAGCTTCCAGGTGCAAAGAAGGATGGGATCATCTTTCTCCCACCATGACAAAATGGGCCCAAGGCTCCCAGGCATTATCACTCCCCTGAGTGCCTACACGCCACTGGAAGCTTGGGTTGAGACACATCCAGTGACTCTCAGTCCCAGACTCCATTTCTCTTCAGCCACATACCTTCATAAAGAACCAGCTTCTTTCTCTCCATTGGCCCCACTTCTGGCCTAATTGACCTTCTCTGCCATTGAGTCTTGGTCAGAAACATCCTTTCCACCCTTACAAATATCTATAGCTTTCAATTCAGGCTGAAAAAATGGTCTCAATCCATTTTCTGCGAGAATACCCCTCGGATCCTTTTGCAAATTTGTCAATCCCTTGCCTAGAAAACTTGCATATATTGACAAAGATTCTTTGTTTGACCAAACTTCAGTAGGCTTCTAAACCTTCTCCTAGGCCCATCTGTGCATTTTCTTATAAAATCTAGTTTTAGCAAGAACCCTACTTAATCAATTTAACCAGAGCCCACCANCTATGGGGTCCAAACACAGTATTATGTGACCCTCCTAACAAACTCTATCACAAAAAGAGGGTGGACATTTCTTTACTTTGCCAGAGCAGAATCCTGGCACTAATAGGCTGCCAAGGTTTCTACACTAGTGCACACAGAGAAGGCAGGGTGCCCACAGAGCCACAGTTGTACTAGATAGGACATCCTGGTGATACCCAGTAAATGGCCCCCAACACTTGGCAATTCCTGGCATGAGCACAGTAGTTCTTGAGCTGTAATAAGATTTCTCTAAGGGTTTCCATTAACTTCTGAAAGACTTGGACAGAGGCTGGAGGGCCCGAATGAGCACATAGTACACAAATCTAACTTTTGACTGACTGCACAACATGTATTTTCCCTTCTTCAAGTAACCGAATCCTGGTTTTTCTTCACCTCTACTTCACTCTCAGTCTTTGTAGTTTGGATGCAATTGACCCATTTCCCAGCTCTGATGGTGGATACAAGTCCCCAGGAAAGGTGAATTGATGTATTCCATCCTTTTGGCCATTGTGAGTGTAATATGGACTGGCCCATAACCAAAGTCAAGCCATTAAATGAAAATGCAGAGCTTTTATGAATTTTTGGAAGAGACATTATTTTTCTACTAGGATTACAAACAATAAGGAAAGGAGAAACCTAAAGCTGCCAGAAATTGATAATGGTCAAAGCTTGCCTGCGAAAGAAATGAATATAGAGAGAAATAGAGCCAAGTGTTATAAAAACTATGCAAAACTTGGAGATAAGGCAAAAAATGAATTAACATATCCTTTCAAGGATAAAGGCCTCCCAGGAATTCTATAGGGAAATGAACTTACATTGACTCCCTCTTTACTATTGATTAATGATCCAGAAGTGGTGAAGTCCCATGTTATCTTATAGATATTTGTCTGGTAGAGATGTAAATAATGTCTGTCCAATGGAACAGATCATCCTAAAGATTCCAGTTCATTGCTCTCTTGGCTGTTAACTGGTTTATGTATCCATCCAGCAACCTGATTTTAGTATGCTTTTATTGAGTTGCCTATAAATGCCTAGCTTCTCAAATAATGTTTGGACAAGTTTTAATATCTTTATGGTTCGCTCATAAATAAAATCCTTGACATGGGCTCATTTTATATTTGCCTACAAGTCATGATTTTACTTTTTAAAAAATTATACTTTCACATGAGATGAAGAGAAACAAAAAAAGGAAATAGAGAACAAGGCCGGACATCTCAGTTCCCGGATCGTGCTACTCTTGTGAACTGTACCATCCTTTGAATTAATATATTCATATTTTGGCAAGCCAATGTGAGGTGGGTTTCTATTATTTGTATCAAAGATTCTGGCACTCAGTTCCAATGTGTGAGTGTTTTTGTTTTTGGATTTTTTGTTTCTTTTTTCACACACCACCAAGCAGTTCTCTGACACCAGCTGGGTGTCCTACAATTCAACNAACACAATGGAGGCAAATACTTAACAGACACATAGTTCAAAACAATGGTTAGGGGCTGGCCAAGTGGCTCAGTTGGTTAAGAGCTCATTCAAGAGTTTGAGCTCTGAGCAACAGGAGTTCGATGCCTGTCCCAAGCTGAGTTGCCGCTGAGCTGCCAAAAGGTGGCAGGATAGCTCAGCTAAAAAACAAACAAACAAACAAACAAAAATAAAACAATGGTTATAAGGATGCTTAGAGAACTTAGTGAAAACTTCAACAAAGAGATAACAAGCAAAAAAGGGCATAGAAACCATGAAAATGAACAAGTCAGAAGTGAAGAATACAATAACTAAAATGAAAAATGCTCTAGAAGGTATCACCAGCAGATGAGATGAAGCAGAAAATCAAGTCAGCAATTTAGAAGACAGGGTAGCAGAAAACACCTAATCAGAACAGCAAAAAGAAAAGAGAATAAAAAAATTTTTTAAATGAGGAGAGCTTAAGAGACCTCTGGGAAAACATCAGGCATGACAACATTTGCCTCATAGGGGTACCAGAAAGAGAAGAGAGAAAGTAAGGAATTGAGAACCTATTTGAAGATATAATTACTTAAAAATTTCTAACCTGGCAAAGGAAATAGACATAAAGTCCAAGAAGCACAGTGTCCCAAACAAAATGAACTCAGAGAGGCCCACACCAAGACACATTATAACTAGAATGGCAAAGGTTAAAGCCAAAGAGAGAATTCTAAAAGCAGCAAGAAAAAAGCAACTAGTTACTTACAAGGAAGCTCCCATAAGATGGTCATCTGATTTCTCAACAGAAACTTTGCAGGCCAGAAGAGATTGGCATAAAAATATTAAAAGTGATGAAAAGCAAGGACCTACAATCAAGACTACTCTATCCAGCAAGCCTATCATTTAAATTTGAAGGACAGAATAAGATCTTCCAAGACAAGAAAAAGCTAAAGGAGTTCATCACCACCAAACCAGTATTACAAGGAATGTTAGAGGGACTTCTAAATGATAAAAAATATGAATAATAAAATGGCAATAACTATATATCTATCAACAATTACTTTCAATATAAATGGATTAAATGCTCCAATCAAAAAATATAGGAGGGCTGAATCAAAAGATATACATATGCTGCCTATAAGAGAATCACTTCAGATTGAAAGACACCAACTGAAAGTAAAAGATGGAAAAAGATATCTCATGAAAATGAAAATGAAACAAAACAAACAAAATAAAAGCTGTGGTAGCAATACTTATACCAGACAAAATAAANCCCGCTTGTCCATGCTGTATTCAGAGTTGAATCCAATCTCTCTCTTCCACCATAAAAACCCATTGAAGTGGTCTCTACACCTATTGTGATGGTCCTGAATAAAGTCTTTCTTACCATCTTAAACAAATGTCATTGAATGTTTTTTTTAACAAAACAAATAACTTTTGTGGTAGCAGGAATAATACTCTGAATATATTAAACTGATGTAGATTTTGTTTCTCCCATCAAGCATGTTTTCTAGTAACCATTCTCCCATTATATCTCTGGGGAAAGGTGGGGAGAGTACATTCCAGTTTGAAAACGAATAGGCATAGGAATGGGAAGGGAAGTAAGGGAAAGCCATCTATCCCCAATTCAGGGATATGTGAGAAGGAGAATGTACAGAGGTAAGCAAGAGTCAGCCTTGTGTGCTTTGTGGTGGTCCTACAACATGCCAGGCAGAAAACCTAGTAAAGTACATAATTTAATAGGAAAGGTGAGAACTAAAGGATTCTCGTATAATGTTCTGTTTGGAGGACTGCAGAAGGCCAAAGTTTAGTGTGGCCCCATGATAACAGCAATATGATACCTGGAGAGCAGAGTAAAAATGATAGCAGAGGATTTAAAGAGATCCAGAAAGGGTCTAAGCAGCATACCAGTCTTTGGTTCTCATGTACTAGAAGGGACTAAGACAAAAACTCAGTAGCCCACTTGTCTGATACAGCCTCGGAGCCATTGTTGAGTCGAGGTACAGCATCTCCCCACCCCCAACCTCCTCATCCAAGAAACCAGTCATAGTAGCTTTCTAATCTGGCTTCCTTTGATGCTTAATTTATTCAGGCACCAAAGTAACCATTTGTAGACACAAGACTAATTCCTCACTGATCTCATCCCTCCAATAGGAGACAGAGCAGTCAGTCTTCCTGCATAGGGTTATCATGATATTCATCTACTGTGGCTCTCTTTCTGTACCTCAGCAGTAAGGAGACTGAGGAAGGGAATGTGTAGAAAGAAGACGTGTATCTATGATTTTGTCAAAAGGAGCAAGTTAGCTTTTAAGTGTAGGCACATATGGAAATTCTCCGTGTCACACATTGCTCCTGGTATGGCAATTTCTGTCAAATAAAAACATTATGGTGTGTCCTCATCCATCTTATTCACTGGATCAGGCACCATACGACTTCTGGTTCTTCCACAAAGTTAAAATGACCATGAAAGGAAAATGTTTTGAATTGATTAATGACATCAAGGCAGCCATGACAGCGCAACTAAAGACACTTATAAAAGAGGACTTCAGAACTGCTTCAGAAAGTGGCAAGAATGATGGGATAAGAGTATTTGAAGCAAGGGGGACTATTTTGAGGGGGATTAATGACAATATGTCTTTTACTGTAATAATTTTTTTCCAACTTAAACATTCACCATAGTTTTTTATCACAAGTCATAGATATTCCTTTTTTTTAATTTGTTTTTTGTTTGTTTTCCTTGGCAAAGAATATTCATTAGGAGCATCATTAACTGAGAGGGGAAATGTAAGAGAAAGAGCAGATGTGGGAGAGGGAGAGACCACGAGTTATGTTGAAACTGAGGTTCATTTTTGTCAGTTTTGTGTCTGAAGTTCATATAAGAGGTTAGAGCTAGAAAAGCAGATTAATAAAACTATCTGCATAGAAATCATTGGTGAAGCCATGACACTAAATGAAAGTGTCCTCAAAGAGAGGATAAAAAGAAAAATAACCTTGTGGAACTCTTTTATTTAAGGGACAAATGGCAATAGATGAGTAAGAAAGAGAACAAAGAACAGTGATGAGGTGAAGACCACAGGAGCTATAGAAACCAATGGAGAAGACAGTTCTAAGAGAGAAGACCACATTGAAACTGTTCTTATAGTTCATTTCCTATCTGCTTAGGGACAGAGAAGATGAAATGAGGCCATTTGCTGAAATTGAGGGATATAGTGTTTCTACTTGGCATCTAGAAAGGAAAGTTTTAAAAAGATTAATAGGTGAATGAAAAGATTGCTGGACAGTGGAGAGGATTCATTAAAATTATAGCATGAAGCTATAGGACATCAAATGGAAATGATTCTTGATGACTCCCCAGAAGCCACCAGGGAAATGTCTTTATCAAGCAAAGCTAAGTTTATTAGACTTCAGTAAGAGAGAAGAGCACCCTGATAATCTTAGTAGCATTTGGAAGAGGGAAGTCAGAGGAGAACATTTATAGGATTTGGAACCTGGCTGGGTTATTTTTAGGCAGGTTGGGGTTATGTAGAGTTATTACATAGTAACTTTGGAATGACAAGTACAGTGAGGCAAGGGTCTTGAAGCAAATCTTGATGATCAACCTGTGAGTCTTATTTCTCAAGAGCAAATATTTCCTGGGACAAGAGGTAAAGTTATTTTGTGCTTGTTCTGAAAATTACATAGCATAGGAACAGTAAAGTACACCCAGTTATTGTTTAGCATAGGAAGAATTGGTTTCAGTTGCCATTTTATAATTTTCTGTGGGGATAGCAGAAAAGGAACAGCAGTAACAAGGAAAATAGGAAAATATGGGGTTATCCAGAGTTAAGAACTGACAAGCCGTGTAAGATAATAGTGAAGATGGTGACAGAGTCAAGGTTGTTAATGAGAACATAGTTGAAAAAGGAGAGCATAGGGTAGGAAGGCAGGTCAAGACAGGAAATGGTCCAAAGACTAGTAGAAGAAGGAAAGGAGCAGAGGTTGAAAAAAAAAATTAGACTCAATGAGAGTAAGGATTTTAAAAGGTTAAATAATAAGAGGATGAGTTGAGAAAGGGTAACACCATATTTTTAAATGTGAGGGATGAAAAAATAATTTATCACACTTTTACAAGTCATAGATTCCCCTAATTATACCAATATTCATATAGTAGCCTGGAATAATTCTCTGGTACTTTGCCCCAATTTTCTGACTGGTAAATTTATTCTCATGCTTTAAAACAAGTCCAGTCTCATCTCTATAAAGCTTTCCTGCTTTTCCCAGGTATCTCCTCTGACCAATTAGATCATGCTCTGTCTAGATCTCCTTAGTGATTCCTATCACAGTACACATGTGAGGGGAGGAAAAACGGCATTGCTTTTTAAAACCAAAGCCAACTATAGACCTTCCTGCCCATAGGGCAGTGGCAAATTTCCTGTGTAAAAAACCTTCTATTTAACAAAACATGTTCACAGCATGCCATCCCCCCTCTCCCCAGGCTGTGACATCCAGAGTATGATTGGGAATGGTCCAGTGCAACTGAGAGAGAATAAAATTTTTCTCATTTAAAATGAGCAGAAATTGGGGGGGGGGGCTGGAAGAAAATCAAGGAGGAAAATTAAAGAGACTATTGAGAACAAAGAACCAAGCAAATTCCATGCAAAGTGATCAGTGGAGTGACATTGGCCAGCTCCCAGTGGTGAAGTTGGCCTAAGAGATTCTAATAGGAGAGCAAGGTAGCCTTGAAATTTAATTATTTTCTGTGTGGTCCTCTGTTATTATATTAGTCCAAACCTTTAATAAAGTATACTACATGCATGAATGCCTATGTGTTGCAGGAAATCAAGAAAAAGGGGGCTGAATTCCACATCTGGATCTGTTCAGGGAATAGAAAATAGAATAGCAAAGGAAAGCAGGACACAAAGAAAATCAACTCATTGGAGTCATCAGGAAGTTATAGGGGGGTAACCATAAGGAAATAAGCCTATGGAATCTAAAACAACAGTAACAAAATCTTACCAAGGGTGATGAGTGTCTCTGGGATGTGCAGTTAGTAGCTTAACAACTTTATTCTTAAATGTCCAAGGAAAGAGGATCCCAGCTGCTTTCTGGGATGTATTCATGTATACATCCCACTTACTATATGTCAGTGTATAACATACATATGTATGAAAAAATTATTTAGGTGTATGAAATACAAGTTGCTGTACAGTATTTTTAAACCATAATTTACTATTAATGTAGTGATTCTTAATTTTCTACATTGTCTAACATATAGTAGGTGGTCAATAAGTATTTGTTAAATAAATGGGTAAAAATGCATGCATTAAAAAACAGTTCTATTTTGAAAGATCCAAGATGGTGGAGTAAACACTGTGCCTGCTCCCTTATGTGAACATATTTAAATTACAACTAAATTATAGAGCAATCAACCTGGAGAATCATTTCAAGTCTGGCTGAACAGAAGTTTTATAACCAAGGATATAAAGAAGAAGCCACATGGAGGCTGGTAGGAAGGGTGGAGATATGAAACAGGCAGACCTGAAACCTCCATGTGGCGGTTGAGAACCAGGAGGGATATCTCTGCCTGGAGGTTTCCCCACAGAGAAGCAAGAGACCCCAGCCTCTCCAGCCCAGAGTACTGGTGCTGGGAAGATGAGCCCTCACAACACCTGGCTGTGAAGAACAGTGGGGATTCCGACCACCCGGGTGGGGCTGAAAGCTGCAGGAAACCCAGACGTCCTCTTAAGCTGCCCGCACACAGACTTCTTCACTTGCAGGCACTCACCTTGGGCTCTGGTGAAGAGACAGTAACTCAGTGGGCTACAAAGGCATATGGGAGGCAGACTGAGGTGTGTGGCTCCAGTAACGAGGGCTGCAGGATGGTTGTCATTTTCCTTGTGTGGTGTCTTTCTCCCGTGCAGCCGGCAGGCAGGTGCCATCTTTCCTGTGTTAAGTCCTCCCCCACAAGGTCAAATCTAAATCTGATTGGTCTGGTGAGCTCTGCTGCACCACCCTGCTGACTCACTGGGACCCTGCCCCACCCAACTCACCCAACACCAGAGGCACTTTCTCTGAGAGCAGCCAGCCCTGCCCACATTGCACTCTTTCTCGAAAAACTATCAGAGTAGGCAGGACCCAGGCAGGTGGCAGCTGGTTTTGGTGTGCTCTAAGACTTTTGCTGAGTAGCTCCAGGGTCAGCACTGGCACCAAACCAGAGTCTACATTAACCTATTGACCACAACTTTTCCTACTCTAGTAATTCCCTGAGACCCTGCCACACCCAATTCATGTACTGCATGAGGCTTTATCAGGGGCTGAACCTTAAGGAAGCTGGAAGGTGGCAGCAGGCCTCAGGGTGTCCTGGATTTTTATAGAGCTACCCTAGGCCCAGTACTGGTGACAGCTATCCTCAGTTCACAGCAGGGCCTCTCCCAAACACCTCTAGGGTTAACATAGTCAGCAAATAACTGTGGATAGCTTTGTAGATCCTACCAGGTAGTACCCTGCTGGTCACAGGCAGTGGGTGACCTAGGCCTGCACTGGAGCCTATCACAGAAGGCCCCAGAATCAACATATTTAGAGGTTGGCTTCAGACCACAGCAGAGCACTACCTAATTAGTCCCACAAGTGTCACACCCAAAGAGAGGTGTCAACAGGCACCAAAACCCACTGGGGTGAATCCCACTCAGTGGGGTAAGCCCTGCACAGCAGCTTGTAAACTGTGGATGTGGCCAAACCCCACAGCCAAACAGCCTGAGGGTTAATTCCACCCACTCATGAGCCAGTAGCAATTAAGGCTCAACTATAACAGGAAAACACACACAACTCACACAAAGGACACTCCTGGAGCACCTGCCACAGGTGACCGGGGAGACTGTGCCAAGGACCCACAGGACACCTACTACATAATGCCATCCAGCCA
>NW_017731944.1:688978-692291 GCF_001890085.2 Hipposideros armiger
TTTTCAGATAACCTGGAGGCATTCTAGAAAATTAAAAATCACTATATTAGTAGTAAATTGCAATTTAAAAATAATATATATCAACTTACATTTCCTACAACTACATTATGTTTTCCATAGCATTCCCACGGAGTCTGAAGCAATAAACCCTGCTTCCAAGAAGTAGATTTACAGGCCACAGTTATAATATTAAAGCACTCTTCCAGGCTAAAGCAGAAAAATGAAGATTAAGACAAGGTTAGTTATTTTCTCTTTATTTATAGGATCAAGGCAAGGAGAGTAAATTCAAGATGATAGAAAGCGTTGTCGATAGAATAGATGTGAGGTGCGAGGGTTACTACAAGCCATAAAAATCACTCCACATAAATATGTAAATTCATTGCCAGCCTGCTGAACACAGACTAAATTTAAAAGTCAAAAATTGTTTATTGGGTTTTTTTGTTGTTGTTAGGAGTTTGCATAGCATACACGATATATAAAAGCCTGCCATATAGTCTAGTTGATAGAAAACTATGGTACTGGAATAATTATTAGAACATTTAATGGGAAACTATAAAATCTTTATTCTACTCTCCTGACAAAAATCAACAGTGCTCCCACTTCTCATTTTTTGTAAAAGGATTTATAATACTTGACACCAGATGATTTTTGTAAAGTGCTCTTAGAACCTGGGTTAGAAGATTGCTCTCAGATACAAAGCACTGAACATTTTTTTTTCTTTCTTTCCCTATTGTGTAAAATAAGTACTCCATCAACCCCATCAAGTCATTATAAAAAGCCAAACAAATTGCTTATTTTCTTCCCCTTTATATTTTCCAGAAGATTTCTGGGCAATTTTTCAGAAACCATTGGTCCTTCATTTTAAAAAAAGAAACTTTCTTTACTACCCTCACAGTTAGTTACCTTTCATGTCTGACACTGACTTTATAATTTTATTACCTTTGTGTTCATTGTTATAGATACCCTAATACAAAATTAAGTCATTGATTGGCAACTATAGAAATAAACAAAGACTGCTGAAACTAGAATAAACAAGGCTATGTGTTCAGTTACCTATAGCAAGGAAGTCAGTCACCATCACTTGCATTTTGCAGAGACTCAAAGATGGACAAGGAAGTGAGAAAGCTTGATAGTGAAAAAAAAAAGGGGGGAAGGCTTCATGTTTGACCTGATTGGAAGCTGTTGGCATTGGGAAGTTAGTGGAGGAAAAACTAAAGCAGGGCATCAAATGTAATTGGTTGAGGGAGCATATTTGGCTTTCTCTGGTTGGTCCTGAGTTGGAAGGAGAGGCAAAAATAGGGAAGGTAGCAACAACTGATCATCCCCTGCCCATTGTGGATCCATTGCTGGAAAGGTTGTGGTTTGACTTCCTGGAATGGTTGCTGTAGAGGTTGTGGTCTTGTGTCCCAGGCTGTTTGCTGTACATTGTGGATGAGAGATCTATTGTCTATATGATATGGTCTTGCCAATGTCTGTTTGTATATTTATTCTCTCATCTCTCTTTTTGGTCAGTAACTTACTTGAGAGAGTTTAATCAATTGATGAAAGGCTAGAAATCCAACCTTCATTCCTCAGGGATTGTTCAGCCACCTTCATAATCAACTGCATAGCCAGACTGTCTTGACCTTTTTGTTATATCATCACAGTGATCATCTGACGAGAGAGTGGCTTGTCTGGGCACAATGTAATGGACCAATGTAATGACCATTATGACTAAACCAAGAACAATTAATAGTTCTTGTAAAAATGCATGGAATCAGGAATTCCAATCAGCCAACGCAGGCCAAGAACAAATTTTACAGACCATGAGGATCAACCTTCGAGAAACAAGTAGCTTNACTTGGGCCAGTGAAGCAACGTCCTCTACAACTAGACTGAAGAACAAAAAGACAGCAACTTGTCTGTTCCCCATCCCCCAATTCCCCAATAAAAAAATCTTTAAAAACAAAACAAAACAAAACAAAAAAAACAAGGCTATAACAAGAGAGATAGAAGGACCCGGCAATCCCACTTCAGGGTATTTATCTGAAGAAAACCAAATGCTACTTCAAGGGGATGTGTGCATCTATATGTTCACTGCAGCATTGTTTACAATGGCCAAGATGTGCAGGCAGCTGGGTGTCTATTGATGCAAGAATGGATAAAGAGGAAGTGGTACATATAACAATGGAATATTGCTTGGCCATGGAAGGGAATGGGTTCTGGCCATCTGCAGTGCCATGGATGGACCTGGAGGGTATTGTGCCGATTGGAGTGTCAGACAGAGAAAGACAGATGCAATGTGATTTTGCTTATATGTGGAATCTAAAGAACAAAATATACAAACAAAACAGACACAAACTGATAGATACAACGAATATATTGATGGTTGCCAGATGGGATAGGATTGAGGTGAGTGAAAAAGTGGAAGGGAGTAAGAAGTACAAATTTGTTGTTACACAGTAATTATGGGAGTGTAAGGTGTAGTGTAAGGAATAAAATCAACAATATTGTAACAGCTATATATGGTGTCAGATGGATACTAGATTTGTTAGGGTGATAGATGGGAGGAGGTTGGGAGGCAGAGTGAAAAAGGTGAAGGGATTAAAAAGGACAAACTGGTAGCTACAAATAGTCACAGGGATGTAAAGTAAAGCACAGGAATATAGACAATATTATGGTAATAACTACATATAGTGCCAGGTGAGTACTAGGCTAGTCAGGGGGATCATTTTTTAAATTATATAAATGTCTAGCCACTATGCTGTACACTTGAAATCAATATAAAATAATAATGAATGTTAACTATAATTGAAAATTTTAAAAAGGGGGAGGAAGGTGAAGGAGAATAAGAGGTCCAGATTTCCAGGTATAAAACAAATAAGTAATAGGTGTAATGTACAGCATAGGGAATATAGTCAATAATATTGTGATGGTGTGGTACAGTGTCAGATGGTTGCTGTACTTATCATGGTGATCACCTCTTTAGGTATATAAACGTTGAATAACTATGGTGTACACCTGAAACTAATATAATATTGTATGTTAGCTAAATTTTAAAGAAATATTTAAAAAAACATGGTATTTGGGCAAGATTTACAATCTAGATGGATATCAAAACTAAAAAATTAATAAAGTAGTCATATAATCATATTTGTCATTGATGACCTTTGATCTGTAATTGTTCTTTAGTAATCAAAATAGTTATTATATCTTCTCATAAGATACATCTACATATTTATACAACTTATAAATATGTATTTTTGGAAATACATATTTTGGAAATATAGATCTAGACATAGACATAGATATTTACATTGCTGCGTATTTTGTG
>NW_017731944.1:696456-697519 GCF_001890085.2 Hipposideros armiger
AAAAGGCAGGATTCAGGGTGTTGCAACGGGTGAATAGTAATGTGAGAGGGTGAAAGCAACAAATCTCATAAGCAGTTAATTGGCTGGCTGAAAAGTATTGTGTATTCTCAAGCAGTAGTAATGTCTACACTATATGAGAAACAAAGCAGGGAACCCAGAACTAGCTCACAAGAAGCATCAACAAATGTTACAGTGCTAGCTACTGCCCTAAGACAAGAGGGTCTTTGCAACCAGGTCAAGCAAAGGTGGTTTCCATCAAATTGAGTTAAATTTGCAAGGGCTCATCCATATCGTTCATTTACAAATACATAAAAGGTCTGTTTGTAGTTAGGGATGCTGTTATGGATGAGATTGTATCTCCACCCTCAAAAAACATGTTGAAGACTTAACCCCTATAGCTCAGGATGTAACCTTATTTTGAAATAGGATTGTTGTAGATGAAATTAGTTATGATGAGGTCATGCTAGAGTAGAGTGGGCCTTAATCCAATATGACTGATGAGAAGATGGCCATGTGCCAATGGAGGCAGAGATGAGAGTGGTGCATCAGCAAGCCAATGCTGGCTGGCAAACACCAGAAGCTATGAAAAGGCAAGAAGGATTCTCCCCCACAGGTTTCAGAGGGAACGTGACCCTGCCAACACCTTGATTTCAGACTTCTAGCCTTCAGAACTGTGACACAATAAATTTCTGTTGTTTTAAACCACTCAGTTATGGCATTTCTTAAGATTCCAGATCTGTTCATGTTTGGGCTCCCAAAAGAGAGAGTCTCTTACTGAGGACTTAGTTGATTCATGAATAGGTATCATAATTAAAAAAAAATGGTACCCACTGACTGAAATGTCCAATTAAACCAAGAAATCCTTTCAAATGTCATTCTGTGAAGTATATAGGATAAGTCTGCATAGTCTTTATCAGAAAAGAGACTGTTTTTCTCTCCTTATGTAAGTCATGCCCGATATAGTGGGGCAACTGGAGGAGAAGGGGGAGGACTTATTAGGGAAATTAGTTTAATTTGTTGTTGTTAAGTTGGTCAAATTGCACATTAGCTTTGGCCAAAGAAT
>NW_017731944.1:698146-703751 GCF_001890085.2 Hipposideros armiger
AATAAAAATAAAATACAATTGTAATTAAATTTTAATATACTATCAGAATGATAGGTCACTCTCTCAATTACCATTTATAATATTGGAGCTTGGAAATTATTCAAGAAATATTCAACATCAAACAAATACTTCTTTATGGTAGCAAATGTCACATCTAAATATGAATCCCTATAACTTGCCTTTTTCTTTTCAATGTTTTTTTGATTAAGGATGTTGCTCTACATCACTAAAGTTTTTTGTTTTTGTTTTTTGGGGTTTTTTTATTTGTTCTTTTTATGTACGACATCAGAATTTGTTATTTTGCTATAAAGTTTATGTTCAGGGAAATGAAGAATGCTCACAATAAGAACAGAGCATGTGGAATCTTTATGAATCTTCAGCAAGGATTTTAGAGACAACTGCCTTTGGGACTTGTGAGGGAACCTGTGACAGGGAAGGTGTATTCAGCCTTCAGAGGATTCGATGCTCTAATCTGTGGATTTTAGGGTCATACTACCATGATCTACCTCAGGACCAACTTATTAAAGATTTTTATTTTCTTTATAAAAAAGAAATAATTTGATTTGAAAACAGCTGCATTAAAATAAAAAATACTGCCCATTGCGCCTAAGAAACTTTATTCCCTTTATTTTCTAAGGTGCCCCTCAAATAACAATTTTGTTCAAGTCAATTGCTCTCCAGAGTGCATTTCAAGGCCCAAATCATCCCTGGTGAAATGATGACATTTAGAGATACAGTTTCATGAATAATGATGATAGGAAGATTGCATGTAAGACGCACAAGTTTTTCCTTGAAGACCTGAGCATTTAGACCTAGCTGACCCAGTGAAAGCTGGCAACAGTCAGCCAAAAGTAATGCTTACTCACTTTGAGTCTTGGGTTTCTTGGGTTTCTAACCTGCTGGCTGACGACCTCTGAATGCAGACCCAACAATTTGTGTCCCCCGCCCCTGATGTTTTGGGATTTTCACAACGGTGTCTTGTCTAATGATAGTTACTAACTGGACTTCTTTTGACAGAGAATGAAGTTGGGAACAACCTATGTTGCCATCTTGATGACATCACTGCCAAATATCTACTTTTTAAATGAGCCATTAATTAGAACTTTTACTAATATTGATCAGTTCTTTCAACTGCACTAGTCTAAATAAAAGATGACTTACCATAAATATGACACATTGTGCTTAAGTAAAATAACATGCCAGTGTGAAATTCCATACAATTTTAATAATTAATGGTGTGAGTAAAAGGGTAATAAATTGATAGAATTTTTTTCTATAAAATGTACACTATTCAACAGTATAAACATTTTTTACTATAATTACTAAATGAAAACAGGGAAGTAAAAAGTATAATTACATGTAAATAAAAGAATATTTCGCAGTATAATAAAATAGGGTTGAACTTGGTAACCTCGAAGATCTCTTTTAGCCCCCAAAGTTTGATGGATTGATAGCTCACCTTTGTGTGAAGTTTAATATGTGCCAGCCATAGTTCTAAGCACTTTTTAAAAGGTAAATTCCTTTTGTGTGATTCTAATAATATTTATTGAATGCCTGCTATGTGCTGGATCCATTGAAAATTTTCCCTCTTTAATCCTCAAAATAATCTGACTATTATTATTCTTTTTTTTACAAATGGCAAGTGGAATTCAAGAAAGATTAAGCACCTTGATTCCAAGCTCATTCTCTTTCTATTTTACTATCCTGCTATTGCTCCCTTGCTGACAAGTGCAGGGAAGGGAGTGAGTGGAACTGCAAGGTTGGGCATGGGGAACAGGAGGCCAGGTAGGCAGTGTCCTGGGGCTGGGAAGCCAGAGTGAGCAGTCTTGCCTCTAATTGATAGAGTGAGGCCGTGCCATGCAACCCACAAGGGCGGAAACTAAAACCAAAATCAAATCAATCACACCATGGGTTCAAGAGCCAAGGAGCACAGGAGGAAGCTGAGTTGCAAAATCCTAGCAAGAGAAACCTAAAGTAGCCAAACTGAGAAAAGTTCTTCAATTAAAAAGCCTAGAGTGTTGTGGTCATGGAGTGCAGCAAACAGGCCCAATGGAGAAGGAAGTAACTCCATAACTGGCAAGTGATCAGCTGCCTCCATCCATTCAGTGTGGCAGTGCCAGCTGAGGAGGAATTAAAGCAGGTCACAGGGGATGGGGACTTGGGAGGCCCTTGATAAATGGCAGCTTTAGGAAGCAGCAGTGTTAACGGGGAGAGTAAAGGCTTAGGACCTTTCTACACTCTGTCACTCATTAGAGGGATGACTTCGATGAAAGCCATTTAACCTTTCTGAGACTTAGTTGCGTTACCTATAAAATGGAAATAATAAAAACCATAAAAACAAGCCATTTTTTATCTAACCTAAAATAATCACATTTTCTGAAAGTAGCAATTAGAGCAACATATCTCCTTACTGACCCTCAGCCTATCCTGGCCTGGGGTCGCATCAGAACAGTGCTGTATGCACAACCTGCTTTGTTGGAGAAAACAAATTTACCAGAACCTGGAACATAACAGGAACATAATCACTGGTAGCTGTTGTACCTGTTGTTTTTGTTATGCATGAAGGACTAGAGGGAAACAGAGGAGACCTCTCTAGTGAGTAATTCTCGCAGGCTGATAGCTGTTCAACCTATTTCTCCCAATTCACTAAACCTAATCCAAGTCTAAGAACATTCATCTTGACTCTCTTTTAAGAGACAAATCTTTCAGCTGCTTTGTGCTTTTATAGGTTTCAGAACTATAGTATGATTTAGCACATATGTTTGCCAAATTGATTTGCTTTCCCCTTAGGTGCTATGCCCGTGTCATAAGGAAATCAATGGTGGCAGAGGTGGGGGAGATCTCAAGAAGGAGTATTTTTTTTACATCATCAACATTTCTAGTACACAATTATCCAAGGCTTCTAGATAGCAGGTGATATAGGGGTTTTCATGGTTCATTATTAACTGTTTTTTGTTCTTCGTGAGTTCTTACAGATGTACAATACAGTAGTTCAGTATAAGTTCAGTATTTTCTTTGCCTGTAATAATTTTTACCCTAAGAAACATAATAACTACCTTTTAGAAAGAGGAGGAGCAAAAGGGAAAGGAGACATGAAAAAATAATAAAGTGGGATTAACATGACCTGACTGATTTTGGTTCTGATTTGGAGGTACATATACATGAAAAAATAAAAGCACAAAATATTTAAGACAGATACCGCTGGGTATCAGAGATGCATCATTGCCACACCAATAAAGGGCAGCTACTAAAAGCCATAATAGCTGGCTTGTTCCTCGTTTGACACAGCAACAAAATCAAGGAAAGACATAGCTAATCAGACCATGCTAACTACTGTTATCAACTTCTCATTTCAAATAGCACTGAAAGCAATGTTTGACTTGAAAGAGCCATCATGTCAAACACTTCTGAAAATGTTAGTGCTTTCGTTTGCTTGTCTACTCAAGAATACTATAAAATAATATATTAACCGTTATCTTCTTTTGGTTGCTAAATGCCATATATTTTTCTCCAGTCTAAGGGCATTCACTATGGTATTGTCTTTGCTTAGAATACTCCCTCTCAACTCCTTACCCCCTACTCCCACCCCTCACTTCCCAGCCTTTCCCTGGTTCATTCCTGCTCAAATTTATGACTTACGCTTAAGAGTCACTTTCACAGAATGGCGTTCCTGACTCCCTAGATTGGATGAGGTTCCCTGCATATATGCTTTCATGGCAGCCTGTATTTCTCCTTTCACTCATCACACTTACCATTAATTTTTAAAATACCTTTTTTCCCCTGTCCCTTCACCCCTTCCAATGAATCCACCCCTTACACCATAAACAACAGAGGATCCTGCCTATGTTTTCATTGCCATACACCCAGCCTAGTGCCTGGCACATAATAGACATTCAATAAATATCTATTGAATGAATGGATGGGTAGACAAATGGATGGATGATAAATAGGACAGATTAAAGGAGAGTATCACACAAGTATCCTGCTAAAGATTCTATGTTAATCAAGGAAATACCAGCTTTGATAACAAAAGCGCCAAAATTACGATTGTTTAATACAGTAGAAGTTGCTTGCTTGCTCACATAATTTAATGCATGTGTTTCTATTTGGGGAGAGGGGTTTGCCTCCAGGGTGAGTCAGAGCCCAGGCTCCCTCTGTCTTGGGAAGGGAAGAGGGGGAGGCAGTAGAGAAGCCTCATCTACTTCTTAAAAGTCCCAGCCTAGGAGGGACCGGATCACCTCTGGTCACACTCCATTCAAAAGGACTAATCATTTGCCTCATCGGGAGTCAAGGAGGTCCTGGTCTGGACACCCTCCTCCCTGTGACAATATCACATGTGGAATAGGAGGGTCCAAATTTTTAGTGGACAGCTAACATAGAACTAGTATGAACATACTAATCCAGATAATTCAATCCAGATAATTCAAGCTAAAACAACCTTGCCTACCAAAAACATAGAATCCCAAATTCTCTGGTCTGCACATTGCTAGCTATTTACACAACCTTCTGCTTCATTTTGCATGTGAAATTATGGCCCAAATAAGGCCTTCCTCATGCTGATACTTTGGATCATTAAGAGTAAAGTCCACAAAGCTCTCCTTAGCTTCCTTGAAGCGATTATAGCTCTATTGTATTGTTGTTATAGCTTTATTTAATGATGCATCAAATTTTTACATATAGCAAAAATAACCTAAGTGTTTTCAATGTTGCCTTGGCTACTAAAGTCCTCTTCTAATCACCAAGACTGCCCTTATTTAATTATCAGGGTTATAACCCAAGGTAGCATGACTGCAGACCCAGAAGTAGCTTTGCAATAATATTTTAAAGTATAAATAATTTAAAATAGGATGACACTGGGCTTAAAACTATAGCTCAGTATGTTTTTTTATTAGCATAAAAAAAAGGAAATAATACAAGGATTTCTAATTGACTTTAGTGAACTCTTGCCACCTCTAATGACAAGAATTACTAGTTAATCTATTTGAATGTTTCATAAGCACAAAATATTACTTAATAATAGCAAGTGTATGCCCAATGTCAAGTGGAATAAAGGCAAAAAAATATTGCAAGTAATACTCAAAACAAAATTATTGAAGATCATAGTCTCTGCTTGAATGGACTATAGGAGAAATGGATTCCTATTTTAATGCAAATGCCAAGTAGAATCATATTTTATTTTCTTTTGTCTTTTTTTTTTATAGAAGGAAGATTTATTAAAGTAAGAGAAGGGTCAGCTGGGCAGAGTCTGCTGCAAAATACTGCCAGAATCATATTTTCAAAGGATAATATTCTTGAGAGGTCACATTGATTTAGTAATTTGAATGTGCAGCACTGACCATCAAAAGCAAGTGATGCTGATTCTATAAAATGGCTACTATGACGATTATTTCTGCTCTCCTGAATAATCTCTATGCTCTCATCCAGTGGTTGCTGGTGCAGTGAAGAAACAGTTATTCATGTCACTGTTGGTGACCTGTCACACCCTCTTTGCTTCAGGGAGTAGATATACCATGCTATTAAGCTAAAGGCAGTTGGGTTGACCCAATAATTTGTGTGGCCTTATTTTGCTTCCAGACAAGTGACTTGCTGCTAATTTAATGATTAA
>NW_017731944.1:708393-710808 GCF_001890085.2 Hipposideros armiger
CAAATTATTAGTGGCATTTTCTGGTCCCAAGTGTAAAAATCCTGGGATAGTACACTCAGTAGGGCAAGGAGAGTCTGATGTCCACCCTATGCCAATCACTGTGGCCACAGAGGCAGGCTACATAGGAAGATGCAACCACCAGTGGCATCACTTGCTTAACGAAGGGGGAAGAGCATTTTATCTGGACAGATAAAACAGTTGATGTCATTAGGAATCTTCTAAGATGTTTCACTGAACCAGTAGTACCCCAGATGTGGTTCATAGACTCATATGGGTCCACATGATCCTTTCAGGTCTGCAAAGTCAAAGCTATTTCTGTAATAACACTAAGATGCTATTTACCTTATTTATTTACTTATTTATTTTGGCATGTTAAATTCTTCATTGATGGTACAAAAGCAATTGTAGGTAAAACTCTGGTACCTTAGCATAAATGGAGGCAGTGGTACCAAACATATTAATACTAGTAGTCATTATATTCACCACCATGCATGTCCAGTCTAAAGGGGAAAAAAAAGCAACTTTCACTTAAGAATGTCCTTAAAGAAGCAGTAATAATATTTAACTTTATTAATTTTGATTTTGAATATACATCTTTTCCATATCTATGTAAATAAATGAGAACTATGCCTAAAGTCTGTTGGCTGTATTCTAAAACGAGATGATTGTCTTGAAGAAAATGCACTCATGTGATGACTTGAGTTGCAAGCTGAACTAACCACTTCTTTTATAAAATGCAATTTTTACTTGAAAGAATGACTAACAGACAAACTATAGTTATTCAGACTTGGATATTTGTACATATTTTCTCCATGAAGTTAGCCTGTCACTTCAAAAAAACACAATTGACAGCATTTGGTACCAAATACAAGATTTAAAGTTTCAAGTGAAAATTAGATTTTTGCCATACTTGTATCCTCCACCATTAACTTTACAGCTTCCTAATATTTAAAGATTTTTCTTGATGATATCGGTGGAGATATCGACAAATGTAATTTTTTGAGGTTGTATAATGAAATGTGTTAAAATTTGGAAAATCTGCACCACTTAGCCAAACAATATCTTCTATATGACCAATGCATGATGTTATAAAATACATGGATAAAAGACATAAAGTGCAAGAGAGATCATGGATTTTAATGTAATGGAATATGAAAATTTCATTGAGATGCTTTCAGATTTTACATTGCTATTAACTTTTTAAAAAACTGCTTATTGAGNGCTTAAAATGTCTTCAGATGTTTAACTTGCTTTATGTAGAAGGCCAACTATTATCCAAAAACTTCAAAAATTTGACTAATCAATAAATAGAATAAAATTTGTAAGCTGAACATAAAAGTTTTGGCATTTGTAACTTTTTAATAAGTAGAATAATATATTTTACCTCAAAACAACCTCCCCATCCTTATAAAAGTCACATTGACAGAATCCAGGACATAAGGTAGCAGGGTGAATAGATAGTTCAAACATCTGACAGAAAATACTTTAAACTATTAATCTTTTATATTATTACTGTATTTGTTTCTTCCCCTATCCCCATTCAAACAAGTGGCGGATCCAGTTTTCATTGTCAGCTTGACAGAGAGGAGGCAGGGAGGGAGGAACTGTGGCAAAGCAAAAATCAGAAGTAGCTTGGTAATCTCCCAGGCCTTTGATTCCAAAGACCTAATCCCTAAAACTGGGAGTTAGGTACAGACAAAGTATCTAGGCCAGCATCATGAAAGGAAAATGATTGCCCTAAAACAAGGAATTCATTCCCAGGATTTTAGGGGATAAGTTGAATCATGAGAACAGCGACGTCTGAGGCCTAAATACACAGGGGACTTTATAGGCAAAGCCTCTAGAGGAGTGGGAAGACCAGTAATAAAATGAGTACCTTTGTGGGGGTCTAGGCCTTGCACAAATCCCTACACCCCTATCCTAACAGAAAGCTCCTGGATCTGAAGAGCTATGCTGAAGAGAATGACTGATTCTCAAGAGTAACCTGAGTTTCAAAACAGATGACTCAATAACCAGATGCTCTCATCCCCACTCCGAACTTCAGCATTGCATACGATTCTGGAACTATGACAAAGATCCAAAAAAGTTGGCGGTAAATCATAGTGACTAGGGTTAAAAGCGTCTACCAGCCTAATGAGATGGAAGACTTAAAATGGAAATTGAGTTAGAGAAAGTAAAGGGAAGAAAAAACAAAAGGGGTGAGGGGGAGGGGAAGGAGACTAAGGAGATACAAGGGACTTTCACATCTGTAAATACGTAGGCCTAGTTAGTCTAAAATACCACTTCCTGGTGCAAAATACCTTTAAAATGCTGGATAAAGTTTTTGTAAGTATATACTGGGCTCACAAGAAAGCAAAGGAAATCTCCAGCCCCCTTTTGCCCAACAAAGAAAGAGCTGAGCTGTAATGAGATTGG
>NW_017731944.1:711622-712423 GCF_001890085.2 Hipposideros armiger
AATTAGTTTTAGGTGTACAAAACAATATAATAGTTAGACATTTATACCCCTCAGTTTCAGATTTTTACTTCTCAGGTGGTAGCATCTGTCTTCTGTTGGGGGCCTCCCTGGATAAGGGGTAGCACTTGACACAAATCAGACCAACCAGACTTGTCCATCTAAGATTTTTATCTTGTGTTGATAATCTTAACAACTAAAAATGGATGGAGGTAATTCTTTTTGATCCTTCTGAGGGGGCTTAATAAAGAAACAGTCCTTTAGTTTCTGCTACTCAGGAGGATCGCAGTTCTTGAGGCCTGAGGTTTAACTTTGTTGTGCCTTTTGAATTATCCATATCCTACAAATAAACTCATTTTTTGCTTAAGTTAGCTAGAATCACTTTCTGTGGCTTCAAATCCAAGAACCTGACATCAAAAGACTTTAAAATGTGTGATGAAGTACTCACCCAAAGACACGAGATTTCCAGGATTCGACTGAATGTCATTTTTTACAGCTTTAACAGTTGACCTGTTCTACCAAATAGAAGCATATGAAAGAAGATTTGTCAAGTTCAAAGGATTTACAACTATGTTAAGAGCCAAGGAAATGCCAAATTCAGTCCAGCTGATTAGATGGAAATAAAGATTTCCATAAGCAGAGCGGGGAAGTCAACTACATGGACTAGGAGATTAAACTTGTTACATTTTGAAGTCCTTCTAATAATTGGTGTTGTGAACAAGAATTCAATCATCATCTTGGCTAATAACTTTAACCATTACATATGTGAGAAAGTAGCCTTAAAATGTCTTAGGATTTGATAAA
>NW_017731944.1:718653-720496 GCF_001890085.2 Hipposideros armiger
TCCTTTCTTTGTCTTTAACCTTTGGCATTTTAATTATGATGTCTCTTGGCATGAGCCTCTTTGGGTTCATCTTGTTTGAGACTCTTGGTGCTTCCTGGGCTTGTATATCTATTTCCTTCACCAGGTTAGGGAAGTTTTCAGTCATTATTTCTTCAAATAGGTTTTCAATTCCTTGCTCTCTCCCTTTTCTCCTTCTGATTCCCTTATGTTATGCATGTTGGTATGCTTGATGTCACAGGCCCCTTAAACTATCCTCATTTTTTTTTGGATTCTTTTGTTTTTATTTTGCTTTTCTGATTAGGTGTTTTCTGCTGCTTTATCTTCTAAATCACTGATTTGATCCTCTGCTTCATCTAGTCTATTGCTGATTTCCTCAAATGTATTTTTTATTTCAGTTTATTGTATTCTTCGTTTCTGACTGGTTCTCTTTTGTGTTTTCTAGCTCCATTTTTATGTTTCCTAGCTCTTTGTTGAAGTTCTGCCTGAGATCACAGAGCATCTGTATAACTGGTGCTTTGAACTCTGCATCTGGTGGATTGCTTGTCTCCATTTGGTTTAATTCTTTTTCTGGAGCTTATTCTGTTCTTTTGTTTGGGACATGTTTCTTTATCTCCCCATTTTGGCTGCCTCCCTGTGTTTGATTCTATGTATTAGCTAGAGCTGTTTCCATGTTTTCCCAAAAGTAAGACCGGGTCTTATATTAATTTTTGCTCAAAAAGAATCATTTTATTCATTTATTCATGTAAAAAAATCTACATTTATTCAAATGCAGTCATGTCTGGCTGACGGTCTTAACTGGGGCTTATTTTGGGATAGGGCTTAAAGTACAAGCACCCTGAAAATCATGCTAGGGCTTATTTTCTAGTTAGGTCTTATTTTCAGGAAAACATGATATGTCTTCCAATCTTAGTAGGGTGGCCTTATGTAGTAGGTGTCCTGTGGGACCCAGAGGCTCAGTCTCCCTGGTGACTTGAGCCGGGTGCTCCAGGAGTGTCCCTTGTATGGATTGTATGTGCCTTCCTGTTGTAATTGAGCCTTAGTTGCTGTTCACACATCAATGGGAGGGATGGCCCCTCGAGCTGATTTGTTGTGAGGACTTGCCATGACCACAATGGAAGAACTGTTGTGCCAGGATGACCATATGGAGCAGGGCTTTGATGCCTGCCCAGTCTGCCCATTGGGTGTATCATCCTTGGAAGGGGCAAGGTGATGCTCCAGCTTAGTCTGAAGCTAGCCACCAGGTGTGCCAGCCCCAGGGCCTCATCAAAGGGACCCTGCGGAAGGCCAAGTTCAGCTGCATCCTGTGCCCTGGCCTAGGCCACCTGGCATGATCATAAAGCAATCCTCAGAGGCCTCCACCTGAGCTGAACTTGGAGTTGCCTTGAGAGGCCAAGCCATGAACCGAAGCTGGCTGCCACTAGTACCAGGTTGGTACTACTCAGTAAGAGCTACAGCATATGCTGAAACCAGATGCTGCTTGTTTGGGTTTTGTGAACCTTTGAGAGATTTTAGGAAAGTCTGCAGCATGAGCCAGGACAGGCCGTTTGGATGGAAAACCCAATGGAAGCGGCTTGGGTGTGCCTGCAAGTGGGTAGGGTGGGGTGAGGGAATCACCAGGGAGGGCAAACAGTGTTTGCCAGGCTGATGGGAACTCAGATATGAGAGTTGCCTGCATCTGCACACAAGGAGTGGGGAGGACTCAACAAAGAAATGATGAAGTCTGCCAGCACTTCTGTCTGGAGGAAAATTGCCCCTACAGCCCTTGCCCTCTGACCAGACAACTCAGTTACTTGCTGTATGTCTCTGGCACCTTTTGAGCTGTTGCCCCAGCACTTGAACTCAG
>NW_017731944.1:721146-778173 GCF_001890085.2 Hipposideros armiger
CTCGGGCTGGACTCGAACCACTGTTGCTCAGAGCTCGCACTCTTGAGCGAGCTCTTAACCAACTGAGCCACTCGGCCGGCCCTGATCTTAGACATTTTAAAATTACCTATGTGACTTGTATTTTACTTCTATTGGACAACACAGGTCTACAGTATCAACTCAATCTAGTTTTAGACTTGTTTAAATAAGAGGTTTCATTATGTGCTTCACCTCCAAGAAGCCAGTTTCTTCCTTCCTGAAATAATTTAAGGGCCCCCTCCTTCATTAGAATAAAAATTAGTGACCTATGGTTTGGTGTCCTCAAAGAGCTCATGTAGCTCCAAACAACTTTATTTAAATCAGGAAAACAACATGTTGCATCATGCCCTTTTAAACCTACTCTTGTTCAAGCAGATATTTCTTGACAAAGTTCTAAACTTACCCTTTTGTACATATTGTATAACTGTTTTTAACTTCTTTTTTCCATTAATATTTTTAAAAAGGAAATCAGAGTTAAGAACAGAAAAGCTAAGTGATGTGAAGAAGTGTGGGAGAACCCATGGAGACATTTTTGCAATGCGGCTTGGGAAGAGAAATGAAACCAAGGCAAAAGTATTGTATATCAGGGTCTTGAGGCTGTTGCAGTCTGCCTTTAGGGTAGAGGATAAGGTGGAGAAGGAGCTGTCAGAGACAGTTTCGAGCTTTCCCCTGAAGCTCACTTGTAAGCAGGAGTGGGGTTTCTGAGGACAGAGCTCAAGTCACATAACTGTGTATGTGAAGAAATAGCTGTAGCAGCCATTAACGTTTTCTTCTTGTGCTTAAGATCCCCTCAATTTTTAAAGGTTCCCCTAAAGTTTCTCCTCTAATAATAGCTAAGGTTTATTGGCACTTAAAACATACCAATACTTTCACATATGTAATCCATTCAATCTTCCCAATAATGCCAGGAGAAACTGTGGCATTGAAGTGCCAAATAATTTAGAGTCACTCAGTATTTGGCAGAGGACGGATTAGATGCAGCCTTCAGTGGCCATAGGATAGACATCAGAACCCAGCTCCTAACCACTGCACATACTGCCTCACCCAGCTCTCTCACCTTCGGTGTTTTATCTCTCCCAGGCCATTTGAATCCCAGACTCCAATGCTAACACTTCTGTATTATCTAACGTATATTATATGACATTATAAATTATAATGAATTCAGGATGTCAGAAACTAAGTCAACTGAGGGCAATTTTTTGTGACATGTTGAAAGTCTACAACACTAGAAATTCATTTTAACAGTAATCAAAAGAGAGTGGCAGTCAGTTAAAGGCAGATTTATCTTAGATTTTATCCCAGTGGAGCATTATAAAAGAACCAAGAGAATTCTATTAAGACACTGGCTTTTGCTGTAAAGTGTGACTAAAGAGTTGCATACAAATTCCATCCCTGACCCCAAGTCCCCTGTTATAATACCTCATAGCATCTTTTAGTTTCCTTAATACTTAAACTCTATTTAAGTATCTCTCTCTCTCTTTTTAATTTGTAAAATTGGAATAATCTCTTGCCATGTGAAGTTTAAACAGATTACATAAAATGCTTGGAATACTTCCTAACACATAGCAGATTCTCAATACATGTTAGTGGGTATTATAATACATATATAATTTAATATAAATTATTGTATATATTTTGTGATTGTGTAATCATGTTTGACTCCCACTACTAGAATATAAACTTCCTGATGGCAAGGACATTTAACCAGTGTGGCACACATCACAACTGCCCCTGCTATCCAGCTCTCTTCATCTGAGCACACAAGGAAATTGGCTTCCTTGATTTCTTGAAAGTTGATCATGGTCATTGATTTGATTTGGCCAATGAAATATGAGCAAGAACTTCCAGGTGGAAAATTGAAATGCTGCACTAACTCTTCACTTCTCTCTTTCCCTATCTCAGTGAGTGTGGAAGCAGGTTTTGATATGACATAGAGGACACCTACTCTGAGGAGTAAACTGGATCTACGGCTGACTTTGATTAGTGAGAAATAAATCATTATTACTTAAGCCTCTGAGACTTTGGGGTAGTTTATTACAGCAGCATAACCTAGCCTACCCTGACTCTTACAACCGATTACATTCCCACAGCCTAGCACAGTGTCTGGCACCTAGCAAGTAATCAAATATGTGTTCACTAAATTGATAAGTTAAAAGTTTTAATCATTAACAAAAATAAATAATTTTGTTAAATAATTATTTTCAACTGTACTCTGTGTACAATGAAAAACCTTAGAAATCTGAACTGATTAGTATGTGAGCATCACCATCCTTTGGGTACCAAACAGTCATCTTAGACATCAAAGTCAGAGTCGCACATGCTTTGCACTCCAGGGGGACTTCATTAAAGTTTTATTGAATTTCAATTGAATCATTTTTTTCTGTGAAGTGGTTTTGAAAAACCTTTATTTCTGTTATAGAGTTACTTACTTAAATGGCCCTATTTAAAGGTACCAGTTCCTTATAGAGTGGCCTTGCAAAAATTCATCTGTGTGTAGTACCTGCCTCCATGACAACTGCAACCCAGATGCAGAAATTCTTCATAATCATATAGATTATACTAGAAACCAGAAGGATTTCAAGGTCAAAAGCATTCAGAGAATGTGTTTAACAAATGGAATTTGTGGTATCTCTGGGCAGGGAGAAGGGAAAGGATGGGCACTGGTTGTATTAATATCTTACTTCTCATTCTAAAAGGAATCAATAAATTTACCAAGAAAGAAGAAAAACTACAAGCCCCAGTTTTTCTTTCTGGTTGTGGAAGCATGACAATTTCTACAAGTGGCCAGGCAGAGGAATTGACCTTGTCACAGATAAAGTGATGAGGCCCACAAGAGTGAAAAGATAAAACCTGAGGCTCTGGTACATGAGAAAGAAGTCACAGAAAAACAAAGCTGTTCTCCAGTGCTACTAATGGTCCTGAGCAACTCAATTCTTTTGGAAGGCTCATTAATTCCTGCAGCTTCCCAGCTCTAGTGCCTAGAGAACCACTAGGCTCATAATCACATAGATGTTGGGAGATGACCTGGCATCTGGTCTGATAGAGGTGTGAGAAATAAGCAAGTCTGAGGTGGTGGGGAGGGTTAAACAAAAGATCAGTTTTGATCTGTGTGAATATACAGAACCTTTGGGCTTTCAAAGAGAGTAGAGTACAAGGGATGACCCAGGGTGCCTTGGGCAGGCATCTTATTGGTGCTATTAGTTGTGTGACATTGGACAAATACTTAAACCTCTCTGTGCTTCCATTTCCTCCCCTGAAAATGAAAACAGTGCCTGCCTCAAAGAATTGTTGTCAGAACTTGACTTACTTAAAACCTGTACAGCACAGTTGTACAGCATACAGCATTACTCAGGAAATGTCAGTCTTTGCTATTATTGCCTTGGTGCACACAAACTGGTCAATTATGGGTCCAGCCCTTACCAGCTAGGCAACTTTGAGCACATTACTTCTCTGTGCCTTAGCTTTCTCATCTTAAAATGGAATAATGGTAATTCTATGTCATGGGGTTGTAAGAAGGAGTAATGAAACAACACCTAGTATGATGCCTTGCTCACAGTAATCCCATGATCAATGCTACCTGACATTAGTACTATTTCTTGTAGTAAGAAGCTGATAGGACAGCAGACATCCTCCAGGGCTGAATGTGTGTGAGGGTTTAATATACAGGCAGGAACGTTTGGAGAAAGGAAGGAAAGAAAATGTTCTCGTCCTTGGAAAAAAAATGTGTGCTTTCTTACAATGGTAGGGTCTGGCTCTTCGAGGTGACGCCTAAAGTGAGATATGGTCACCTGTTTAAAGGCTGTAGGCTCGTGTAAGAAAAGCTGACATAAATTCCTGAGGACAGAGATCCGCTTACACTTCTTTGCATCCCCTTAGTTCCCAAGGGCTAGGCACTCCAAATATTTGCTGATCCCAGTCAAAACTCGGGACTCACGCCCTGACTGACCAGCAGAGGCCGCCCTGGGCCGGGGCTCACGGGACCCCAGCGCTGGGAGAGGAAAGGCCAGGGGGTGGCCCCGTCCTCGCTGCCGGGCTTGGGTGGGAGGAGTTTGGCGGTGGCAGGCACGGCGGAGGAGGCGGCCCAGGGCTCGGGCGGCTGGGATGGAGCAGAAGCGCCCTGGGTGCCGAGGAACACACAGCTGACGGAGTGGCTTCGCGTTCGCCTGGCTTCCTCGCCCGCCGCCCGAGCCGCGCGGGACTCACAGTTCCCATCGCAGCCCACCGGGCAGAGGAGGAACCATCAGCGCCCCGTGCGCTCGGTCAGTCCCAGCAAACTCTCCCGCCGCCTGCGCCGTGCTCGGCACCAAGCACCAGGGTACCATGGTCTGCAGGATTCTCTTCGTTCTCTGCATCTTCACGGCAGGTATTTTGGGGCACCGTCCTCCCGGAGTGGTATGGGCTCTGGCAGCCAGCACTGGGGTCGGGGCCAAAGCGAGGAAACCGGGAAATAAATCGCTTTGCACGGGTAGTGCGAGCCTCAGGGATTGAGCGAAGGGATGTGCGCACTTGAATTTGGGGTGATGCGCGCCTTTGGAGATCCTGGGAGGTGACGGACCGAGGGGATGACAAGGTCCTTCCTGCCGCAGCCCGCTCCCGCAAAAACTCCGGGTGTTGTAGAACAGGTGGCTGCGCGACTCGTTCGAACCCCGGTTGGGAGACACTGGCTACGACTGGAGCGCACCCTGCCAGAGCCGGGGACCAGACTTCTTAAGGCGGTTGGACTCCGGGAGGGATGAAAAAGTGGAAGAAGCGGTGGGGGGAGGGTGTCGCATCTGGGAAGGCTTTAAGCAGTGGCTCCGCACCCGGCGGGGTTTGATTGCGTTCCCCGAGACTTGGTTTCTGGTCTCCGGCGTCTCTTCGTAGTTATGCATGGACATGATGCAGCATTCAAGTTCCGCGGAAGCTGCCTCGACCCGGTTCAAGCTCACGATCACTGCTAGGGGGTTTGCAGTTCTTCTACCCAGGTCCGGAGCCTCCCCAAAATGCGTGCTATGGCAGAAGCTGCTAACTTGGCTGAAAGTAGCGTTTCCCCCCCCCCCCTTCCACTCATTCCCCCCGACACAAGCGCGGCCTCGGAACGGCTTACCCTCTACGCGCCTCGCGGGTCTCGTGACCACCGACGGCGGCGGCCTCTCAGAGGACTGGGGAGAGAGGAGCCGGAGGAAGGAACTCAGCTTGGGGTGGGGGGTGGGGGGGCCGGGGAGAGGTGCAGAGCAACGCTTTGAGTCTGGAGTTGTGGGTGCCCAGGTTTTCCAGAAAATGCAGCCCACCAGGGGACAACTGACTACGGATGAGGCACCAGGGCAGATAGTGCTCGCGTGCGTTCTGACATGCTTAGATAAGAACGTTCCAAAGCCGCATACGCACGTGGGTTTGACTCCTGCTTGTAGCCCATGTATATTTTTCCTCCTGAATTGTTTGGATTCCTTTAATGGTGGACACGAGTCTCTACAATCCCTTGAAAAGAAGCTAGGGGTTTCCTGGCAGCTCCCAAAGGATAAAGCAGTTTTGAGAAAAAGTTTCCCAACTTGAGGCTATAGCGTGTGTTTTTTTCCTCTACTTGCTGCACGCCTGAAAAAAACTCCCTTTTTCTCTCTGGTGTCTACACGGTTTGGAGACGCGTCGGCAGAAGGTTCCCGAATAATCTTGGGCGGCTTTGGCTGCGCAGCCCACGGAGCTGGAAGCGCGCGGATCCCTGCAGGTGTAACAGCCGCGTCCAGCCCCGGAGTCGCTCCGTGTGGCGGTTCCCATAATCCTCCAAGCCAGAGATGTTTATGAAATGACACGAAAGGTGCCTTTTCTTTCTCCTCTTAGAAATCCTTTCCTGAGGCTCGAGGCTCAGAAAACCTTGAGTGAGCCAGTAGAGTTAGTAGGTAGGTTTGATTGCTAATTTTATTTTGTGGCCTTTTTTTTTTTTTTTAACAGCTGTGGCAGTTGGCAAAATTGGGATTAACCCTACTAGGTAGTGTATTGTCGCATTTTTTTTTTCTAAAGAGCTTAAGATCTTTTTCTCTTGGCCAGTTTCAGAGTTCAGCCCCTCTCTTCCGGGGGCAGGAATACTGCCCTTGTTCCCAGCCAGAGGGAGGAGACTAGTGGCTCAGGGATCAACTGAGCAACCCCATCCCCATCCCTGCACATGTGTGTGATCAGAGCCAGGAAAATCACAGCCTCCCCGTTCTGGAGTTCTCCTGGCCCCGGAAGACGTAGTCATGTTTCTGTGTACATCACCCCAGCAGAGTGATGGAACCTACTTCTTTCCTCTGAGTTTGTGCCTCTGAAGGAATCTCTGTAGGGTCAGTGTGGTGTTAGACTTACTTGCAATTGTTGTCAGGAAAATAATATAAAAATTGACGTAAATACCCTATGAGGTCCTTTGCACCCCAAAGTAAAGGGTTTACAGCAACTAGAAAGATAACTTTTTAAGAATAAATAGATGTTTAGTAAGGAAAGAGGGGTGAGGGTTCTTGAAATGAAAGTGGCATGAATGTTTCAGTGGCTCATCTGGGTGCTCCCTTGGCTACCAAGCTCCAGTTCCTTTCACGGGGCTGTTTACTCCTTTTCTGTTTTCACCTCCCACCCTCCCACCCCCATCCTTTAGAGGGTTCGCAATTTTTGTAAAACTCTTAAGGTGATACTGTCTCCAACCAGGAATGGAGTTTGGCAGGGGTCTTTTTTTAGCTTAATAAATCAATATATACCTACCCAGCATTTCCTCCAGCCAGTATAATGGATACTTGCAAATATATGTGCACTGTCAACAACCCAGAAAAAGCAGCTCTCTATATTTACTCACTTGGAGTTTTAAAAGAAGGAAGAGAGAAACTGGATTGTCTTCAGTTCTCTCTAAGTTGACTGTGGTGGAAAACTAACATGGCTATTGTGCAAACCATTCCCCGACACCGCTAAGGCATGTGCGAGGCATACAGGAGTCCTGCCTCCAAACTAACAGTCAAGCCAGAACCTGCAAGGTTTGGCATCGGAACCAAGAGCGAGGGAGGACAGCCAGCCCCGGGAAGCTTCCATCTTCACCCCTCGCTCTCTCTCTCCCCTCTGGATTCTCTTCCTTCATTCCCACCACCATCATTGCTGCCTTCCCATGATCCTATGGCCCAATTTATTTAAAAGCTCCCTCACTGAGACATCTGAGATGTATGGGAACTTTCAAATGGCCTTTTGCAAACACCCAAGAAGGACAAAAGGGAAAGAAGCGTAGGTAAGCGGCACAGGCCCCAGGATCTGGCTTTTCCTGCCCTGGGTTCTGCCCTGTCAGCCCCTAGTCTCCCCCCAGGTTGATGACTGCATTCCACCCCACCACCCAGGCCGACTTACTGGTCCCCTGGTGATCAAAACCAGGAGGGCTAGATTCTAGTCAGCCACCCAGTTAGAGATCCTATTTGTATTCTGGGCCTATCATAGTTCTCCAGGTGACTAACATCTATTTGGTTGTCAGAAAAGTCATGACGCATTCTGCAACGAAAAACAGAAAAAATATGTCATGACTTTTCCGACAACCCAATAGAATGTCCTCGTCCTTGAAGAAAGACCCCACCCTAAGCATTTATGGGTCTGTTCTTACTACAGGTCCTGATGTATGTCAGGACCTCATCATAAGCATATTGAAGCCTCATCATAAATCTTGTCATAAACATGTTCAAAATATGCACACACATTTACAGGAACAGTGAAGTTGCCTATGGTTGGTTCCTTTAGCCTGGTTACCTTCTATTCCTCTGAAGTCTGTCTCACAGTTCAAGAAGTGACACCTCCTTCACATGAAACCTGACCTGAGAAGGTGGAAGGAAGCTCTTGTTATCTGATACATTTCCTGAGGCAGTGTTGCAAAGTGGCAAGTAGGAGCTTCAGCTAGATTGCCTAGGTACAAAGTTAAGTTTTACTGCTTACTAATTGTTTGATTTAGGGCAGGTAACTCAACTCCTCTGAGTTCTCTTAGCTACAAAATTGGGGGATTAAAACCTCATAAGGTTGCTGAAAGTGTTAAGTGACTGAAGATACCTATAGTGCATAGGACACAGTAAGCTCTCGATAAATGTTAGCTATTATTGTTGACATTATTCTTATTAATAAAGTTTGCTGTATTTGGCATCAATTAGGTCATCCTCTCCAAAAGCAGAGTTTATATATTTGCTCTTGGACTATGTAAATCAAAGATCTCAACTAAGATCCAGCGGTGCCAGGTGCTCTGGCAAACCCTAATGTGCAAAATAAGAAAAGATTCAGCTGAGCCTACTAAATGGCTAATTTGAAAAGGTTAATAATGTGCCAGCTCAGATTTAGCACAAGAGTCCCAAAAATGCTCAGTAACAAATACAAGTAAAGTCTCACCAAGGACTTTATTTCTTCCACAAAGTCTTTTGCAAACTGGTATGTTTCAAAAGCCCAACTCAGCTAAACCTTAAGGTCAGGTTCCCAGAGCCACAAATTTTGGATAATTCAGATCAAACAACTTAGGAAAAGACAGTTTATGGTGTCTGAATGATCCAGCGTGGCTCTCTCCAGTACCCCAAATCATAATGGCCAGATAGACAATTTAACTTGAACATTGGGGCCTGGTCTAATTGTGCTTGTGTTTTTATAAGGAAAATATTGGCCAAATACTTTACACTGTTTGAGCACACTTTCTTAAACAATAATTTTTCCTTGAGGGCAGGGAGGAATAGCATCCATTGGAGAGAGACCTTTAAGAAATATTTTCAAAAGGGTCTGGCTGTTCTTAATACCCAAATGAAAGGAATCCTGCCATAGCATTTACAACAGTTTGCTTTCTTTTGTAAGTATCTGTCACTGAAATTGGACACATTAGTTTAGGAACCAAATATGTCCTTGGCTAATAAGAGACTGAATGAAATAGTTACTTGGAAAAATTAGTGTTTCATTTAGAAGATAGAGGCAGTTCTAAAAAAAGGTGGGTAAGTAGTGAGTACATGTGCCTTACGCAATGAGTACTTTTTACTTAGAAATGCAGGGCTAATAGGTTATCATCCAGTTAATATGCAAGCAGGGAGACTACAAAGTAAGACTGATTTGTGTATGTAATTCACGATGTAACATTTTTTAGTCACAGCTTAAATTATTTAAATGATAAAGATTGATGTAACATCAGATTTTCTGATCTGCCGATCTTTCAATGTTCGTCATAATCCTTTACACTGGCATACCTATTTCTTTTACCTGTTTTAATGTTGTTTATGAACCTTGAGTCCTTTGCCATTTCATAAGTAATAGAAATCATTAAAACAAAATAGACAATTCAATAATTCTTTTGATCTGTGTTTTTCATTGGTGCAGAGTGGTGTAATGTCGATTAAAAATAAGCTGTTTTAATTTTCCTTTGACCAGTGTTGCCAGATTTGGCAAATAAAAATATAGATTGCCCAATCTGATTTGAATGTCAAATAAACAGCAAATTCTAAGTATGTTCCACACAATACTTGGGACATACTTAAACTAAATAATTCTTCATTGTTTATCTTGAATTCGAATTTTAACTGGGCATTATGTGTTTTATCACAGAATCTTATCTTTGGTCTTTCATATGCATTCCATCTATGCAATGGGTTTGATACAGGATTAGTTTTATTTTGAACCCTACCACACCCAGCTTTAGTTGGGAAGACACAGAGATGTCAGAGTGGCTCTCTCTCAAATAGCAACTACAAGGATTAGGATTCAGAGGCAGCTCTCGAAGGAAATATTTTAAATCTGACTGCATATCTAGTAACAGTGCATTGCTGTGTGTTTCTGAACAACTGGTGGGATTTCTGTAGCCTCCCTGAGGCTACATCACCTGACTCCTTCATAATCCTCCCTTTTCACAAAAACAATATGTTTTAAATGGTAGCAATGTTCTTGCATAGGAGCTGGAACTAGACGCCTTCTCAAATCCAGCTGGCAGCTGATTAAAAAAAGAAAGTTATAGAATAGCTTTGGATTTCAATGCTCTCTTCTGTGCCAGGATCTTAATACATCTCAAAAATATTAATTATATAAGGTTTACATAATTCCTGAGGGATAGGTCTGTTGGTATCTCTTGAAAGCCGTGGCTATATAGAGCCAGAAGCAGCATATTAGACAAAATTTCAAGGCAGATTGAAAAAAAATCCTTTAAGCTCTTAGACTGTGGTGGAAATTTGTACCTTTTCTACCCAAGGTAAAAATCTGTAAATAGGTAACTTAAGTGGAAAAAAAATAGTGGGAAAATGTCAGGTGTGATTTTAGAAAACATATCTACCATATTTCCTTTCCCCATGTATAAGATGCATCCTTTTCCGAAAAATTTGGGGTCTAAAAATTGGGTGTGTCTTATACAGTGAGTGTATGAGCACAAAAACAAGCATGTAAAAAGCAGGAAATGCAAGTAAAAAAAATCTACAACCACTGTATAAGACGCACCCAGTTTTTATACCCCAAATTTTTCGGAAAAGGGTGCATCTTATACATGGGGAAATACAGTATTCAATACCAAATAAGGTGAATGGTAAAATACAACTTTGATAATAATACCTTCCAGTTACAGTCCAAATTCTGACACCTGATTTTCTTTTCCATCAGGGAGGAAATAAGACATGGGAACTTTAGTGCAGGTGTTGAACATGAAAAGAAGTGGAGAAGAGAAAGTTTTGTTTGTTTGAATTTTTTTTTTTTTGTCATGGTGGTAAACTTGAAGCTATCATTTAGACTTTGCACTGGTTAGAGCATATTATATTTTCTTATATGGGTTATTAAAATATATGTTACCTTTTACATTATGATATTCTCACCAACTTTTGTAGTCCAGATTCATAACCTTATTAGTGACAGAGCTGATTTACCCACTGTTGTATTCATAATGGATTATTACTAGTGCTGTCTGCCCTTTATGAAATCTTTTCAGTTTCTGTTGGAAAAGCTTTTGTGATCGATCCCATAGATAGACCACAGACAAATACCATCATACTGGCACTGAACTTTTGATTGTTAAACACTTTATACTGCATATTATTCTTGCTTTGTACTGTGATTTGGGTTGTTTTGGAAGAACAATAATAATCATTGTAAGGATAAAAGGATGCTCTCTTTATTCACTATGCAAAAGCTACAGTGCACTGTCTCTATGTGTTTAGGAAAATGTCTAAGACACAGTCATTCCCGAGTTAATGTACTGTGTCTCATTATGAGAGGACTTCAGTACATCTCAGCATTACAACATGAGGGGTCTTGATGCCATTTTTTCAATAGAGAGTCCTAAAGAAATCTAGTGGACTCAACCGCTCTCTCTTGGCCTGGGAGAAGAGGCAAGTTATTGGTGGATCATACACTCTGAGTCATGGGAATTCTTGTTGTTGATAGAGGCAACATGGAGAAGAATATGGCCATTACCCAACCAATGGGCAGCCCCAAATGTTTTGTCTAAAAAATTACAATGTTGATGGGATGACATTCAAGAGGAGAGAGCTCTGGAATTTTCCTTTTTGAAGAACTGTTCAGACAGGTCTGAGCAGGAGAAAGGATTATCAAGTTTTGAGGCTAAATGATTGTTCATCATTTACATTTTAGGAAATGTTGGTGGGGAAGGAAGTATAATATCAAATTACATGTGGAAACTGGGTAAAAATAAGCAGTAGGAAGAGACAACAGCTGTTTCAGAATTTCTGCATAGGATACATGGAGGACTGGGAGAATGTCAGATGGCTGAATAAGGGGGGTAATAATTGGAAATTACTTGGGGCTACAAAAGACCAAAACACTCCCTTGATACTGCTTCTGGGAATGGAAAATTCATCAAGTTTTATTTTTAGAGGGTGGGATAAAAGATTCCTCCTCAAATGTATATGAGTATAAAGCCTATTTTTTTACACCTTTTTTAGATTTGTAAAAGGTTGCAAATGGAGCCTTTCAAGTGAAACAATGCGGGAGCCCTAATGGCAGGTAACCAAGGTACCCTCAGTATTGTGAAAGGGGCAAAGAATGAGAAAATGCCCTGAGGTGTCAAGAAGAATTCTTCTGCATGGTTTCGATCCATTAAGGAGGGATGAGTGACCTAGGGTCACTCACTTCCAGGAAGCATTTCTAGTACTGAACTTCAAAAAGAGTCCTATTTTGAGCATATTCTCCTTTAAATGCTTATCTGAGGAGAAACACAGTCCTGATACTTGTGAGGTGAGGATGAGATTTGTGTCACTTCATTTGAGAAGCAACATGGTGCAGTAAAAAGGAGCTTAAGAGTAAGACATGCAGCCGTGGAATGCCAACTCCAGGATCTTAGTTTCCTCCCTTGTAGCGCTATGATAGTGTATATAGAGTGCCAGGGGAGTCCACATTCGACAAATGGTTATTAAGCAGGTATATCAACAGGTAGAAGGTTGATTTATTTATGTTTTTTACCTCATTTGCTTGTCTGCCTTTTGGTACTGGATTTTAAGGTGCATGAGAGCAGAATTTTACCTGTTTTGTCCCTGCATTGTCCTCAGCAAGTACAACAGAGCAAGACATAAAGAGTGCTTCACACATATTTGTTAAACTAATTTTTAATTGAGAACCAAAGTGTTAAATGCTGTCCAAGGCTCTGGAGATACAGCCGTGAACAAAATAGACAAAACTCAACCCTCAGGGAACCTACATTCTTTGAGGAAGATTAATTTTGATTTGGTCATAAGAAAATCAGTAGTTGAATATCTAATCATCATCTCAAACTCAACATGTCCAAATCTGAACTTCTGGGTTTCCCTCCCCCAACAGGCTCCACCTGAAGCCACCACCATCTCAATTAATAGCAACCCCAACTTTCTAGTTGCTCAGGCTGAAAATCATGAGTCCCCTTTGATTGTCTTTCAACACCTCTCATCCAATCCTTCCAGGAAATCTGTTTGTCCTACCTTTAAAATATATACCGATTTCAAACACTGGTTGCCACCTCCATGGTTCTCATTCTGGTGTGAGCCACCCTCATTTTTTCTCCTGAAATACTGCAGGGCCCTCCTCTCAGAACTACAAGCTTCTACTCTTTCCTTCCTAAGATCTGTTCTCTGCAAAGCAACAGTTGATCCAGTGGAAATGTATCAGATACTGTCATTGCTCTGCACACAGCTCTGCAGTAGCTTCCCATTGAAGTCAAGAGTAAAATCCTGAAGACTCAGGATTTTACTGAAGACTCAGTGACTGTCAAGACCTCATGGACTGCTGCTCCACTCATCCTTGGACCTGGGCATCTGCCTCTCCTTTGCTCACCCTCTACCAACTGCCTCATAGATGTGGTGGCTGGTTCCTCTGTCTGGAACATACTTTCTCTCCAGGCATCCACCTGGCTAATCCCCTCATCCCCTAAAACCTTTTCTCAGATGTCACCTTCTCAGTCAGACTTACCCTGACCACCTTTTTAAAATTGCAGTCTGTTCCCCCTGCCAACACCATATTCCAGTGCCTCTTTTTTGCCTCTTGCCTCTTTTTCTTTAACCTCTACCTCCCTCCATCCCTTACCCTCCTGCCCCCACCCCTGGGATTTTGTCCCTTGCTTACTGTGGTCTCTCCAGTGCTAAATACTGTGTGGCACTTAAGGGGTTCCCAAAATCTATTTGTTAAACTGAATGAATAAAATACATTTTTGGGGACTGGCCAAATGAAGATTTAATTCAAAAATTTCCTTAGATCACCCAAAAGAGGCATTGGCAAACTTGCTTGCTATCAGGTGCTTATGTTTAGTGTTTCCAAATAGCTTTTTTGAAAAAATGAGCCAGGCTTTTAGTTCCCATTGAGAGTTATGAAAGCTAAACTTTAAAATGAGCTTTTTTTTTTAAAGCTATGCACATACAGAACACTTCTTTTCAAAATGTAAGCCCTTTTCTTTTTCTTTGCCATAGATATCACTTTAAAATAGCTAAAATTTCTTAAACTCTCTGGGCATTTAAGAAAATGTCACCTTTGAGCTGAGCTACAGAAGACAACACCTCCACTATTTGAACATCTTTGAGAATCTTTTGAATAACTAAAAATAGTTATGCATAGGTGATTCTGAAATGCTAACTGTGTTTTAGTCTAAGTGATAGATAGAAGTGATGCAAAGTCCTGGTTAAAATCAACCCTGCAGAGCTGATACCCCTTGACATGGCCACTGTTAACATCACTCAGGCTGGCATATCCCCCAACCTCATCATCCAGCAAATTCTCGTGGTACTTTCTGCCTTAAATAGGAATGTTTAATTACTTAGCAGCTACCAAAAAGAATATGAGCTTAAAAACAAACAAATAAACAATATAACAGTCTTGAAGCCTTAGGGATAATGGTAAAATTTCAGATTATATCAACTTGAAGAGCAACCCATAAACAACCCAAAGATAACACTATATTGAAAACATGTGCCTTGTTTGTTCAGTGATGTCCACTTGTCCATTCTTGAGGTGGGAAGGCACTTAGCCATCTTGAAATGCAGCATCATTAACTGTCAGAGGAGATGCAAGGGAGAGTAACCCTGACCTCGTGCAGGAGAATGGACAGGGAACTGTGTCTGGTTTTGTGGGTGTGACACTGGGGGACAGGTGACCATTCCCCCAGCTCTCCTCCAGGGGAGATACCATGTTCCCTAATTAAATGAAAAGTGGGGCCTGAGTTCTCACTAGAAGGGAAAGGAACACGCATTGACAAGAGAAGGCTTGTGATACTCAAAATCTCAATGCAAGTGTGGCAACTGAAAGAGCGAAAATTACTCTTCACTAAGAATAGAGTTTCATTTTGAACAGTTATCAGAAAGAGGGGAGATGTGGTTTTTGAGATTCAGAAATTTACAGCCAAGTTTTTGTTAAAAATGGTTACAATATATTGAACTCATATTTTGTAACTTTATATTTCACAATATATTGATAAAGCAAGCTATGCAATAAAATGCACATTGTGATGAAATATTTAAAACATTATGTTTATGTGTGTGTTTGGGGCGAAAATGGTTTAGAAGGATACAGTGGTTATCTTTGGCAAGTAAGCTTTGAGTCAGTTTCACTTTTTATGCTCCTTTGTTTTGCCTGAATTTTAAAATAGTTTGTGGTGCCTTCATCATTAAAAAATAAAGGTATTATCAATAGTGTAATCCCTCTTTATCAACAGTAAACATGGTTATAGTAACTACTAGATGGCTATTTCTATCCTCAAAATGTTGATTCAAAAATCCTGATGGAGCTCTCAAAAATAAGATCTTACAAAAGCAAATCATTTCGGACAGGTTTATAGGATATCACTGACATAATGGGCAGGGACAGTTCTGGGAAGGAATTGACTTAAAGTAATATTATATTTTCTACAACCAGAGTGCTGCATAAATCATTGATCAGGACGCTCATCTTGGATAGTATTTTAAGAGGCTTTGAGATAACTCATCAGTATTTAAGGTACTTTCTTGGTTTTTAATATCTTCAGCATTTGTCACTTATGGGAGCAATTTTAAATTAAAACACTATTCTAAGTTTTTCTAAAATGAAATTTGTCAACTAAGACATCAAATAAGAAAAACAGCCTTCAGAAGAATATATGATTTTTTTTCCTTTTGACAACATTAAATTTGTTATATCATTTTTTCAACAAAATAATCAATAAAATGTGGTTTAAGCAAATGCTAGAGGAGCCATTATTAATTCTCCATGGCATTATCAGAGAACAACACAAGTGTGACTAGAGCAAGGTCTGGAGCACATAGGACTGGAAGAGGCTTTGTAATCTGGGCCAACCCCCTCATATGAAAGATAAATTAGGCATGTTGAAAGAGTAGGAGAAAACTCACATTTTTTATTTTTAGTTGTACTAGGTATCACACATCTACAATGTTCATTTCATCTGCAACTTTATCTAATGCTTCCAACAACCCCATGAGATAGGCAGGACTACTCCCATTCACTAGTTCAGGTCACTGAGTCTCAAAAGTTAAGTAAAGTAATGAGTTGTAGATTACATATCATTGGTGTGGCAGAGCTATGCTTTGGATCGAGGTCTGTTCTCTTTTCCCACCTCAGCCCCTGCAGCCCCTGAGCTCCCAAATCAGTTGATAAACCTTTTTGTGTAAATTTAGTCTCTAGAATTTCTCTGAACTCTGATCCTCTTCCCCATCCCACAGATACTATCTTGGTTGTGAATCTTATCATCTCTTCCTAGACTCTTTTAGTAACTCCTAAACAGTCACAGGTCGCCCTTTTTCTTTTCAGTCTCTCACCACTCTTTGGAGACTCCTTCAGGTCAGGCCAAATTGCCTGCTCCACTCCAAAGGAGGAGACGCAGACCCGGATCTGCTTAAGGGTCTTCAGGGTGCTCAGACTGAGTTTGCTAATTTCCATTTCTACTAAAAAGAATGAAGGCTCCTTGGAGAAGTGGCCAATTCCATGTCTGGGTCAGGAAATGTGTACGATGAGCCTAGAATATCTTGTTATAACAGATAGCAAAGATGCTAACAAAAACTACCAGGTTCCTGTCAAAAGGACTCAGAACCATTTAATGAGGCTCCCACTGGCCAAAGATGAAACAAGTTCAGCATTAATAAGGTTAATTGCAATAGATTGAATCATATTTTAAACTCATGAGTTCATAATGATACCAAAAACAAACAATGGTAACACAAACCATTAATCACCATTAGAGGATGCTTATAAACCAACACATTATTTTGAACATTAATAGATAAATAGAATTAAGTATTCTTGATCGATTGATTGATTGAACTTATTTTACTTTTATGTTATGAGGTATATGACTGGGTGACCAAATAGTAAATGATGGGATGACTCTCTCTACACAAGTATTCCAGCAAATAAACAAAGACAGCATGGTAGAAATAGAATATCACCATATGGCATCACCTAATGAGTTAATGGATCTTGGCATTGACCATCAATGGCTGCCACCATTATGAAGTGTGACACAACCATATATATATATATATATATATATATATATATATATATATATATATATATATATATATATAATCTCCCGATGAAAGAACACACCTTCCCCTATAAAATAGTCTTGCCACATTGAAAGGAACCTATATCTGATCAGGCCTCCATATATAATACTTAAGTCAAAGAAAATATAGAGGACCAAAGCAGATGTTAAATAACATCATAGGAATGAAATCAGCAAATTCCAGACTATAGAAAACTCTACAGGACAAGCAACCTGGTTTTTTTTCAATAAATAAAGTGCAAGGAAAAAAAGAGCAAGATTGAGAGAAAGGTGAGGGGCAGGATTTATAGACTAAAAAGAGACACAGACATGGCAACCAATCACAATTGTGGACCTTATTTGAATTCTGAATCAAACCAAAACTGTAAAACAAATGATGACATTTATGAGACAATTGTGAATTTAATCATTGGCTACATATTTGATGATATGAAGGTATTATTATTTATAGCACTATGATCTAGCCCTTATGTTTTCAACAAAAATCCTTATATTTTCAAGATATATACTGTTATATTTAGATAAGAAATGTTATGATGCCATATCCAAAGCTAGGATTTGCTTCCAAATAATATGGGAATAAGACAATGGGCAGGGTTATTATAGAAGAAAAAGTTATTGTGAGCTAATTCTTAAAACTGCGCATAGGGAACATAAACATTTGTTATTTTATTCTCTCCCATTTTGTAGGTGATTAAATTTTTCCATTTTAAAAAATCTGTAAAAAGAATCTTCCAGAACTCCCTATTTCTTACAGAAACAAGTCCAAACTCATTAGCAAGTATCTCAAGATCTGAATTAGAGGCAGAACAAAAGCAAAGAGGTATACCAGTAATCATGATGCGAGAGGCTCAAGAGCCATGTGGGTCATCCTTGCCTGGGAAGTCTTCCCCAAGACGGAAACACCTGCCTTTGCCCATGCCAGTTCCTCAGTCTAGACGGTATACTCCACCATTCTCTGCCACCAAAATTCCCTTCACCCTGTGAGCTCGAATTCTCCCTGAAGTGGTTTGCCTATGTTGACCCAATAGATTTTGGAGAGCAGGGATCCAGTCATAGTTTCATATGCCTCCATCCCATGTATAATTGCATACACTGTGGGTGCTCAGTACTTGTTGAATTGGACTAAGGTAACTGAAACTTAAAGATGTGGACCCCAAGGCCTCCCAGCTCATGAGCGGTTGAACTGAGACTAAAAGTCTCATGTATATCGGAATATAAGTCCCCTGAGTCTCCAAAACCCCTTCAGCTTTGTGTACCACACTCCTCCCTTTGAGAGTCAGGATTTAAGAGTCATGGTCTCTGAGAGAAGTAACACATGAACTTAGAGTAGATAAAAGCTATTTCTCTAAGGCCATGGCCATGCAGTGGCCTACAGGACCGATGCGTTTTGATAGTGGAAAGTGGCCTGGGAGCTGGGATGCCACATGGATAAGGAGTTACACAGTGAGAGGCACAGAAAGGAGAGGAGATCCATGTAGCCTCCTTCACAAGGTCACATCTCAGCACGTGAAATTTGGAAAAGGACTGTCATCACTTTACAGGCAAGCTTGCTGTCTTTGGACAACCACCCTTACCTGCGCATTCTTATGAAATAAAATTACACTCTAAATTTAAGTGAATCCAGCAAAAATTTCCTTTTAAAGGATCCACAGGTAGAGGAATTTAAAAGGAAGTGTGCTCTCCTGGTAGAAAGCAAAAACCTTCTGTCTTCTCAGTTACCCAGCAGCAGAGGCTGCCAATGAGTCAAGTTACCTTTCCCTAGACATTATTCCCCCCAAAACTGCTGTGTACCCCTTGCTCCCTGGAACTATGCCAGTTTGCCAAGCTTGGGATAAATATAGATTAGCTATCGTCTTATTTTCCTAAGGTCATCATTAAAATGTTATTACAAACTTGCATGGTTTAAAACAACAAAAGTTTATTCTCCCACTGTTCTGAAAGCTAGAAGTTTGAAATCAAGGTTTCAGCGAGGTCATGCTCCCTCCCAAGCCTGGAGGGGAGGGGCCTTCCTTACTTCCTGTAGCCACAGCCCTCGCTTGGCTTTTGCCAGCATTAACTCCGGTCTCTGCCTGTCTTCACATGCCTTCCTCCCCGAGTCTGTCTGTGCTCAGATTCCCTTTTCACAAGGACACTAGTCATCCAGTCCTAGGGGATTCGTGCTGCTCTAACTCAGTAGGACCTCATCTTAACTAGATTACATCTGCTAAGACCAGGTTTCTAAATGAGGTCACATTCACAGGTGCTAGGGGTTACAGCTTCAGCATATCTTTTTATGGGGATGCAGTTCAACTCATACCAGCTATATTATTTTCACATCTAAGCCATGTTCATGAAAAACCCTTCCCTACTGATAAAAGAAGCAGTTAATAACTCCATTAATTTAAGTTCCTTTCATTCAAGTTTTTTTGTTGTTGTTGTTCACTTGTTTACTTGTTGATTGATTCCTCAAGGAGAAGGCTGGTTGAGGCTGTTTAAATTAGGTGTTACTCAACCAAAGTGCTGTGGGCATTTGGAGGGGACATAACATATGGAGAGAGCATCAGGTCCCTGACCACTAAATAACAGAGGACCCTACAGGCATCATGACAGCCAGATTAAAGAAAAAATAGAGGGGGGTAAAAAAAGAAATGGAGGGAAGGAAAATAAGAAATGGAGGGAAGGGAGGAGGGAGGAAATAATGCCTTCACATAATTCTAAACTTATCAGACTCATAGAAAACCCACAATCTAAACTGATGAGATTTATAACAGCCCTCTTTAGAGCCCCTGCAGAGTGGGTTGTACTAAAGCAACAGCAGTCCAGCTTACTCAGCCAGCCTGAGAGCTGTGACAGGTCTCTAGTCGCCTCAGGAATGCTCTGATCTGGACATGGCTAGGAGCATGGGCACTGTTGGAGAGGCATGTGGCAAACTTTAAGGGTACTGTTTCACTTATTTTATGCCATATAGCATAGTGTAATACTATATTGTTTTCAACATTGTACCTGGGTAGGGTCAGAAGGAGAACTGAAAGAGCAAAAAGTTGCGGAAGATCAAAAGAGCCTCTGCTGTTTCTCGATGCAACTCCCTGCACTGTAGATAGGATGCATTTCCTCTGTGTGCAGGAGGCAGTGATGCACTCCTCATAAGTATCTTCCTCTCGGTTCACTTTTTATTTTTTTAATTAAATTTATTGGAGGTAACATTCATTAATAACATTATGTAAATTTCAGGTGCAGAACTATTATTGGATGTGGGGCATAGGAGATCACAGGAATCTTTCATGGGAAAATGTAGATATCATGACATTTTAGAACACTGGGTTTCTGTCTGCCAGTGTGAAAAGAGTGTGTGAGTGAGTGAGTGAGTGAGTGTGTGTGAGTGAGTGAGTGTGTGTGAGTGAGTGTGTGTGTGTAATGTGTGTGTGTATATTTGTGGGTGGGATGTGTGTTTCCCTTTTTTTTACCTGCTTCCTTCCTTAGTAAAATAATTAAAAGAATTTTAAAAGGGGAGACCAAGTAACACTAGAAAGAATGTATTTTTTCAGGGAAAATTAACATTCATTTTGTGAAACATCTAAAATTCAACTCTCCCTGCCCATAAAAAAGCAAGATATTGTATACATTTAACAGCTATAATCAAATATACCCATGTCTTCTGATTAGTAACTAGGATGTTTATTAGGTAGAACATGGATATTTATTTGATTCTGTAAGCTACTATTCAATTTTTTAATTTTAATTTTTAGAATCATAGCTTTCCTTATAAGTAAGTGAATATCAACATGTGAAATTCTTTCCCCTGGAAAAAATATAATTTTACCTCTAGAAGGTTTAATTACTTAGATAGGGTTGCATGTACAGGCAAGAGAAATACTCTAAGAAAAGTGAGAGGCCTACTGTCTAAAACTTTTATTGATTTGGGTTATTCTTAAAGGAATAAAAAATGTTAAAGCCCTGATACTAAAAACAAAGCTCCTTGATGAGAACTGAGTTCATGCTGAGATAAAAAATTACAAAGCAAGAGAACAGCCTCATTATATTTTTAAATCCCCGGGAGAGCCATTGTTTTGCCAAAGCAATGTGGTAAGTCAGCCTGGGACCCAACATCAGTGCCCAGGAGACTAGGAGTAAAGAGCTTTAGAAGCTTTGAATTTTTTTTCTAAAACAATTAAGATTAAAGGAGTTAATCAGGAAATCTGAGGTTATATAAGGGGTGAGCAGGTCAACCGGCTCATGTATCTGGTTTGGGGTGCATGCTTGCGATGACCAAACTTTTCCATGGAAGATTGTACTTTATGATAATTGTTCCAGAATGAAAGAAGTGACAAGAAACATTAAAGTTTGAAAAGCGATCCCCACCGCCCCTGATATCTGAGAACATCCTGGCCTCTCCAGAGACAACTGATGGAGAAAAGCAGATGAGCCAGCTGGGCTCGAACCCCGAAGGGTCCAACAGGAAGAGGAAGGAAAGTGGGTCATGTTTGGTGAAGCAGCTTGTCTGCCTTGTCCAGTCGAGCTGGCCAGTGTGGAGGCTGCCACCTCTACTGTGGCTGACCTGGCCACCTCAAGACCGCCTCTCCAAAGGTGGCATGGCTACTGCTTGAGACTTTACATGACACTGAAGGCAGAAATTAGAGGTAGATCTGGAATATATCCTCAGAAGGTCTAAGGCTCAATACTAAAAAAAAAATTCTTGAAATAGTAGGAAAAAATCATTCACTATTTAAGCATGAGCCACCCCCAGAGAAACCAAAAGCCTTCTGAAATGGTGTATTGAAGGGACAGGAGTTGCAGGGAAAAAAACCAACTTCTTGATGTAATCGGGATTGGGTTTCTAGGAAGGCACAGAAAACTTGAACTAGGAGTCAAAGTTCATTAACATGTATTCGTTGACACCTCCTTAAGTCTTTGCTAGTCAAAGAGACATCATTTATCTTCTCTCTTACGCTGTGCCTATTCTGGTCAAACTTCACTGTCAGCAGCTTGGTTTTGAAAGGACACCCATGTTCTTTGTGGAGCACTTACAGCAAGTTTTTTGACAATCCATATTTGACCTGTGTTTGAGTTATAATGCCCAACCAAAAAAAAAAATGCTGTTTTTGAAGTTACACAGCAAGCAGTGTGTAGCTCGGACCTTGCTGAAAGTTCAGTGGTTCTTCTACCTGCTCATTTTCTTTTCACTTGTGACGCTGATGGCCCATTCTAACATCGTATTCAGAAAATAGGAATAAACCCCACTGCACCTTTAAGAGAGCCATGTCCACTGGTTGTGATGACAGTGAATAAAGTAACAGGCACCAGATCCCCAGCTGCAATGGGAATGTTGGCTCTCCTCACCCCGACTCCTAAATGTGGGAATTATATATGTGTATGCATTTTCTTGACTTTATTTTTATAAAAATATACTTTTCTTAGCATCAGACTTAAGCAGCACTTGATTTTTCTTTTTGATGAGCAATTTGGCAGAGCATAGACAGTTAGCTAGGAGCTCTGTAAATTCAAGAAACCTGATTAACAGTAAGATCAAAATTCATCTAAGAAGTTATGTTTAAACCCTGGTGGATAAAGTATCCTCCTAAAAGCATTAGCAGTTTGGCTTTCAATGGGACATTGGATTAATTCAATCTGTGCTTCCTTGCTGTACAGCATCGTTTCAAAATATAAATTCAATTTATGGTATGGAAAATGGATATGATATGCATAAGCTTGTCTTGAATTTACAGGGATGATGGATTCAATGTTCTGGTAAATGAAATATTCCAAATAACTGAGTGTTCTCTATATAACGTAGGTTGGTGCTTTTTAAAAATGGAAAAAAACAACATATTTAAAATTGTATTTAACATATATAGCAAGGTCACTGATAAACTATATGCTTCCATTTGTCATTTGCTAAGTAAAAGTATACGAGATGAGCTTTAGTATCTGCTCTTTATGATATAAAACAGATTCTTCACCAGAGGTCTACCAAAATGTAGATAATCCATAAATAAGCACCATGAAACACCTAAAACTGTATCCAGCATTGCTTGTATGTGCTTATGTGCCCTTTTTTTTTTCCCGTGGGAGAAGATCTATAGATTGTATCCAATACTTGAACTCTGGGTCCCCAATAAGGTTAAGAACATCCAACATTCATTCTGCAATTAATATGACCCTTAAATGATTTACTCTTTCTTTGAAAACTCATAAGGCTCATTGGGATGGTCTGCTGTTTGCGAGTGTCCTTATACTAACTGTAGTACTGCCTGAAGTTCATTGAGGCCATAGCTTTCAACCTACCCATTGCTCTGGGATGCATCCATCTCACCCTCGGATCACCCACAAAGGTAAAGATTGTCCTTTCAAGCCATGGATAAGGAAATGCAGGTGCAGAATGAGGCAGTCATTGAGAGCCCTAGGAGTCCGTCATGTGTGTTTTGACTTCCTGGTCTGGTGTTCTTTCCATTGTAGTCAGTTATGTAGAATGCCATAAAAGCTACATTTTAATGCACACAAGCTCAGTATTTTGGAAGCCACTTATGTTAACTAAAGTCTCCAAACTCGAAGCTCCCTCCCCAAAAAAACTGATCCAAAATTAATCAGTCTAGTGGCAACTATGAATTTCCATGTAAAAATGGAAAATACCACCCTGCATACAGTTCTTCAGATCCCTGCTCCTTAAATTCTAATAAAAACATTTGAATAGCACCTAGGGGGTTCCATAGAGCTTTCAGGTACAAAGTAACACTCAGTCCTCACAAGCTCTTGGCAGTCAGCTAGTACCTCCATTATGCAGATAAGGAAAACTGAGACTCCTAGAAGTGAGGTGACTTGTCCAAAACCAGAGAGGAAGGGGAAGAACCAGAGCTCAATGCCGATCTCGACTTTGCACCTGGTCATTATACCACAGCTGTCACTCCAGTGTTCTTAGGGTATTGGGAGTAGGGAAGAATTTCACAGGCTAGGAAATATGCTGTCAGGTGAGACCATTTTCATAGACTCATGCGTTGGAGAGGGAGCTGTGTGCAAAAGAAATTCCATGGTAAGATAAACAGTTATTCCCTGGAGTCTAGATTTAAAGAGTTTTTCTGAAAGTTCAGAATCTTCCTCCATACCAAGCAAAAGGCAAATATATTTCTGACCAGCTCCGAGACTGGAAACCCTCCAGATTTCTGGGGGAAAACTACCTAGACTGAAATCCTTCCAAGTTCTAAATGCAGCCCACAACTTTTTATAACAACTGTTTTTGTGGACTTGTATTTTCTTTTTTTCTTTCCAGAATACTACATAGCCTACTTCAAAGTAGGGAGACTACAAGAGAGATTTAGGACAAGGAAGACTATTGTTGTTCCCTATGTCTTATTGGCTTTTTGTAAACTCCATAAAAACCAAAACCCAATGATTATCCTATTATCTTATGCCAACATTAAACCTTTTTCCTAAGTAGTTCTGTGATATTAAGTGGCTGGCAGAGGTATTTATATAATCAGGCTGTGCTGAAGGCACATTATAATGCACTGGGAGATGCATGATTTATGTCTTTTGATTTTCATTTCTAAAAGATTTAAAACTGGGCATAGATATATAAAATAATAGAGTGTTTTGTCAGTACAAAGAAAAGAACTGCTCAAGTTCAGCTAGTCTGATTCTAACACCACAGAGGAAGAGGAGCAGCTCAGACAAGTTCTCATTCCAAAGCTGCAACGAACTTGGGTTTGGGGCCCATGACCCTGCTTTTGAATTTCAAATTATTGAAGTCCAATAATTTGTCCAAACCCACAAGAGCTATTGGCACCCAAATTTGAACCCAGATCTCTCTGTCATTAAACCCATGTTCTTTCTATTATTCAGTGCTTCTTTTTTGGGCTTCAGTGTCTCAATCTCTAAAATGTGATTATTCAACATATTTCTTAGGATTGTTGGATTATAAGAGATTAATCTACCCAGAATGATCCTGATACATAGGAGGTCTTCGATAAATAGTATTTCTCTTCCCACACTTTGTTCTGGTAATAGTTCTTATTTTGTTTGTTGATTTATTTGTTAGGTTGATTGATTAGGGTTTTGTTTTGTTTTGCTTATATTTGGAGCAAGCTCAGCCCTTTTGAAAATGCAGAAGCAAAAAGATGCCTCTAGATAGATGTGTCTGTGTGACTTTAGAGGACAGGGAAGGCAGGAGCAATTTTTTGTTCTTCCATTTGTGTCTGGGGTGAAGAGCTGCAGGGCAGGGAGTGGGGTTGTGCTTTTCTGCTCCCAGGGAGAACGTGGGGGTTGCCAGGTGTCTTTTTTAACTGTGCACCAAGACCTTGTGAATAACACCCCTTCGTAAAGCAGCTGCTGCCCTGTTGCTTTGGGAAGGAGTTGAGGCAAGATGACAATCACGCTGTACCCTAACAGAGGTCTACAGTATTTCTGAGTGGCCTCTATCACTGTAGGCAGGTAGCCTAGAGCACTGCCCAGGCATGGTGGAAAAGGTAGACAGAACCTCATCAGAATTGGTAGAAAGGGGCAGGATTTCTTTGCCAGTAAATGAGAGCCTTCTTGCAGAGAGGCTTGGGAAGAACTACTAAGTCTCAGAAATATTAATTAATGAATTAAGTATGTATGTATGTATTTAACTTTGCTCCCTACCTGAAGGTCCTGGAGCCCTCTTCTTACAGATAATGAACTCTCAGATGATAATGAACTATCTAAACTTGCATCTGAACTGCAAGTTCCGGGAGAAATGGAAAGCATGTAGATGCTGGAGTGGTTGAAAAAGATGGTGACTCATAATCTCAGACAGGTATTTTGATATTCTCATGCAACAAACATTTTCATTGATGCAGCACCTTCTTTGAACTGGGGCTATACAAAATGATTGAGGCATAGACTTCATCTTGAATGCACTAAAAGTCTGGTGGGAGATGAGACTTGCAAACAGATACTTTGATGCAGCTTGGTGGGCTCTGAGTGGCATGTAGTGGAAACCCAAAGCAGACAGGGTAACTATTTTGTCTGATGGAGAAGTGATATTTGAGTTAGTTTTTAAAAGATAAATAGGAAGTTGCCAAGCAAAGAAAAGGTGGAGATGGAAAACATCCTAGCCAAAGCATGTGCAAAGGCCTCACTCAGTGTCCACAACAGGGGGGATTGGGAGGAATTCAAGAGGTGTGGCCAGAAGACAATGTGACCAGAAACCAACCTTGAGGCCAAGGTAAAATATCTGGGCTCCGGATTGTGACAATCAGTGGGCTCAAGTCCTGGCTCTGCCACTTCTAGAATGTGACTCTGAACAACTCACTTGGTCACTTAGTACGTATTTCAGGGTTGTTGTGAGGAGTAAATCAAAATAGCCCTTAGCCCAATTCCAGCAATAGTAGCACTCGATAAATGTCAATTGTCAGTAGTATGTGAGGCAGCAATAGTCAATTTTACAATAAAGTCAATAACATAAATCTTGTTCACATTAAACTTCTCAGGGGTCTTTTTTAAAGAAAAAAGATCTAGACCAGAGCTGTCCAATAAAACTTACTGTGATAATAGAAATGTTCTCTGTCGGCATCATCCAATTCAGTAGGCATTAGCTGCATCTGGCTATTGAGCATTTGAAATATCACTAGTGCAACAGAGAAACTGCTATTTTAATTTTATTTAATCTAAATAGCTTCAAATGCCTAGTGGCTACTATATTAGACGGTGGAGATCTAGAGTTCGTGGAATCATAAAGTGTTTAATTTCTAAGAGAACTTAGAGAGATTGATATAAACCTTCCTCATCCTCTCCCACCACTGCCATTCTACAAATGTGCAAATCGTCACACGGTTAGTTAATGATAGACCTAGAGCGAAAACCCAGCAGGCCTTGGCTCTGTGGGCAAGGTTCTCACTACCCTGAAGTCTGGTTGGATTATCCTTTTCACTTTAGAAAATCCCCATTGCCCAAGCATCATAGGTCCCTTTGGCCACCTCTGTGTTCCCCACCATGCACATTTCCGCTCCTTTTGTTTCTAATACATGTGCTGATCCAGTAGGGCCCCAATAATCCATAACTCACTGACAAACACTTTAGTTCCATAACTCACTGACAGACGAATGCTAATGGGAACATTATGGCTCCTTTAGTACAAAATGCCCAGCACCATTGTTTTCATAACTAGTATGTTTTTGTTGTTGTTACACTATCATTATTTTTTGTTACTTTGCCTGGGTGTTAAACCAAAGTGTCAACAAAAATATGGACCATCTTATACGATTTACAAAACAGGAGCCCAAATTTTTTATCATGGAAATTTGAAGTGACTGAACCACTTGGCAGAGTCATCGGTTAAAGAAGGAAGATCAGGTCTTTGCAACAACCAGTGTAGTGCGTTATCCTTGACCTCGGAGGCACATTTGCTGAGGGGACTATGGTGGTACCCAATCTGTAAGTGTCGCTCTTCCCTTTCCCTGCCAAGAGCAGCTTCAGCCTTTATCTGTAGCAGACCCTCGTTAGGAATGGCACGTGGTGTCAGGGACCTGAGCTGCAGGCTTGCTGCCTCCTTCTTTCCTGAGATGGGGCTGTGGGTGTGGAAGGAGGAGGAATAGCTAAGGGGGGTAGGGACAGGTCAGTTAGCATTTATTCACAGTTCACACAGTGGTCTTCTCTGAAGTGAAGGGCATACATACTTAACTCGCCCTCCTGAGCATTTCTCATCACACCCTGCTTACAGGACAGCATTCACAGTCTTGCACATGGTCTTAACCTGGCTCTGCATGATTGCTGAGGTTATACAGGTCTCTGTGCTCCAGACACACTGTCCGCTGCAGTTCCCTGAACATTCCAGCAGTGCCTCCTTTTAGCCTGGACTGTGCTTTTCATAGTCAGCTCAGCCTAACCTCTTACTTGCCCTTCAGATCTTCTACAAATATTAGTCCCTCCAATAAGCATTCCCTGACCCCTGCTCTAAAACCTGCTCTAAAAAGTAAATCAGCTCCTCTTAACACCCTGCAAATTACACACACACACACACACACACACACACACACACACACACACATTCTCTTTGAATCCTTCTTTCTGTTTTCCTTATGATTCTTATCATCGATTTAAATGATACCTTATCTTTATGATATGTTTAATATCTATCTTCTTAGATTACAGATTCTGTGAGGCTAGGGATTATGCCTGTTTTATTTATCCTATTCCTAGGATCTAGTCCAATCTCAGACACTTAGTAGGAGCTTAGAAAATATCTGTTGAATTCAAACTAAAGAAAAAAATGTATCATGGGTAGGGACGAGCTTATTTAACAACGAAACACAAAAAATAATGTTCTGTTGAGTGAGTGAATGAATGAATGAATGAATAACCTGACCTGTCCTCCTGAGATCTCTAGGTTAGTTTCTACTTCTGTGAGAAGTTTAGGGGTAGTCTTGCCTACAGACCGTTTAGGACATAGAGAGGGAGAAGTGAGTGGCAAATAAAGCAACTTGATGCTTGAATTTGTGATTGTCTTGTAAATACGACTTTGAATAAAGCCAATATTGAACATTTAGGCAAAATTAGCTTTAACTCACACATCTCGCCCCCCCCCCCCCCCCCCAGATACCAGGGTCAAGACAATTTTCCTTAACTCTGCAGTTCATCTTGCATGGGTGGACATTGTGTTGAAGTCATTTCTCACCTGATAGATTGTGGGTAGAAAAGATTTTAATAAACCTTCTTTTATATAAGAGAAAAAAATTGTGGTTGAAAAAATCATTCCTTATTTACTACCCCTAGGGGACTTTTGTGCAGATGGGTCTTCAAGAGGGCCTTCGCTGAACCAGAAGAGAGTTTGGGGGGATTTGGGGTACAGACAGATTAGAGTTGGTGGGTTTCAGAGGCTGCCTGAACAGGTGGAGGACACATGGGCTGACCTTCCTGTGGAAGAAATGTGAACACTGATAACAGTAGGGGTTTTCATTAACTTTCTTCTTCTTTCCCTCCTCTACTCTCCACCATGAAATCTCAGTAAAATCCCTACCTTGGACTGTAGGGTTTTCCTTTGGATAGCTACGGAATGTGAAGAGTCTTGCTCTAAGATTAACAAGCAAAAGCTGCCATATTTGCAATACTCAAAACAATCAAAATAATCACTAAAACATGATCATGTAATAGAAAGGATACTTCACTTCCATGGTATTCTTTCCAAAACCCCATAACTCCAGACCAATGAGAAAATCATCAGACAAACCCAGATAGGGGGACATTCCACTGGACACCTGACCAGTATTCCTCAAGATTGTCAAGATGATGAAATACAAAGAAAGATTGAGAAACTGTCACAGATCACAGGAGAGTAAGGACACAAGAAAACTGAATGCAATGTGGTAACTGAATTGGATCCTGGAACAGAAAGAGGACATCAATGGAAAAAATGATGAAATCCAAAAAAGTCTCATTAATAATAATTTAACTAAATTTGAAAGTTTAATTCATAGTAATGTACCCATGACAATTTCTTAGTTATGACAAAAGTAAGTTATTAACAGTGGGGAAACTGGGTGAAGGGTGTTTTGGCAACTCCGTACTATCTCTGCAATTTTTCTTTAAATCTAAAATTATTCCAAAATAAATAGTTTATTTAAAAGTAAAGCCTCATAACTAAAATAGCCAATGTTTATTATAAATCTAAAATTATTCCAAAATAAACAGTTTATTTAAAGATAAAGCCTCGAAGCTAAAATGGTCAGTGGTGGCTTTTTGTTAAACTAGTAGGGGAAGCAAGTAAAATAATGACTAAAGTTTTTAAAAAGTTTATTTAAACAGACTAATTACAAAAAAGGAAACATAAACTTCCTGCTGAGCAGACAGTGACACTTATTGTCACCAAAATGCCTTGACCTTTGGCTCCTATGTCAGCACAGTCAACACTCTAAAGGAAAAGTTATTCTGACACTTGTTAATGATGAGGAAGATTTTATTCAAGACTCTTGCAATAGGTGTCAAGGCCATCACAGTAAAGGAGAGAAATTGGGCTCAACTCTGAATCCGACTAGGACACTTGGATATTTATAGCCAAGGTCAGAGTGAGGGGCGGTCAATGGATGGAAAATGATGAAGAAGAGAGAGACATCAAGGGTAGGGGGATTCTTGCTAAATCAATGTAACAGAAATCTTGCTGAAAGCAGGCCAAAGACTTACACATCGAAGTGGGGGATGAGGAACTTGGTCAGGAATCAAAGGTGATCAGAAATCAAGGGCGGGGGGAGTTCTCACTAAACTGACTTGACAGGATTCTTGCTAAGATGGGGCTGGGCAGGCCAACAACAGGATGGGGAGTGGGGAAAGGGGGCCTCAAGGTCCAGGCCTAGTCTAGAGGAGGGCTCATAGGAACCTCACAAAAGTGTGGTTAAGGAGAGTCTTTATCATCACCAGTCATGCTAATACCATCTGATTCCGACTGGAGTGGCGTTTATACTACCAGCTCCCCCATTGCTTGACTCCTATCCAGATGATTTGGTTGCATCTGTAATCTTGGCATGCGATAGCCCAGGAGCAGATTCCACCTGTGATTTCACATCCAGCATCTGGATCTTGGCCACGGGCACTGCCAGGTTAATGTTATATGAGCCAATTTCCTCCCAAATTAATAGGCTGGTGGGGCTGGAGACAGCAAGCTTTGAGGATTTGGCGTGTAATTTTGCAGATGGTTTGGTACCTACAACCCCCCCAGGCAGTTTTTTTCCCACAGCAGGAGTCCTTTTTTCCAGTCAAAAGACCCTTATGCAGGTGTAAGAACTTTACATCCAGTGCAAACACAAATCCCATAAACCTGCCAGGTGGTGAAGAAGATGAACTACATGAGGACTCTATTTCCCCATCCGACACTTTTGTTCACATTAACGTATCCACATGTGCGGAGCTTTGCAAAAATTGAAAAAACTCTTTCTCCACTTTGCATTCCTCTTGGTGCAGAATGTCATGGTTGTTTGTCATTTGGGTAGGTCCTGGAATAGTGTTCTCCGTGTAAAGCCAAGTGATAAAATGGGGACAGCCAGGCAATTTCAAGCAGAACCAGTTTTGGGTTTTGGCCTGTAGTCTGACCTAAAATGATCTTCACAATAGCCCCATTTCTCCACCTGTCTTTTGCTACGGAGCTCCATCTGCAGCAAGAGAGATTGTGTCACAGGGTGCATTTGAGGGGACAGCTTGTGGGGGAGGGCTGACAGAGGTTGATATTGGCACATGGGCTGAATTGATGAAAAATTAAATTCAAAGTTGTACCTTTTTTTTTTTTTGGTTTCAATTAAAAAAAAAATCATAAGCTAACACATTCTGACTCTCCCAACGCCTTAAATAAATTCTGAAAGGACATGAAAGAAGGTCATGAAACCTAACCAAATTCATGTCTACCTATAAGGTCCTCTTGTTCTGCTGTTATTTAACTTGTGGTTTTTCCTTGCGGGATATCTTAATATACGGAGAAGGTGCAGCAGTGGCTAGAATATTGGGCAAAATGTAGACATTATTAAGCAACACACTGACAGATTGTGGGCTAATCCCCCAACGCTTTGGTGGTTACTTAAATATCCCACCAGCTCAGTGGATAAAGCAGCAAACACAGGATTCTGATGTCTTAGAAAAGGCTGGCCAGGAAATATAGGTGGTTCATCATTTCTGAAGTCTTAACAGGGTTTTTTTCCCCCTTCCTTTTATTTTTCTTTTTGCAAAACTAATTTTATTTCCATCTCCTAACCAGCTTTCAAAATAAAATTAATGTACATCTATGACTTCATTTCTCTTCAGCTGTTTATAATATTTAAGGACAATCCAACCATGATTTATTTATAAAATTTGATCTCATTTCACTTTCTCTATTTTGTCTCCTAGAAAGCAGAGGAAAATAACTCTAAATATATCAGAAAAATTAGACATTGAACTTTACTTTCCCCCAAATGCTACAAATAAAATTAGAGCATTTGTCTCAAAAAAAATTAAGGAAAACAATACTGCGTCATTTGGAAATCAGATTACCAAGGCATCAGGTCTCGATAATTAAGTTTGTACAGGTCAGGAAATAAGATAGATGATTTATTCTGGTTATGCCTCACCCTAAATGCAGGTGTTGTATTCTGTAACAAGGCTTTTGTGCTTCCTGAATTCCGTGCCATCTCTACCACAAATGGGTTTTGAAATTTTCATATGTCATACCTTAAAATTTGTTAGTGTGCACAGAAGAAGGAAAAGGAGGGGGAAATAACACTGGCACTTAAATTAACTGAAGCAGTCATTAACTGTGAAACCAGCTGCCATCCCCTTTGATGTGGTTCTGCCAGCTGCACAGAGAAAACGCAGTTTAGGATCAGTTGTTTACCGTGCTCTTTTGCTGACTTTTCATCCAATGTTTTTTTCAGAACAAAAGAAGGAATTTTTCCTTTGGATCATTTACTTCTATCTCCCCGTTACTCAAAGGTAGCAAAATACATGATGTAACTTCATTGGATAGAATTAAATCGAGCGTAAGTTAGGGAAGGTGTCAAAGTCATATCCTAGAAATACCGACACATCGGTAAGATCTTTGGTGTCTGCTCATTCTGAAAGCAGTGGTGCTTTCCCATATCCAGTGCATTCTGTGATGCATTTTGAGAATGTCTCCTGTTATATGAGTAAAGTCATGAGGTCTGACACTTCGTGTCATTCCGATGTCACTGCCCCATACCAGAGCATTTAAACCTGAGACTCTGGGGATACAGCTTGGGTGTTGATTAATTTTGTAACATCACCACGTGGTTCTAATGGACAACTCAGGAGTGAAGACTATAGTTGTAAAAATATTTCTTTGTAAAAGGAGACAAAAAATGCCATGAAAGACAATAATAGATTATTAGGAGCTCATTTGCTCAAGTTGCTCATGTTCAAAAATAGAGATAACCCTCCAGCCAGAGCATCAGACTAGACTGAATATAGGCACTTGGGAAACCGTGTTTTGGCTGCCACTCTCTCCTTGTAGGTAGATATCATCAGTGTAGCCACGGTGTGTGTGCACAGGGCTTCTCCTGATGACAAGGGAGAGAGTGAAGAAGAGCAGCTGACATCCTCCTGCTGTGTCTCACTTTCAGAAGTGCCCAGAGGGAGCCAAGCTCACAGGCCTGTGGTGGTTGTGGGGTCCAGGGCCCCTTCCTGGCTGTTAGGTTGCTTCAAGAGGCGTTTGCAGGCATTCAGAGAAGAAAGCACAAACGCAAATCTGGCTTAATAAGCAAGAAGGGACTTAAATGCAGGGAGTATATAGCACAGCACCCAGAATATTGTATCATCCATGTTGCTGACACACAAGCACCAAATCTGAATGCAGTTGCCACCCCCGTTTTACTCAGCATGTGGGTCTCGCTTTCCAGACTGCCACAGTGGTCCTCCCCAGCCGGAGGAGGACAGAGAGGGCAGACGGCTTCGCATTTTACCACAAGAGCTGAAGTACCCATCTTGCTTGTGAAAACAATCAGTATCTCAAGAGGAATGATGCGTTTTCTCCGGCAACTGGTCTGACGGCACAGCTCTGAGAGTGTTTCCTTTCTCCACAGGGCAGGGAACAACAAAGAAAATGAAGGCCAAAGGGCTGGACAGTGGCGTGATGGAACCAAATACCTTGTCAGAAGGCAATGCCTCTGTTCCTCTTCCAGCACGGCAGCCTGGCCGCTCCTTCTCTCTTGGGCACTTGCTCAACACCTTGCTATCAGGCCTCGGGCAACAAGAGAGTAGCCAGGGAGCAACGGGTCTTGTTTCCCACTGTTTTTGAGATCACAGCGCACCACTCTCCTCTTGAGATCTGCGGGCTGAGCTCCCAGGGCCGATTACAGGGGCCAAGGGAATGTGGATGCAACCGTACTTTATTGCCCAAGTCATTGGCATGCTCAGAGAACAAGGCAGTTCACAGCCAGGTGACCAGCCCTGGGACTGGGGGAAGGGTCATTAGGTCCACTCACCTATAATCCAGGTGTTGGAGTGCTCTGAGTTAAAGGCAATTGTCCTCACATAAGGAATTAGAGGCCATGACTCCCTAAGCTAAACTTAGAAGTCACAGTATATGGACAGGAGATACACAGTATCTGAGGTGTCTGAGGCACCAGCCAGGTGAGACATTCCAGATCATTCTCTTCTAAGCCTAATTGTTGTCTTCATGCCAACCTGGCCAGAGGAGACACTGCAGAAGGTGTTGTCCTTTTGTGTGGCCTTGTTCCTCTTCTCAGGACTGAGGGGTTCCGGGCCACTTGGGGCTGGAGAGCTCACAGGCCAGCCACCAGCACATGTAGTGACAGGTGGAGCACGCTTCCACCATTTTCATGGCAGCACTGGAGCTGTGCAGGAACCTTAGCACGCTAGCTGTGGGGTGGAGGGAAAGGATAGGCTTATGGGAAATAAAATTGTTCTCACTCTTCTCTCACTTTCCAGCAAGTCTAGATCAAGGAAAACATCAACTCTACCTGCCATAAGTATCTCTTTCGTTGCCAGGCATATGGATTACCTACTTTGTACATTTCCTTAGCATATTTGAAATCCAGAGGCACTGCCTCCCCCACTGGCACACGTCTACTCAGGCTGCTCCTGACCTGTCTGCGTGTGCTCAAGGCAGCCATTCAATTTTTATATTATCGTAAGCAACACCTAATCAGGAACAAATGTTCTGCAGACAAATCTAGTTCTGTTTGCCAGAGCTAGAGATCAATACCTTGAAGTGAGAGGCCACCAAGAGGGTGGATGCCATGCTGTAGGAGTCGCGGGTCTCCTTGGAGTCCTGCCCGAGCTCCTTACAAGTTCAGGGACTTTGAGTAAGTCACCTGACCTCTGGACTTTGGGTTTCTCACCTGTGAAATGCAGCTACACAGTAGAGTGGAGAACAGAAAGAGAGCTAAGGACTGAGTACTGAGCATTTGGGGCAAGTGGCTTACTACATACACCTCATCAATTCTCAGACACCCACTTTTTTTTTCTTTACATTTACCACCTCTGAAACGGGATACATCTCACAGTCAATGGCCTATTCTAGTTTATTGGCAGTATTTGCCAGTCTCTTAATGGTGCACAAAATAACGTGTTTCTGAACTGAGTTTGCTTATCTGGAAATGAAACAGTTGGGTGAGGTGAGCTCTGAGGTTCTGGTCTCTGCTTTGCTGCATTGTCCACTGCAGGGCCTTCCTCCAAAGGTGGTGTTAATGAGGAGCTAGCTTACCCTTTTAATGGCCTTACCCCTGAGCCTAATTTTCTCCCAGGCTGGTCTAGACTCTTCTTTACAGGAGAAAGTCCTCAGGTCTCTGAGAAGTCCAGGGTATTGGAACACATTTTTCCTGCAACTAGTTGGATGGTGGCAGTCCCTGCCAGGACCAGAGCACACCCACAAGCATAATGATTTTATGTCACAGATACTTCTTTATTCACATATAGCTCCTTGAGGCCCCTGGTAGTGAGGGCCTGGCTGGGGTTGTGCAGGGGCACCAGCATGTGTGTCCCTCTCTCTGAGCAGGACTGAGGGTGACAACACTGAAATTCCTGACTCACTCCTTGTGCGGCCACGTTGCACCTTCCTGAGGAGCTATAGAGACTGAGGGAGGATGCGCTGAGGGCCATGGGTGACACATGGCTCTTCCACTATTTTTCCTCCCTTTACTTTTTTCGATTTAGTCCTGGAGAGTTCACTCTTTTAATTAGAATCAGTGCCTGGAAATTCGTGGGCACTGAATTATAGTTTCCTTTGGCTTTCCTGCCCCCCTTAACCCTTCACCTGCCAGTCCAGCAATTCTCCAAGACTTATTTTGCGGTCTTTGTTCTTTATGTCTTTGATGACTTCCCAACTGTTTCTGTTCATCTTTCTCTTCGGAGGCTGTCTGGACCATTAAGAGTTAGCCAATTAGTATGACTTATTATTATCTTCTGTCCTGTTGGAGAAACCATTCCTCAGTCACCTGAGATCAGTAGAGGGACCCATGAGCCCCTCTGAGTTCCACGCCTACCACATTGAATATAGTGGCCTGAAAATCTAAAACCTTCTTGTATTATACACCAAAGCTGTACCTTACGAAGCAGTAACTTAATGAGTTGACGCAGGTCTTAACCACCTCTGTCATGCTTTGGCACACATAGGAAACGGTAATATTTGCACAGCACACTGGGGTTGACAAAGGAGAGTGCCCAGGGCCAGTGGCCCAGCCGCCCCGAAGGCTGAGGGGCTCCATGTCTATGTACACACTTGTAACCTGTCCTTGGCACTGCGTCGGGAAGCCTGACGTAAAGAATTGTCCTGTTATCAAGCAAGTAGAGCTCACTTGTAGGAATAGGAAAAACTAATCGCTGTGCATTATATGTGTACCAGCAAGTTCTCTGTTATTTGAGAATATAAGTTTGAGTACTAACAGGGATTCCTTAGGATTATAGAGTAACACAACAAAATGCATGAAGTGTAAAAATAGCTAATGTATGTAGTGTGTTTAGTGCTTTATGTGACCATCAGGGAAGAACCCTAGTCTCATAAGAGTAGGGGTTCTATCCAGCCCTCAGCCTATTTTTGTTCAATTTATGAATTCAAATGGCTTTTAAAAACATTTTTGAAAGGTTGTTAAAGAAAAATAAAACTACCACAAAGAATAATATATAGTTGAGATTATATGTGGCCCTAAAACCTAAAATCCTACCTGGTCCCTACAGAAAAAATTTGCCAACTTCTGTCATAGAGGATGGCAAGAGGTAACGAGACTCCAGAAAACATTCAAAGGACATGTGTAAGCAGCAGGAAGAAGACTGGCTTGCCAAAATTCCATGATTGCTGAAAGTGGACAAAGACTCAACGGATAAGAGCAAGACAGTTGCCATTTACAGGGCAGCAGACAGCAGGCGCATTGTATGGTAGGGCTGGTTCCTCTACCACTAAATCCAGCAGGACATGATGGGCCCGGATGGCACCTGTGTAGGCAGCTCTGCTGCAGCTGAGGAATCTAGGACCAAAGGCACAGCACCTTTTAGAGCAAGTAGTGAACAAGCCAGGCTTCCCCAGGGGAGCTAGTAGTCAGACGGTAGTCACTCTGTGTCACTTTGACCTACTTCATGGCTGTGTGACTAGCTATAGAAATGGCTCAGTGTCAGAGGACAGTTAGGCCTTGCAGTTTGGCACACTCAGCAAGGAAGTGCGCAGATGCTTGGGCCTATGGCAGACTGCCTTTCCTAACAATGGATTGTTCCTTTCATCCTCGCCACAATCCTCTGAAGTAGATATGATCACTGTCGCATTTTACAGGTGAAGAAACCCAGGCTCAGAGGCAGGAAAATAACAAAGTAACATGCCCAAGGTCAAAAGTAACTTGCCCAAGGTTGCATGGCTCATAGGTGGTGAGTAGTGATTTAACCCTGAGCAGGCTAAACGCAAAGCCCATACAACACACAATTGCCTCATTTCGTTCATCAAGAAGCCAAGAACCATAAGGACTCAACTTAAATTATATACTGATAAAATAATTCACTGTTTTGCCTTCTTCCTTTAATAGCAATAATGCTAAGAGATGGCCTTTTACAATGCATAAGGCCTGCCATGCATAATCCATTTAAAGATTTACATACGTTTAGGCGCCAGGAAAATTTTTGCCAGAAGCTTTCCTGGTAAAAAATGGATTTGGCTAGGTTTTACCTTTCCCAGTTGTTTTGAAAGTTTCCTTTTGCAGCATGAAAGGCAAAACACAGATTTAATTACCTTTCTCTAGCTAATGTTCGAACTGCCTAATTACACTAAGAGCATTAATTGTAGATATTATGAACAGCAACTCACAATAAAATATTTCCTCGTTACTTAACCAGGCCCATCAATTAAATGAAGTCCAGACATCTTCTTCCAAACCTTTTGCATTATATGCTCTACATTTCCACGAACAAGGAATTGATTTCTGTCTGCAGTGTGGAAGCAGATGCAAAGACATACTGTGTGTGCGCGCTTATGGGTAGAAACTAGCACACACAGCAGAGGAGGTTGTAGAAATGGGAGTGTGAGCATATGCACATGAACTCATGAACTTCGGTGACAATGCTAGGCCTGACACAGAGGGTGTGAATGAAGGGGGCAGGGCTGTTGTATGTGATGATTGGGCTGCAGATAACTGAAACTTCTAAAATTGTTTAGGCAAAGGAGGAGAATTTAATGGAAGAAATTGGTTTTCCTTATAATATCTAAAGGCAGAAAGTCCAGACAGGTCTCTGGCAAAACAGGAAATGTCTCAATAAGGAAGCCAGTGCTCTGCATGTCTGGAGTCATGAGGTCCCCTCACCCTGCTCTGCTGCTCCAGGGCAGTAATGTCACATTAACAAGCTGGGCTCCGAGTCAGACTGCTGAATTCACATCCCTGCTTTGCCACTTCCATTAATCTCTCTTAGCCTCTTGACAGTAAACACTTGAGTTTAGTTGATTCTGTGAGAATTAAGTGAGATAGTACCTGATACTTACTAAATGCTCATTATTATTTGGGCTTCTCTCTCATGTTTGTTTCATTCTTTTTCTTGTACAAATTGGCTTCCCCTACTTCTTTATGCACATTGGAGGTTGCCCTCCCAATTTAAACATTAGTTCTCACGGACGACCTGATGTCTCAGTCCCAAATAAAATTTCCTGGAAGAAGGGATCTGATTGGGCCAGCTTGGGTCAATGGGTCAAGTGTCTACCCCCAGTCCAGTCAGCTGTGGTTGGAGGACAAGACCACAGTGTGTCAGCATGACCACAGGCCTATTCTTTTGTTAGTTCTTAGAAAATAAGTGACACAGAATTTTCAGAACTCTTTTGCATCTACTATAAATATTCATAGTTATAAATGAGAAATAGTGAGTGTTCTAGCAGTCCTATCTATAAACAGTAATTATATTAAGGAAAGGTGTGTATAAATCAAACCCTATGTTAAATAGTATATAAGAAGGTCATGAAGTAAAATTATTTGTAAAGGCTTCTTTTAAATTTGAAATAAGTTACACCAAATATGCATTTTGTACATTAAAAGTGAAAATATTTGAGGTGTTATTTAAGCCAGATTATGTCAAGGTCAGGAGATGAAATCATGAAGTTTTAAAATTTGCTGCTCAGCTACCTTGATTACCTTTTGAAGAAACTAAATTTGACAGGTTTTGTGTTGTTTTTGGTGTGCTATTATGGTTGATTGATAAGAACAGAGTTCTGTTTTGAAAGGCATTACAGTCAGATACAAAGAAGCAGTCAGCACCTACTTCCTCCAGGGATATTAAATGATCTTTGTCTTCCTTTCAATTATTTCAGACATAAACAGATCATCAGTGTCCTGACTCTTGTCAGAGCTGCGTTTATTTCACTAATTCAGAAAAGAATCCATATACAGTCAATTCAGTATTTACTGTGTGTCATGCAAGGCCTGGTACCAGGCTCCATGAATGAAGTCAGGAGAAGTAAGATGTGGTCTGTTCCCTTGGGAACCTCACTGTGGGAGGAAATGGCCCATATGCAATGGACACATTCACATTGCCGTGAGAGCAATGCCCATGGAGACACTGGGCACACCCCCATAGGAGAGACAACCAGTATTCAGTTAACCCTATAGAATGGAACCTTTGCACATCATGGGTGGTCCATCACCTCTTGTTGAATGAATTCACTAATTGGTACATCAAGGCAGGATGATAAAACTGCTATTGAACAAGTATCAAATGTTATGAACGTATAAAAGAGAATCATTCATTCATCAAATAAATGCTTCTTCTCTGCCAGGCACTGTTCTAAGCATAAGCACATGGCTTTTACTTCTGGCTGAAAGCTTTGAGAAAATGACGTGAAGGAGTTGGCATGGGTGCTGGGCCTTAAAGATCAGATTCATAGGTGTAAACAAGCATAAATGGGCCTGAGAGAATTCCAGGAGAAGCTAGAAGTTCAGTTTGGCTGGAGATGACAGGTGTGAGGTGAGGTATGATGGCTAAGATTACAAAAGTAGTAGAAGCCAAAATCACTGAAGAAAGGGCCTTCAGTGTTGGAGGATTGGCTTGAACTTAGTTTTGTAGACAGTGGGGAGCTATTAAAACTTTGGAAGAGGGAATTCACATAAGCAGTCCATCCTTGAGGGTGTTTTACTATGGAAATACTATGTGAGATGGGTTGGTGATGCTAGAGGCAGGAGAATCAGGAATGAGTCCTTGCAGCAAGGGAGTAATAATGGGAATGTAGATTTAAAAATAAGAGAAACACTGGAGGGTCAGAATTCATTAACATACATGAGACATCATAAATGTAAAACTCTTGGGACTAGAAAACAGATCAGGTGAAAATAGTAAGAAAGCAAGGTGTTGAAAATAACTTCTGAGTTTTAAGCTTATCTCATCAGGAAATTGAAGCTATCACTAATGAAAATAGGGACCACAGGGGAAGAATCAGATTGGCAGGGAAGATGATAATGTGAATTTTGGATATACTAGGCTTGAGAGCAGAGTATCTGCATGGAAATGCATAGCACAACCATTGACAGGGTCTTTAATTCAAGCAAGCAAGGCCTGGGAGCTACAGCCATTGGTCCTTAAGGGATTGACTTTCACCTATGAGATGTTAATTCTATTGGTATTTTCAACTACAAAACCAGCTTTTCCAGCTGGAAGGAGGAAGAATTTTGCAACTACAGTATAAATAGGGATTAGTGAGCACTGCCAGAATACTGTTGGCCTCGGCACAACACAGAGCTAGCCAGCGATGAAACTTAGATATGCAGGAATAGTACCAGAAACAGCAAATGGACTTCAGGCTCTGTGTGTGATCCAAGAGAAAGGGACTTAAGACCATCCAAGGAAAGTCTTGGAAAGTCACAAGTTGCTACCAGCTGAGTTGAGAAGACATTGAAAAATCACAGCACAGAGTGGGATCTTAGGATCTGAAGGTGGGGAGGTACCCAAAATAATGGGTGACAACCAAGCATAGTAATTAGGATAATCAGACTAATTTTGCAGGTTTTCAACTCTGTCTACCTTTAAAATATTTGGCACATAAATTCCAGTTTAAGACCCTCTGGTATTGTCAAGTTGCCACGAAGTATTTGACAAAGATAATAGCTAAAGTCATCAGGTTGGTGAAATTATGAAGGGGAGCTTCTACATTTATAGAGTGGGAATAAGAACTAAATTGACAGTGATAAGAGGACCAAAAGGATGCATTACTATGGAAGCAAAGGAAAGACATTTTACTGCCAACCCTTCCAAGAGACCATATAAAGAGATATGTATCCTTTTCAACATGTGCACAGCACTGTACTAAGGACAAAAGGAGTCAGACAATATGAGCTCTGCCCTCTGGGAGCATTTTTTCATGGGCATAGGGATAGATGAAAATTAGGGAGGATAAACTTCTGTTATAGGTTACTAAAGCATATGGAATAGATTTCCACTTCTAAACATGATGGAGTAACAGAGCCCAGGTTTAACTTTATACCTTAAACAACAATAGCACAAAGAAAAAGAAAAGAAAAAAAAACATATGAATTAATGGTTTTTTGATATTGGACAACAGGTAATAATCTCTAAGAGAAGGGAAACAAACAAGGTGAGCCCTACAATTTCCTCACCTTGATACCCAGATGAAGATTTCAGACTGGGGTTCAGAGAAAAGAAACTCAGACAGAGCCAGGCAGTCTCCCTGAGTTGAGGAGGCAGAGTTGAGAATTTTAGGAGAGGAAAAAGCAGCTAGAATTCCCAATCCCAAGGCAGAGTACCAGAACTACAGAAAGAAAGAGAGAGAGAGAGAGAGAGAGAGAGAGAGAGAGAGAGATCGATCTAGAACCTGAAGAGGGCTCCTTTCATATCCTAAACTGAGTACTGATTAGCACCCTAGTGTGGAAACTTCCTAAAGTTGAGGAAAAAGTCATCAGAATGGAACTGACAAAAAAATTGTTGACATCTATTCAAGAATGGAAATAATTCATGTTCCCAGCAGCCAGAAGACAGAAACCTAGTAATTCATGGGCATCAGGTTGAGTACTCAGGATATTGCCTAAGTATAGAGAACAAATTAACCCTAGTCTAAAGGCTGCGGTGGTTCCACCTAACAAAGCTTAAATGCGAAGCTGTGAAATGATCAAAATGTTTTTAAGTATCTTAACCATGTCCCAGAACAAAGTTAAAAAACAGTTAAAATAATAGAAAAAAAAAGAGACAGAAAAGAAATTAACACCCAGAAACATAAAAAGGCACAATGTCTATCGCCTAATAAAAAATTACCAGGAATGTAAAGAAGCAATAAAATAAAACGCATAATGAGGATAAAAAGTAATTAATAGATTCAGACCTAGAAATGATACATATGATGGAATTAGTAGAAAGGAACATTAAATAATTATAATAAATGTACTCTATATGTTCAAGAAGATAGAGAAAAGAATGAGCATTTTAAGGAAAGATGTGGGAGGTTTTTTATTATTTATGTAATTATTATTTTTATGCGGGAGTCAAACCGGCAACCTTGCTGTTAAGAGCGCATGCTCTACCTGCTGAGCCATTCGGGCAGCTGCTCAGCTAAAAGTGCCGAGTTCAGTCCCAGCTGCGGGTGGGCGTAGCCCATCATGGAACAGGCAATCTTGTCATTAGGAGCAGGTGCTCTCACCAGCTGAGCTGAGCCATCCTGCCACCTGTTGGCAGCTCAGCGGCAGCTCAGCTCAGGCACAGCTCAGGTGAAGCTCACTGGCCCATGTGGGAATCGAACCAGTGACCCTGTTGCTCAGAGTGTGTGCTCTGAAGCAAACTCTTAACCAACGGAGCCACTTGGCTGGCCCTGTGGGAGGTTTTTTAAAGAGCCAAATCAAACCTATAGAGAAGAAAACTACAATGTCTAATATGAAAAATACAACAAATGGGACTAACAGAACTTGACATAGCATAAGAAAAAATAGTAAATTTGGAAAAAGAAAAAAAAAAGAGCAATAGAAAATGTCCAAAATGAGACAGTGAGCAAAAAAACTTAAAAAGAATAAATGAACAAATCATCAATGAGTTGTTGTCCCACAACAACTAAGTAGCCTAATATACACGTCCTCAAAGGAAATGGGCGTGTCAAAAAAATATTTGAAGACCTGAAGGCTGAAATTTTTCCAAATTTGATAAAAACTATAAACTTAGAAATCCAAGAAGTTTAAAAAAATCCCAAACAAAAGAAACACGAAAAAAACTATATCAAGCCACATTTTAATCAAATTGTTTAAGACCAATGAAAAAGAGAAAGTCTTGAAAGCAGCCCAGAAAAAAGAAAGTCATAATTAATAAAGGACAAAGATAAAAGTTACAGCAGACTTCTCAATGGAAACAATGCAAGTCAGAAGAAAGTGAAGCAACAGCATTAAAGCACTGAAATTCTAGACTGACAATCTAGACTTCTGTACCCAGCAAAAATAACTTAAAAAAAACAAAGGCAAAGTAAAGATTTCTTCAGACCCACAAAAGCTGAAAGAGTGTGCTGTTAGAGAAGCAATGTAAGAAATGTTAAAGGGAATTCTTTAGGTAGAATTAAGATAATGCCAGATGGAAATCAGGATCTAAACAAAAGAATAAAGATTCCAACAATTGTCTTTTTAAAACAAAAATGATAACTATTATGTGCTTTATGATATATGTACCCCCAAAAAACATGGTATGTAGTAGTAAGCTTCTAAAGTGGCTCCTAATGATTTCCACTTTTCTATGTGTGAGATGGACCTAAAGAATTGCTTCTAATGCATGGAATACAGCAAAAGTATTAGGATGCCAAGATTAAGTTATAAAAGACACTGACTTCCATCTTGCTCGCACTCTATTTTTTCTTGCTTCCTTATTCAGATGAAGCAATCTACCATGTTGTGCTCTGTGCTATAGAGAAGCCCATGTGGCAAAGAGTTGAGGGTGGCCTCTAGCTAACAGCCATGACAAAACTGAAGTCTTCAGGGTAAAAGCTCACAAGGACCTGAATCCTGCAAACCACTACATGAATGAACTTAGAAGCAGATCCTTTCCCAGTTGAGCCTTGAGCTTGACTGGAACTTTGGACATGCTGTTTGCAGCTTTGTGGAGATCTGCTGCTAGGCTGCACCCTAACTCCACATCCACAGAAACTGTGAAATAATACATGTTGTTTTAAGCTGTTTCAGTTTTGGGGTAATTTATTATGCAGCAATATATAACTGATACACCAGAGGATGAGAAATAAAATATATATGGGGATGAATATAAAATACTTTGTTTTTTACATATCTTTACAATATAATTGAGTGTTAAGGCAAAAATATTTATAACAAATGAAAAAGTGAAATATATGACAATTTTTTTTTATTTTTAGCAACAGAAAGCAGATCAGTGGTTGTCTGGGAACAGGGCTGGGTATAAAAAATGATGGGATTACCAAGGGGCACAAGGAAACTTTTGGGGGTGATGGATATGTTCATTCTCTTGATTGTGGTGATGGTTTCATATGAGTATACATAGGTCAAATCACATCAGTTTTGTATACTTTAAATATGTGTTGTTTATTGTACATTAATTATACCTTATTCACATAGTCAAAATAAAGCTATAAATAAAAGAATAAGGAATAGGCAATAGAACTTTAAAGAAGGGAAATATCAATGTGGGTTGTAATTATTATAAAAGACTTCACAGAGGACAGAGGACCTAGTAACGGAGTCATGGATAAAATGGTAGAAGAAAACTGGGGAGGGGACTAAGGCAGAGGGCAGAGTACCAGCAAGGAATTAGTATGGTATGAACAGAAGAATAAACTGATGCCCAGCACAGAGCAGAGTATGCCTTTGGAAGAAAACAATCTTCCTCAATCTTTCAAGGGTAATTTCCTCTGAAAGGCCTCCACAAGGCAAATTCATATAAGTCTAAAACATGATTACTATTAATTTCAAGAAATGTTGCTTCTTGAGCCCCGACATTAAGCCACATACTAAAACACCACCAAATCCCCTTCCAATGGACACTCATTTTAGTAAATGAGTTGTTATGGCATGGCCTCCAAGGCAATTTCCCTTCATTAATTACTCTGTAATAAAGCTGAATCCATTTGTTTAGCTCATTTATGGCTATTGCATAACACATATTTAAACTGTTACTGTCCTTTCCTTTTTAGCCCACAAAAGACAAAATAAATCAATAAAGGCAGAGTAAATGGTGCATAAGATTGTCACTACTGCAGACCTGCAAACCAAAAATGCTGGGAATACTTCACCACTGGGAAGATGACCTCATAGGGGCTCTTCCTGGCACTCCGCTACTTGGGAGGTACAGACCATCCAAAACAGTTCTCATAAATGTGAATAAATGTATCATCAGAAGCCAAAGCAGATATTATAATACATGAAACTCCTTGCAAATTTAAATTCTTGTAAACCAAAAGGACATTCCCTAGAGTATATAACTATAATGAGAATTAGCTTAGAGAAGAGTAAATAAGACCAGGTTAAGGAAGGGTTTTAACTGTTAGATTAAGAATTTTGGACTTAATTGGGAGGCTTGTGAGAGTAGGAAATATTGAGTGACATGTCCTAAAGATTAATCTAGAAGTCAGATGTGGAACAGATTTAAGCAAGGAAAGAATAAGGCAGGACAGCTATTTGAAATGCCATCATGGGGTATTTCACTGACAAGACTGTAAATAAAGGAATTGACAATACAATACCAAACACATTTAATAATAATACTATTTATTAAGAGCTTCTTATGTGCCTGGCACTGTTCAAACTGCTTATATGTATGAGGATTAGCTATGCATTTACTGTGCATTTTCTATGGATGTATACTCTTATTATTCCTATTTTACATTTGAGAAAACTGAGGCACCAAGAGATTAAATAAATTATCCATGGTCACAGAGAACTAACGAGGAGCAGAATCAGGGCCTGAGCAGAGCAGTCTAGCTCCAGAGTTCAGTGTATGCTCTGCAGACCCTCAAGTATTCACTGTGTAGGCCCCATGGTAAGTACTGAGAGTGACATTAAAGGAGCCCACTTCCAGAGGGGTCCTCAGTGCACTTCTCTCCATCTCCATGGCCACTACCTTAGTCCAGGGCAGTGGCTTGTCTTCTCTGAAATGGCCTCGAGCAGCCTCCAATCAGGTCTCTACCCTCACCAGAGCTATCTTCCAAAAGCCTTAATCTGTTCACATCACCTCTCTGTTCAAAATCATTGGGATAAAGTCCAAAGCTCATACGGGTCTCATAAGGTCCTACATGATCTGTATCATTTTACATTCTAAGTCCCAGACATAACGCTTCATGCTCGCTTGTTTCTGGGATTTTGTACATGATGTTCTTTCAGTTTAAAATGCTGTTCCCCCTTCTTTCTACCTTCCCTGTTCTTCATGGACTAACTTCTACTTATCTCCCACATCTAATCTGAGAGGTCCCTTTTCTCAGAAAGTTCACTGGAACACCCTGACCCACCTGGGCCGTAGGCCCCTCCGATGTGCTTGAACTGTACCTTGTACCATCACTAATTATATAGCATTCTAACCTCATGCTTAATCACTGGCTTACTCAATATCAAGCTCTGTAAGGGTAATTACCTTGGTCATTATTTTATACCCAACACTTAGCATAGCACCTAGTACATAGTGGGCTCTAAATAATTTTTTTTAATTGAAGGATAAACAAGGATTGAGTTTAACAGGATATAAAAAAACAAAGTGAGAAAGAAGTCAAACTTTTTTCTCATATATTAAACCTGACTAGTGCCATTGGCAGCATTAAGGGAGCATTTAGGAGAATTGTTTTGAAGTTGCTCAGTTTAGATTGGGACCTAATGAATATGGAGATAAAATGTCTTCCAAGAAGAAATGCACTGTGTGTAGCTGGAATGATTGAATCACGGATCATTTGTGATTCTGGAGATTTAGACTTGGTAATTCCCAAAGAGTTTACCATTCGTTTTTAAAGAGAATTTTGTTTTTCTCCTTTTTTCTTGGCAATGTTTTCCTACACTGATTGTGGCCTTAGGACAGTGAAATAATTTTGACAGAAATCAAAATTATTACCAGATAATTAAGTTATTACCAAAAATAATCAATAACAATTGCCAAAATTATTATGTAACATTGCATTTATGATCATACATAGAAAGAATTAATTTTCTATGGTTCAGAAAGATTTTTTTAATCAAACTTATTGGGGTGATATTGGTTAATAAAATTATATTGGTTTCAAGGGTTTAATTCTATAATACATCATGTGTATATTGCATTATGTGTTCATCACCCAAAGTCAAATCACCTTCCATCACAATACTGGACTCCCTTCACCCTTTTCTACCTCTTTCCCTCTGGTAACCTCCATACCATTGTCTGTGTCTGTTTTTGTTTGTTTGTCTTGTTCATTTGTTGCTTTCAGTTTTATATCCCACATATGTGTTCTTCAAATCATATGGTTCTTTCCTTTGTCCATCTGACTTATTTCACTTAGCATGATGTTCTCAAGATCCATCCATGTTGTTGCAAATGGAAGTATTTCATCTTTTCTCATGGATGAGTAGTATTCCATTGTGTGTGTGTGTGTGTGTGTGTGTGTATACACATATATATGTGTATATATATATATATATATATATATATAATATCTTCTTTTTTTAAGATTTTATTGGGGAATTGGGGAAGGGGAACATTGTATTTTTCCAGGACCCATCAGCTCCAAGTCAAATTGTTATCTTTTGATCTTAGTTGTGGTGGGTGCAAGCTCAGCTCCAAGTCCAGTCGCTGCTTTCAATCTAGTTGCAGGGGCGGGGTGGGGAGGGGGATCGTAATCCACCAACCCATGCGGGAGTCAACCAGCAACCTTGTTGTTAAGAGCACGCGCTCTCACCAGTTCAGCGGCAGCTCAGCTCGGCGCAGCTCACTGGCCCATGTGGGAATCGCTCTGGCGACCCTGTTGCTCAGAGCTCGCGCACTAACCAACTGAGCCACTTGGCCGGCCCTTATCATATCTTCTTTATCCAATCATCTATCAAAGGATATTTCAATTGTTTCCATGTCTTGGCCACCTTGAGTAATGCTGCAGTGAACAGAGGGGTGCGTATATCTTTATGAATAAATGTTTTCAAAATTTTCAGGTAGATACCCAGAAGAGGGATTGCTGGGTCATATGGTGATTCTATTCTTAATTTTTTGAGGAACCTCCATACTGTTTTCCATGGTCACCGTACCAATTTTCATTCCCACCAGCCATGTATGAAGGTTCCTTTCAAAAAGTTTTCTTGTGTCTCTTTTATTCTGTTGTTACTTCGTTAGGTCATGAATGAAAGGGTGGATTTCAGAGAGAGAAGCCAAAGCTGAAATGATCTTGATTCAATTACACAGCAAGTAGAAATGCTATTTCTGATCTTGCAAAGAACAATTTTGGCTTTTCTATATATCATTATTTGATAAGGACTTCGTAAAAGGTAGATTTTCTGGATGAAGACTTGTGAATGCAGTTACAGTCCCATAGCTATACAAAGCCAAAGTGATTCTGCTTCAATCCACAGAGACCTGACTAACAGTTAAGTGCTTTTCAGGTGAGATGTGAATCTGTCATGCTAAAAGCAGACTCTGAGCTAGAGAGAAGGTGTGTCAGTAGTCTGGCTGTCAGATAACTCCTGTCCTATGGCCTGAACAATGACCCCCACCCATTTCCTTCTAGCAAGCTCTTTGAAGAATTTCTGTGTTTGGGCAAGAAAAACTTCTTCCTTTCTGATGGATTATTTAGAAGGGTGTGTGTGTGTGTGTGTGTGTGTGTGTGTGTGTGTGTGTATTCATGTGTAGCTTAATATTTCACCACAACACAAACAAAATTCTTCCTTTATTAGTCTCCATAACTACAAGATTAAGATCCTTCTTACAAAAAGACCTGAAAGATTACTGGAATAGTTAAACATATCTGGACCCAAACCCCAGCTTTACTTCTTGTGAGCTGTGTAACTTTGGATGAATAAATAAAGAAATTGTGATATATATGTATATAAATATTATTAAGCCTTAAAAAAAAGGAAAGACATCTTGCCATTTTCAACAACATGGATGAACCTGGAGAACATTGTGGTAAATGAAATAAGCCAGATACAGAAAGAAAAAATAAAAACACTACATGATCTCATTTACATGTGAAATCTGAAAAAGTACATAGAAGCAGAGAGTAGAATGGTGGTTATCAGGGGTGGGGAGGTGGGAGAAATGGGCAGATGTTGGTTAAATCGTACAAAATTGCACTTATGTAGGATGAATAAGTTTGAGATTTAATGTACAGCATGGTGTGGATAGCTAATAATACTATACTGTATACAGAAAGTTTGCTGAGAGAGCAGATTTCAGGAAGTCTCATCACAAAAAAAAATGGTAAATGTGGGGGGTAGTGGTATGTTAATTAGCTTGACTGTAGTAATTATTTCTATATATATACATATATATCTCAAATCACCATGTATGCCTTAAATATACACAATTTATTTATTTATTTATTTATTTTATTTATTTTTTTTTTTTTTAGCTGAGCCATCCTGCCACCTTTTGGCAGCTCAGCGGCAGCTCAGCTCGGGCCGGGCATTGAACCGCTGTTGCTCAGAGCTCAAATTCTTGAGCAAGCTGTTAACCAACTGAGCCACTCAGCTGGCCTTACAGTTTATTTTTATTATGTAAGTTTCATGTGTACAACATTATAATTCAACATCTGTATATACTATAGAGTGATCACCTCCAAAAATCTAGTTACTATCCATCACCATACAGTTGGCACCCTCCCCGTCTTTTGCTTACTCCCAACCCCCTTCCCTTCTGGTAACCGCTGATCTTTTCTCTCTACTTATGATCTACCATTGGGGTTTTTTTTTTGTTTTTTGTTTTTTTAAGATTTTAATTGGGGAATTGGGGCGATGGGAACAGTGCTGGGGAATTGGGAGAAGGGGTACAGACAAGCCGCCGTCGTCTTGCCCCTCAGTCCAGTTGTGGAGGACATCACCTCACTGGCCCAAGTTGGCACCATCATTGCGCTCTTCCCGGGCGAGACAGATCAGTCGCCGGCTTCTGCACGGCCACTCACTGCGGCTGCTGGCCGCTCACGCTGGCTGCTGGCTACATACGGTAGCCCATGGCAACCCACTGCAGCAGGGGCTGCAGCCTAAGCCGCCACCAGCGACTCACGGCAGCCCAGCCCCAGGTCGAGCTGCCGCTCAGCATCCTAACTGTAGAGGGCAGTGTCACTGGCCCTCATATGTGGGATCCGAACCGGGGCCCTCTGGCATCCCAAGCCAGTTCTTAACCATCGCGCCACTCGGCCGGCCCCCTTTGGGGTTTTTATTGGTTGGTTTTTTTAGATTCCACATATGAATAAAATCATACAGTTATTTGTCTTTTTCTTTCAGACTTATTTCACTTAGCATAATGTCCTCAAGGTCCATCCATGTTGTTGCAAATGGCAATATTTCATTCTTTTTTATGGCTGAGAAGTATTCCATTATAAATATATATATATATATATATATATATATATATATATTACATCTTCTTTACCTATTCATCCATCGATGGACACTTAGGTCGTTTCCATATCTTGAGTATTGTAAATAATGCTGCAATGAACATAGAGGGGCATATCTTTTCCAATTAGTGTTATCATATTCTTTGGATAAATACCCAGCAGTGGAATAGCTGGATCATATGTTAGTTTTATTCTTAATTTTTTGAGGACTCTCCATAATGTTTTCCTTAATGGCTGCACCAATTTACAATTCCACCAATAGTGGATGAGGTTCCCTGTTTTCCACATCCTCTCCAACACTTATTATTTCTTATCATTTTGATAACAGCCATTTAACAGGTGTGAGATGACGTCTCATTGCAGTTTTGATTTGCATTTTCCCTATAATTGGTGAATGTTGAACATCTTTTCACGTGTCTGTTGGCCATCTCTATGTCTTCTTTGGGAAAATGTCTATTCAGATCCTCTTCCCATTTTTTAACTGAGCTGTTTTTGTTGTTGTTGAATTGTATGAATTCTTTATATATTGTGGATATTAGCCCCATATCAGATGTATGATTTGCAAATATCTTCTCCCATTCAGTAGGTTGCCTTTTCATTTTAATGATGGTTTCCCTTATATGTGAAGTCAGACCCACAAAAGCATTGCTAAGACTGGTGTCAAGGAGCTTATGACCTGTTTTCTTCCAGGAAGTCTGTGGTTTCAGGTCTTATATTCAAATCTTTAAACCACTTTGAGTTAAGGTTTGTGTATGGTGTTAGGTAGTGGTCTAGTTTCATTCTTTTGCATCAATTTAAAAAATAAATAACTAAATAGAACTTGGAATAAGTGGAAGGGTGATGACAGAACTAAAGGAAGCCTGTAGGAGCTGGTTTTAGGGGGAAAGATAAACCAGTATTAGACTTAGTGACTTTCAGTGCAAAGCCCAGAAGGCATTTGGAGATAGAGGACTAGAACACAGGAGAGGATGCAGGGCTGGGTAGTTAAACCTGGGAATCACTTTTAAAGGAACATTACGAGGTAGGCTGCCTCTGCCTTAAATTAAGCATACAGCCATTCAGGGTGTCACTATCTAATCCCAACACTAACAGAGAGAACATGGAATGTCTTAAAGGAGTGGTTCATAAGGTATAGAATGGGCAGAGTTACTTTTTGAATAATTTCTTTCTCAGTAACAACACTTCCAAAGTTATTCTGAATAAATATACCAAAAGCAAAATTATTCTTCAAGTTGAGCTACCAGCAGAGCCAAGTTTTATACAGCTTCCATAATTCACCCAAGTGAGCTCACGTTGCCAGAGTCTGTCCTTCCAGATTGATGTGTTTAATAGCATCTGCCAGCCGTGGCTGTGGAGCAGCATTTTAATGGGTCCCAAAGATTTTCATCAGAATATAGTGGACTCCACTAACAGTGTCAGTGGTGCCTCCCAGTTGGTACTGCTGTCACTTTCCTTAGCCGAGGTGGCCATGCTACAGGCATTTAAGAGATACAGAGAGTAACAACAGTAGGAGGTTGGTTAACAAATGAAGCCCCGAAGACCAAGTTGTGATTTATGTTATTTTAAGCAGAGAGGCAAACTCCGCGAGCAAGGAGAGCAAGAGGCTTCTCTCTGGAGTAGTGACTGTGTTAGGGAAGAACAGCAGAAGAGAGTTCAGATTTAGGCAAATTAAAAATCAGAAAGCTTCTTACACAGGTGACAAATTAGGAGGTAATTAGTCACGTTAAATGAGGGTTCACCATGGAATTTCTTCAAACAGCCAGTTCCTCTCATCATGTATTTGATTAAAATTCATTACCCACAACATCTTTTACATAAAGCATGGTTCCTCATATTGATTTCAATTGATTTAGTTCATTATGAGGAACATTTCTGCATAGGGGACTCATTCCCATAAAATTAATAGTTTACCCTAATAACACACGAACTGGAAATAAAGTTTTCTCCCCTTAGCTTATGTTCTTACTACCTTCGTGTGAGCTACAGCTTGCACATTAACGGCTCTCTAGGCCCCTTTTCTTTATTCCAGGAAAGAAGGGGTACATGGTTCCCTGCTTCCCTAGGATGGTCTGCCTATTTTTGACAATATATCAGGACTTGGACCACATTCCACAAGAAAATAAAACACAAAGTCCTAATTCTGAAGGTGACTCCCCTCAGCAGAGAGGCCAAGCACAGCACTGAGGGTCCCCTATGGGAAAAAGATTAATAATCAGGGAAACGGGGTCTCAAAGAAGAGAAGAAGCTTGTCCAAAAAACTATGGCCTCAACTCCCCCAAAGCCAGATAGAGACGTCAGGGTTCCAAACTCTGCCTCAGCACTTCCAGACTTGCACACTCAAGTGAGTAACAAAACTCATTCTCATTTACATATGTACAGAGGACAGAGATCTTCAGATTCCAGGCACTGTAGCTTGACACTAAGTTTTTTAAATCTGTAGTTTAGGAGACAGTTTAAAAGGCAGAAAGAGAGCTAAAGGGCAAAAATCATAATTAATTAGTACCTTACTTTAGTGTGTTACTTAATAGCCTACCAATCCCCTTTGCCTCCTTATTTATACCCTTCTGTCTTAGCTAGCCATGCTGGAACAAAATTCCACAGACTGGGTAGCTAATAAACAACAGTCATTTATTTCTCACAGTTCAGGAGGCTGAGAAGTCCAAGATCAAGGCATGGCTGCGTTCTCTTGAAAGCCCTCTTCTTGACTCATAGCCAGCACCTTCTCTCTGTCCTCATGTGGAGAGAGGGCTAGGGAGCTCCATGGGGTCTCTTTTATAAGGGCACTGGTCCCTTTCACAGGGCTGCACTCTCATGACCTCATCACCTCCCAAAGGCCCCATCTCCAAATACCATCACATTGGGAGTTAGGATTTGAGCATATGAATTGGGAAGTGGGGGAGCACAAACATTCAGACCATATCACTGGCTTTTCAGCATACTTAACAAACAGATGGCCTGTGTGCAGGAAAGGTGGTAGAGGAGGAAATATGACTGTGCCTATGTCAAGAGGTCATTATTCAGAAAGACAAGTGCAGAAGGCATTAAGCATCAACATACATGAGAGAAAAATAAAGCCAATTTTGCTGCTGTCAATGGGAAGGCTATATGAAATATGAAACAAATCTCTCTCTTCCAGTATGCCTTCCTTCATATCACTTAATTACCTGATGCCTTGGCCATAGCATTCACTCAATACATATTGATTGAATTGGAACAAAACAAACAAAGTCTCACAGAATTTTAAAAGTGTAAACTGCTAAGTGATGCCTAAAATTTAAAAACAATAGTAGGATGCCACTCTAGTAAGTATGTTCTTGCTTATACCTCACAGCACTGGTTAAGGCAGGCCGGCTTGTCTAATAATGACAAGGCACCGGTCCCGATTGTCGCTGGGTGCTATTTCCTCTGCCTCCTCAGCCTGCTGAAGCCATCAGCCTCATGCATGTCATATCAAGACGCATGGTGGAAACTGCCTCAGAAATTTTGGAACTTTTTTTAATAAGGTAGAAAAATACAAATCATATTTAGCTAGGTTTGTTTTCTTTTGCCCCCCTTTCTGATGCGTTATGTGGGTGTGTGAGGCAGCGCAGCTTTGGTAGGCATCAGCCTAGAGAATACCTCTGGGAACGCTGACAGGCCCAGCTGCCTATTGCTTTGTTTAAGGGTGCTGGGAGCACTCCATCAGGAGCCTCACAGTTGATGCCTTAGTCTCCCTCTAATGATGCCTAAAAAGGGCCTTTTGAAAATCATTAGCAGATTAAAGGAGGTGAAGGCATTGAGGCCCAGGTTCCATTTAGACAAAGGTCAACATAATAGCCTAACATTATATTGAGATCTTACTGTGTGCCAGGCATTGTGATAATAAGCTTTTTACATGGTCTATCATCTATAGTGCAAGAAAAGGAAAACCTAACCAACAGTGTCTTAATCCCCAAAGGCATTTACTGTTTATTTAACAGGAAGTCTGGAGACAGACATCTCAGGCCTAGCTTGGCAAGATCAACAGTATCATCAAGGAGACAGTTTTCTCCTTTTCACTTTTGTCATCTTTAGTGGATTGACTTTCATTCTTGGCTTCACAAGATGGCTGCCACTGTGCCAGACATCACAACTACATTATAGACAAAAAGGAGCTTGGAAGAATAGGCACCAAGAGAATTTCCCTTTCTTACATATTCCTTTTATAAGGAAGCAAAATTTTTTCAGAAGTCCCTTAGTGTATATCCCATCAATCTCAGCTATATAGCTATATATAGCAAGATGGTTAAGAAGTAAACTCATTGAGGTAGATAGCCTTCTAGACATGGAATCCAAGCTATACTACTTTCTAGTTATATGTCTTGGTAAATTAACTTCTTTCTGCCTCAGTATGATCACTTTTAAAATGGGGATAATAATAATACTTACCTTGGGTTGAGTGTGGAGATTGAGTGACTTAATACTTATAAAGTACCCAGAATTTGGCTTATAATAAGCATTAGAAAAGTGTTAGCTAAGATGCTATGAAGCCAGCAGCTTCATTTATTTGATTGCATTTCATGGACATTATCCTGTGATTAGGCAAATTGCCTACTAATTCTCCAATAAGAATGCCAGGGTGCGTCAGCCCGAGATGCCCCTGAGAGCTGTCCTTCCAAGGGGAAATTGCCATGGAACTGATCACCTAAAGATCTATAGCTCTTTGCAGAACATGGAGTCATGGATGGGGCACTCAGCTGAGCTGGAGACAGTGGGGGAAGAAGTGGGCTGAGGCTGAGAGGCAGTGGTGCAACTGTGCCAGGGCTGCCTCTGCCATTTGGGCAATTCTAAGTCTATAAAAAGATCCCATGAAGGAAGAGGTTTAGAATCAGAGCAGGCTGCTGTGCTGGGCTTTCTTAAGTTCTAGCAGTTTCCAGGGGCTGTAAGGTGTAAGAAATGACTCGAATGTCATTTGGGCCTTTAGGAGGAGGTGGAGTGGAAGGAAGGGTCTGCAGCCACCCCCACCTTGACCAGGCAACAGACCACTGCATTTCATAAACACCCAAGCACAAAGACTTTTTTCTTTTCAATCCCATGAAAATTTTGTTGTTTGAAATTTCAGTAACTGACTGAACAAACCAGAGAGGCCCACTGGAGCGGAATAGGGCCCCGGACAGAGGGTGTGGCCAACAAGCCCATGATTAAGTATAGAGAGGAGAGAATCAGCCTGGGCTCTGAGTCACCAGAGGAGTGGCTGGCTGCCTTTGCTAAAAATTGATCACCACAAACCAAAGTGCCACCTGCACTCCCACCCTACTTTGGAATGCCTGAAAATCCTACCAGAAAAGTGAGGCCTGGGGTAGGAGAGCCTGACCAAAGCTGCCAGGGAAATGTGTCCAGGTCAGTCTCTAATCTCCATTCGGGTGAGCCAAGGACCAGCTTTGGCCTGCACTGCCCCAGAAGATCCCAGTTCTGTTAATATTGAGATCACTAGTGGGATCCCCTGGAAGTAGGCTGCAGGGCCCTAGATGGTTGTCTCTCCTATGGCGGTGTGAACACGCCCAGTGTATCCTTGGGCATCGCTCTCACGGCAGTGTGAATGTGTCCATTGCATATGGACCATTTCCTCCCACAGTGAGGTTCCCAAGGGAACAGACCACATCTTACTTCTCCTGACTTCATTCATGGAGCCTGGTACCAGGCCTTGCATGACACACAATAAATACCGAATTGACTGTATATGGATTCTTTTCTGAATTAATGAAATAAACGCAGCTCTGACAAGAGTCAGGACACTGCTGATCTATTTATGTCTGAAATAATTGACGCATACATCTTAATTTATAATAGTTCCATTTTTAGACATTCTTTGTGTGGGCCTTTGTGTGTACTGTTTCCCTGAGCCCCACAAATGTTGGAACTGGTCCTGTGGAAGGGAACCTGAGAACCTGACCTTGTTCAAGTTCAGAAAATCCCCTGCTACCTGAAGGAGGCATTAGGTCTTCTTTTCCCATCTTACTACCTACTGCTCTTGCCCGTATCCACTTTCAACCACAAAACTGCTGAAGAGGAGGCACTTGTCCTTCCTAAGTGGTCTCTCTTTCTCTCCACTGCCCACCCGAGGCATCTTCAGAATGTCAGTGTCTGTTGGCATCCTTGCTCAACACAGCCCCTACCTGAAGCGCGCCACTCACTAACGATAGTGAGTTTTGGGGGGCATTTGACTGACAAAGACAGATGTTGCTTCTGGGGAAAAGAAAGAAAATAGTATATTTTTTCCCAGGAAGTACAACATTCTCCACAAATGTTATTCTCTCATTAACATTCAGAGCACCCACAGGGAGCCTGGTAATACCATTAGTCCTGATTTTATGGATGGAGAAACTGAGCCATACACCAGGGTTGCTGGTTCTGATTCGGCAGCTGGAGCACAGGGTGCTGTTCCTCTTTTGGTACTAGAATTGTATCTCATTTCCATAAACAAAATACTCAGGAGAATACGGCTTTTCTACTTCAAACAAGTTTCTTCTTGAACAGTTTGATGGCTTTGAGGTATACACATTCTGTCTAGACATATGATAGCTTTCAAATACCATATGGTTGGACCAGACTGTGATTAGTAATGGTTTTGCAGATGTTAGATGAACTCCTGGTGTGTTGGGTACCCTTAGTAGCACCAACCAAAGGCAACATGGGGAATTTTATAAGCGTTAAGTGTTCCAAA
>NW_017731944.1:778538-791588 GCF_001890085.2 Hipposideros armiger
ACAAAGCAAAGAGAGGTACATTTCTGCTATCATGGCCCAGCATATAAGCCGGAGAACACTTCTCTTTTGCAAAGGGTAGAAAATCCATGTTTTTTATCAATGAGTATTTATTGAGCACCTTCATTATGCCGGGCATTAAGACTCAAAAAAATAAGCCATGGTCCCTGTTATTAGGGCTCCCAGCCTGATGGGAAACAAACATGGAGAGAAATTATGCCTCAGCATAACGTGTGCTACAACTAAAGGTCGTATGAAGTACTGTGACCACACTGAAGAGAAGGGCTCTGTCAATTTGGAGAATACCAATAGGGGAGATAAGGCTCTTGAGTTCTTATCATTGGGGTGACGAGAGGGGAATCAGGTGGAGAGAACAGCAAATGCAAAGGCAGGGAGGCAGACAGTCAAAATGTTTCATGGATGCACAATGACTCAGATTGCTAAGATCTAGGGGCTAATGAGGGGCAGGATCAGATCATAAAAGGTATTATGTGTTATGCCAGGGAGCTCAGGATTTAACCATAGGACATTAGGATGCCTATTAGGCTAAAAGGGGAGGAGAATGGTTCATATGGTCAGATAACTTTTTAAAAGATCATTCTGGAGGCCCACACTAAAGAATTTAGTAAGGGAGATAGAGAAAAACTGGTGATTGATTGACTTACAAGCATGTGGCCCAGACCTCAGAAAACACCCTTGAATTTCCTAGTACAATACAGCAGAGTGGTTAAAACGTCATAGCCTGGAGCCAGTTTCAGGTTCAAGCTTCAGCTGTGCCATGTAGTAGTTGAGTGACCTTGGGGAAGTTACTTAACATTTCTGAGCCTGTTTCATCATCTGTGAAATCAAGATAACAATGATGATTATGATTAAATGAGATGATGCATGTAAAGTGCTTAGCATAGTGCCCTGCATAGAGCACTTACTTCATTCACTCAATATATATGTGTATATTTGAATTCCTACCGGCAATGGGGATACATGGTGAGCAAATCCACTACAGTCCTGGTTCCATATGAATTTTAGAGTCTAAAGAGGGAGGCATGCATTTAGAAAAGCTTCCCATAAACAATGACATAGTTCCATGCCTGTTTCAGTGCTATGGAGTGAAGATACAAGACATTGAGCACATATGGAGTTAAGGGCAGGGAGGGTGGATTTAGCAGGAGAATCGGCCAAGGCCCTTAAACTAACACTAGAAGGATAAACAGGAGTAACTGGGGCAGAGCAGAAGGAAAGCTGTTTAGGCAGAAGGAATAAAGAGGCCGGTGTGTTTGAGGACCTGGTGGGAGCAAGGCTGGACAGGCAGACTGGGGTTGGATCACAGAGAGCCTTCTTGGCCTCAGTGAGGATTTGAAGTTTTCTCCTTAGCACCGGGAGAAGCCAGGACAGTCTTCCTTTCCTCCCCTCCCCCCTCGCAGGGGAGCTATATGGTCCAGTTGGCCTTTTTAAGAAGCTCACAGGGGTGGCTGTGTGGAGGAACCATTAGTAATTACTTGGCACGCAGACCTTCAGCAGCCATGGGGCCGCTGCCAGGCAGGCCTGGCGTGATCCACTGAGACCACAGGCAATACTTGGGCTGACTTGGCAGCCACAGGAGAGGCCTTGACTGTGTTTTGATCGAGTTTCACTGAGTTTGCCAAAGCTTTGTCACATGTTTTCTCAGGTTCTTGACAAGCCAAGGACAGGAAAGGACATGTTGGGGGTGGGGGTTGGGGACAGGGAGAACAGATGAGCAACACAGGTAAGCTCACTGCCTGGGATCCTGGCAGGTTGCTGCTCATGAAACCCAGGAAAAGGAGACAGTTCAGGGCACTCACTGTCCACCGGCTGCTGATGTTGCAGACCCACATTCCTGACACCCCGTCTAGCCAGAACGCGAGAACACATGCGGAATGCAGACTCGCTAGCCTAGAGTGTCCTGTAACTCTTCTCAGTACTGGGAGAACTCACCCACCTGTCCCAGCCATCAGCCCTCAGACCCCTCCTTTAGCAAGGCAAGAAACCAGGGATCAAGCCAGACACAGTTCTTTTATATGTCATAGAGAAGTAAACGATGATACTGGTCTCCCCCATAAAGGACAATATAGATGGAAATGAGTCATTTTCTATCTAACCACACATCTGCTTTTCTTCTAAGCAACAATCTGTCAGCTAGTCTTGCAACATAAAAGCTGACCAAACTTCAGGAAAGACTGCCATTTGTAAACTTACAGGGAACAATCACAGGTTTAGTAGGCTGTCATACCCCTAGACATCTCCTTTGGGCCAACTCTAAGACAGTTCCTTCCTGGAGTCAATCCATTTCAGGTGTGTGGGCCTTTCACTGCCATGCAGAGAACACCCCATCTGACAATGTCACTGTTTTGGAACAATGCTCATTCACCTCTAATTTAGAGATTAATGTGTTCAATTTCTTCATCCTACTTCCTCTGCTATTTTCTCAAGGAAAGATTAGAACTAATTCTTTTCTTCAAAGAAAAATGGCTCTCCTTTAGGTGGCAAGATGTATGGGGCATTACGTTATGTTAACTTCTTCAGTGGCCCAGGTTCACACGGGCTCCTCCTTGTTTCTCTGGAATGATAGTTGCTACAGTATGTTCTCCCAGCTTCTTGGAGGCCTGGGCACAGTGTGGGGTCAGGGGGTGGGAGTTCTAGTTCTGGCTCTGTCCCTACACAAGTCTTTCTAGACCACAATGCCCAACTCTCCCTCTTCAATGTGCAAGTTCAATCACATCACTTCCCCTCTCTATGTCTGTTTCCTCATTTAACCAATGAGGGGCTGGACTTGCTCATATCTTAGGCTCTCTCTAGCTCTAAAAAAAAAACGTTTTTTGTAATCCTGAAGAAGTATATACATCCTGAGCTGTTTGACTTACTCAGTTTGGTATTCCTGTAGAAACACAAGTCCTACACGTACATATAAGAAGGCAGAAATGGCATTTCCTCAGTGATTCTGAATGTTCGTGCCCTAATCTCCAATGTGATGGCATTTGGAGATGGGACTTTGGGGAATTAATTGGCGTTAGATGGGGTCATGAGGGTGGGCTTTCAAGATGGCATTCGTGTCATTATGAGAAGAGCCACCCTCCTTTCCTTCCTCCCTCCCTCCACAAGCACACACAAGGAAAGGCCGCATGAGGACACAGCTAAAAGGCCGCCACCTACAAGCTGGGAAGGGGGCACTCACTAGAAACTGAATTGGCCCACACCTTGCTTGGACTTCCAGCCTCCAAACTGTGAGAAGTAAATTTCTTTCGTTAAAGCCACCCAGTCTATGGTATTTTGTTCTGGCAGCCTGAGCTAACTAGGACAGCAAGCATTTTCTAGGATAATCATGGTGCCTGAGCCTTGGATATTTTCATGCTAAAAGAAGACCCATCCTCATGCAGCGAGAGCAATGTGGAATATACCATACGATTAAGTAAGGCAAAGTAGAGGCTTTTATGTTCTTAATGTTCAATTAAACATTAAGGTTTAATGTTAATTGTTCAAGTGAAGATAACCAGTGTTGTTACACAGTTTAATGCACTGTTGTTTTGTTAGGAGTAGGAATTGCCTGAAATAGACTATAAAGTGCCTTAAATAAGTACTCAGTAAATAGCCATGGAAATAAATGACCACTTTCGGTCCCCTTTAGAGTAGGAAGGGTAGGAGTTATAAAAGCACATTAGAATTAAACAAGAAAATGGATGTCTTCTGCAACAAAACCAATCCCTGGAGCTTGTCGTTTTTAGCACTATAATGAATCCATGGTACAGCTTTTAGCTGTACTGGAAATGACAATGCAGGTGTCACCCTGAACATTATATCCCTTAAGTGGCAATTCGTGTGTTCTCATCCTTTCAAAACCAACTCAAATATCTTCTGTTATGTGGTTTTTCTAAATATCATTTGAAAATGACATTTGTTTATTTTTACATTCCATTATCCCCATTCAGAATGTATTCATCTTTCCTCAGGGCTCCCATTGCAACTTGCTTTTACTTCCATAAGGCATTTATCATATTGTATTACAGGAAGTTAGGTGTCCTTTCTGTCCTGCTAGATAGCGAACTCTCTGAGTACAAGGCCATGGGCATAAAAGCTACTCAATAAAAGCAATGAATGAATGCTCAATAGAAGTATGCATGAATGAATGAATGAATGAATGAATGAAGGAAGGAAGGAAGGACTCATTTCTCATTCATCCAAGGGTTCCAAAGATTCTGATTCAGCTACTTCTCTCTCCCTCCGTCTGCCCAACTATTGGGTTGTCAGAAAAGTCATGACGCATTTTTGCAACAAAAAAATGGAAAAAATATGTCATGACTTTTCCAACAACCCAATATTATATGATACTATGAATAGTAGTAAACATTGTCATTTTTGTTTTTTTGTCCTCAGAATCTTAAATGAGCCATGGGAGCTACCAGAATGCAGAGCCAGTAAACTCCAAAGGTCACATATGAAGATTCAGTGTTTTAATAATATTTGTCCTAACTGTTGTTTTGCCCATATTTCAAAGATCTTTTGATCTGTCTTCATCCTGAAACTGTTGACACTTCTCAGCTGCCAAAAGTCCATCATAGCTTCGTGGACTATTTGGGAGGTCCACCCACATGTTTACTAGAGAGTAACTCTCTGGTAGTTTATAATCTTGACCAACTCCTTTTAAATAAAATAAAACCAATTATTTTGATAACAATCCAAATGTTAAATTTAGTTAAATAATGAGAAAACTATGTTTTCAGGATAGATTCTGGAGCAGAGCCTTTCATCCGCTACAAAATCTATTGTGAGGCAGAATGAAGAAGTAAGCAGTTTTATCCCAAGTGCCTGAATGCCCCTCATACATCATTTCTCCCTTCCTCTGTGCTGGAATTTAGTCCATGTTTTATTCCTTATGAATCTTGATCGTGGTTGGCCATTACTTCTATGCTACCACCAAGGAAATCTCCTCAGCATATGGGGGTTAAATAGTAAAAGACCTAACAAGACAGAAGGCATAGGGAGTGAGGTTGACTTTTTAAGCAAGGTTCCTGACCTCGTACAACAGCAGGTAGACAGCCATCTCTGAGGCAGTATGATGGATGTTGCCATACTAAGTGGTATGTAGAAGAAGCTAGAGAGATTCTGGAGTATATTGTAATAAAGTCCTTAAGTTAATTTATTTTTTCCTCCTGTCCTTCCTTTTTTCTTTCCACAAGTACTTATTGAGCACTTACTATAAGCTAGGCACTGTCCTATGGTTGGGGGAAACAGCAGTAAGAACCAGTCCCTGCACCCTATGGAGCTTATACTCCGGTAGAAGAGACAGATAATAAATAGCTAAATGAATAATATGTAATTTCAGGTACAAACTACTTCATTTTATCAAAAACAAAAATGAGCAAAGAGTATGGCAGTTCCTAAAAAAATGAAACCTAGAATTACCGTATGATCCACAACTTTCACTTCTGGGTATATACTCAAAAGAATTGAAAGCAGGGTCTCAAACTGATATTTGTACACTCAGATTCGTAACAGTATTATTCACAGTGGCCAAAAGGTGGAAACAACCCATCAAAGTCCATTAATGAATGAATGGATAAACAAGATGTGGTCTATACATACAATGGAATATTATTAACCTTAAAAAGGAAGGAAATTCTGACACATGTTAATTACATCGATGAACCTTGAAGACATTATACTAAGTGAAATAAGCCAGTAACAAAAGGTGATGGTGATGGTTGAACAATAATGTGAATGTACTTAATACCACTGAACTGTACATTTAAAATGGCTAAAATGGCAATGTTATGTTATGTGTATTTTAACAGTTTAAAAAATTTAATTCTTTTAAAAAATAAGCAAGGGGCTGTAGCAGGAGTGATTCGGATGATCTGGGAAGGCTCCTCTGAGGAAGAGGTGACATTTGAGTAAAGAGAGACCAACCGGAACAATGAGGAGAACATAGGACGACATAGGGGATTACTTTGGGATTTTGTTCTAAGTGCAACAGAACGCCTTTGGAGAATTTTGATCAGTTAAAGAACATGATCTAGTTTACCAATGTAAAGGATCACAGTGGCTGCTATGTGAAAAGTAGAGTGAAAGGGAGGAAACCCAGAAGCCGGAAGACTGATTAAGAGACCATGGCAGTTGTCTAGGCAAGTGAATGGTGGTTCAGGTGATGTTGAGATAATGGGGAGGTCATGAAAAATGGTTGGATTGGGATATATTTTCAAGGTAGAGTCATGATGATTCACTGATGGATTTGATGTGGGGTGTGAGGGGTGATGTCTCACGTTTTAACTGAGCAACAGAGTAAAAGGGGGTGTCAGCTACCAAGATGGAGATGACTAGGGGAAAAGCTAGTTGTGGGATGGTAAGGGACATAGGGAGGGAACCAAAAGATGTTTTATATAAAATGAAATCATAAACCCAACATCTAGCAGAATGCCACCAGATAGAAGCCATTCATTAAATTCTTTAATTAATTAATTAATTAATTAATTAATGACACTAATGGGTAAATGGAGGGAGAGAGGAAGGAAGAAAGAAAACTAATTTTGAAATTTTACAAAGTATGAAGAACATTTTGCAAAATGATATGATCTTAAAGACCTTGGGCTAGAATTTGGAAGAACTGGCTTCCAGTCTCAGAAAATATACCCAAACCTCAGATCCTTTTTTCAGTTTCTCTTCTGGAACCTCTCACCTTTCCTCTTCAGCATCCCAGCCAGCAAGCCCATGGCTCTTGCATCCCTGTGTGTAAACACAGAGCTCACAACCCTGGGCAGGGAACAGCCCATCAGGGAGCTCCTCTGACAGGGAACAGCCAATCAGTAAGCTCCTCCAGCTTTCCACTCCTCAAGCATGCCTTCCCCACTCCCAACACTCCACCCTGGGCATTCCCACAGGCATGTGGAGCAGGGCCCTCAGCAGTCCAAACAAATTCCCATAAAGTCAGTCCCCCAGAGAGTCACTTTTTAAGGGCATGGTTTTAAGCAAGCAGACAAGATCGGTTAGTTCCATGGATTGGCTGGACTTGTGTTGACTGACTGACCCACTAATTGTTCTTACTGAGCCTTCAGGCTGGTTCCTACTGATAGCCACAAAGAGAGGGGAGAGCAATTCGTGGGAAGAAAATATTTAAAAGTCACCTTCACAATTGGGTAGGCACAGTGCAAAATGAGAAAGATCTGTAAAAGTGCCATAAGACAGCCTTGCCTCTCAGGTTTTCACACATTAACTACTTTTGTACCGGCTCTTCCACAGGACTGAGGGTACAGAGCGTGCCTACATCAACCCTCTTGCCTGTTTCTCTTCCGGCAAAGACTACCCCAACAATGACCATCTGGACGAGCTCCCCACAAAGCCCTCCTGCCTCCCCTACCAGTGGAACACCCAGCAGCTCAGCAGTCCCAGTTACAGTGCCATCGGTGCAGACATCTCTACTCCCCAAGAACGTTTCCATAGAGCCCAGTAAACAGCCCAGAGGACAGGAGACCACCAGCCCAACTTCGACTTGGGAAGGCACAAACACAGACCCCTTATCAACAAACAGTGAGGTCCACTTAACACCCACACCCACAGAACACAGCTCGGGCACTCCCGAGGCAAGTGTGCCAGCTACAGGGTCGCAGTCCCCTGCTGAGTCTCCTGCAGTCACCTCCCCCCAGACTCCAGCCTCATCGCCCTCACCCCTACCAACCTCACCAGCAGACGTTTCTTCTACCTCCATCAGCACCAACCACAGCTCCACTGAGACCACCACCAAGCCCACAGCAGCCCCAACCACACCAGAGTCCCCAGCAGAGGAGCACAGCTCTGGCCACACCCCCACTTCACATGCCGCGACGGAGCTGGTGCCCATGGAGACAACGCCCCAAACAACTTTGCCAGCCAAAGTGACCTGTGTTCTGGTGGACATGGAGACCACCACCACCTCCCCCCGAGTGATCATGCAGGAAGTGGAGCACGCGCTCAGTTCAGGTGAGTCTCAGTCTGGAACACCGCTCGCATTCTTGACTACACTGAGATGTTGAGAATGCCGTTCAGTTAACCAAACACCATTCGTTAAGTTTGAATTGTGGAGCATAACACCTGAGCTGAAGTATAATTCACAAGAATTTCCACAAGATTGCAAACTTTATTTTTTTAGACACTTAGTAATTTCCACATTAATTATTTTATTTTCTCATTAATTGTGGCCAATTGCCACCTTTATGACTTGTCACAGGGAATGTAAACAAATGAGACTCTGTAAGTGAAGGGATTAAGAGCATGGCTTTTAATCAAGCTTCCTAGGTTTCAATTCTGGCTTCTGACCTTGGGCACGTTGCTTCATCTCTTTATGCCCTTAGTCTTCCTCATCTGTTAAATGGGAATAAAAAAGATTCTATCACATATGGTTCTTGTGGAGATTAAATGAAATGATATAGAAAGTGCTTATAACAGTTCCTGGCAGGGAGTAAGTACTCAGGAGATGTCAGTTGTTATTATAATTTTGCTCAGTGTTTTAACAAAATGCTTATGGAAACCATGGGAACCAGTCCAAAAAAGTAGGGTGGAGGTGTGGAGAACTTGTTTGTTCTTTATAGTCACTGATATGTTTCATGGGAAAGACAATAAATTTTACAGGACATCGCATTTATTTGTATTCTCCCAGGAACCCTGTGAAGTTAGAATTATTTTTAATCTTAATTTTGCAACCTCAGAAATTATGATGGAGAGAGATTTAGGGTTTTTCCTGGGGTCACGTGTATCTGACATTGACGTGGAGACTGTAAATTTTAGGACGCTGAACAGGGAAAGGTCCTAGTGGGAGCATTTGGAATCTTGATTGAGAAATAGTGCGGTGAGAACAGCCAGAAAGTGAAGGGAGAACATGGAACTGTGGGCCCCATCCTGGGTAGTCCCTGCCTGGGGCCTGAACTGAGAGGGGAATACCTTCTGACCAAGCCAAGCATGACCCCCTGGGGTCAAAGGAATGGCTGTGGCTGACGAGAAAGTAACATCTTTTAACAAATAATTAATAAACAACCACTATAAATGGACACTCAGAGAGTGTAGGTGGGGCGAGAGAGCTAAGATTAACAAAACATGATTCCTCATGGAAGAGCTCACAGTTTACTAGGGAATACAGTCCCAAAGAATTGCAAATTCTTATATCAAAGGCCCTTGTATCCATGAGAGTCCCAGTAAGAAAGGGAGGTACAATCAAAACATTTGGCAGGGGTATAGGGGAACCACAGGGGATCATAATAGCAGAGTGGTTATGCATCAGGCCTAGGAGGAGAAGAGTAACCAGAACCCAAAACGAGAGAGCCTTTTAAATAGACCACCTTGAGAGGAGCAGTGGCTCTTGGTTGAGAAATACAACTAACCCAAGCTTAACCTCCTGAGAGTGAAGGGAATCAGTACTCTAGCCTCACTCTCCTGCTTCCCTCTGACATGTAGCCAAGGACAAGGAAATCCATTAATGTGGTCCATACAGGTCAGCCTCCTGGAGGCCTATTCAGAGAGCAAAGCGGAGAAGGGTGGAGAGTGGATCTGGAGACGCGAAAAGAAGAAACCTGGCACACCCAATTCAAATGTGGATTCCTCGGTGCTGGCCCAATCCCCATTAGCACCCTGTTTAAACCCCCGACCAGCACTTACCACACTGTGTTTAGATGTGTACTTGCTGTCTCCATCTCTGTCCCAACCCCCACACCCCCACCTTCTGCCTGATACTTTCCATGCTCCCAGCATGCAGGGAACATCTGTAACATACACTAGCCACCTGAAGCAGAGTAGGTGTTGACTCAGTGTCTGAAGGACTGTCCCTAACAAAGTTACCATTAAAGGACAGGCTTGCAGGCAGTGGCCTCAGCTCTTGTCTTTCCTAGTTCAGGCCCTCGCCACCACCTGTGTGCACTGCTTCTTCCGTTTTCTGTCGCTCTCTAGCCCCTCTAGGACACTGTGGACATGGTGGATCCACAAATTATGAGCTTGACATGCAAGAATCTCCATAATCTGATAAAACCTATTACTTTCCATAAGTGCCCTAGTTTCATGGGCTTGGTTATCCAAAACAATCCTGCTCCAGTATTCTGGCTTGTGTTTTAGACCATGTGTCTTGAGTTCCTCAACTCTAAGCCAGCAGGGTCAAGAGGCACAAAATTAGAGACAGAGCTGAATCATAACCCTTCATAGTTCTAGGGCAGAGGTCGGCAAACTTTTGAGACGGAAGAGCCAATCCTGTCCCTCACAACAATTTAAAACTGATTCGAGAGCCATAAAACAAATGAAATCACTGTTATATGAATAATGTACTTTAAACATTTTATAAATGAAACTATGATAGTTTTATTTTCATTTTCAATTTTACTTCAGAGCCACATCTACGTACCCAAAGAGCTGCACGTGGCTTGCGAGCTGCAGTTTGCCGACCCATTCTAGGGAATAATGCCCCCAGTAGCAACTCCTGAGTACATGAACAAAGGAGTGATTGAATGACTGAAGAGATAGGCATGGCAGGTTAGACGGAGATCACTGAGCATGGGCCAGAGTCCACTTCACAGACCAAAGAGGGTTTATCTCTTATGATCTTTTAAATAAAAAAAAATATATATTGTGCATCTCCCAGGACCCTGCACTTGATGCAAAGAAGTATAAGACCTGTCCTTTGAAATTTTGTAGTTTAAGTAGAGGGGAAGGGCACAAGCCACTTTTAATACCACTCATTAGTTTCTAATCTGAGAATGAATCGAGGTGGGTAAAGGGATCTTGAAACAGATGTGATACAATCTGTTCATTTCAAAGCTGAAGAAATGATGTCCCAGAAGTTTGGAGTGCTTTCCCCAAGGTCACACCACTCAGTGGCAGAGCCAGTCCGAGCCCAGATCTTTAAAACCACAATCAAGTCTGTTTTCGGCATCCAGCACTACTGCACCGCTCCTTTCTCAGCCCTGCACACCACACAGCACCTGGGACTGTGCTCACAGATTACTCTTTTGGGATGGTCTTGTTTACAGATTTTTGTGCAGCCTTAATAGTGACGGTAATAACACCACACTTTTGTTTAGCATCTTGTCTTATTCTCTGTAGGTTCACATAGCGTATTTCTGTTAATCCAAGAACTCATCCATTTGTAGTCACCAATGAATAATTCTAAAATAAGCTCAATGCTTGGAGTTAAATTTGACTAGAGGAATTAGGAAGACTCCATGATGGAGGGAGCCCATGAGCTGAGTGGTAAGAGATGGAGGGAATTTAGGCCAAAGGAGGCAATTTGGGCACTTGGGTGCAGAGGTGGGGGACCAGTGGCACGGTAGTTAATGCTGCACAGGCCTGGCTTCAGAAGCCACCCAGCAGCTCTTAAGCACTGGAACTGCCCTTGCTGAGGTAACCACAACTCCACATTGCCAAGTCTGAGGTTAATTCTTAGGCTTGGCTTGACCTGTCCTATCAGCAGCATTTGACACAGATGGTCACTGCCGTCATCTTTAAGGAGGGCCAGCAGTACCCTCCTCTATCCCTGACCTCTCGTCTCCCCTCCACACTCACTCCTGAGATGACCTCAGCCTGTCTCATGACTGAAAATGTCAGCCAATGCTGATAACCCTGAGGTGTAAAATGCTATCCCTGTTTTGTTTCACTGAACTAAAGACATGCATATCCAGCTGTCAACAAATTCATACGTGTCACGTGGGTGGTTCATAGGCATCTCACACTTAATATGTATGAGATGAATTACTGATTTTCCTCAACACTCAGTTGGCTCTTCTCTCAGCATTTCCCTGTCTTCTTTCAATTCCTCCAGCCAGGAACCTTGGACTAATAATCCTAGACTCCTTTCTTTCTTACATACTCCACATCCAGTCCATCAGAACCCCAAATTCAATTCTCCTGACTGACCTTCAGTCAAGTGTTCCTGTCACTACACCCATCCCACATGAACTTGTAGAAATGAGAAGTTGAGAGAGGACTGATGGCCTCCAGAACTATTGTGGAAATGAGTAACATGAGACATTGTCACGTGCTGTGGGCTGCCAGCTGGGTCTCATGGGTGGGGCTGACTGGTGGGAGGAGAAGCAGTGACAGTAGCACTCATCCCAAAGCAGAAGAAATGAGTTTTGATTTTTCATTTTTCAGCTTTTGTTTTGCTTTAAAGGAAGAGAGAAGAGCCATGATGTGTTAAATGTGGGTCATTTCGCGTTATTAAATCAGAGCCCTTCAAGGGTGGAAACTACGATCGCGGAATGTTTCTGACTCCCTGAACTAAAATGAAAGATACTGTATAATTCTATGCTCAGCAACTGCTTTGGGGGCTAACTGACATTACGCACCAAGTTTACTCAAAACATCATCAATTCTTGCACATGCAAACTTTAAAATTATGGTCACCGTGCTTGTTGCAAAGTGGATATTCTCTTTTGTCCATAAAATGCCATTGTCCACTGGTCTTATGCTGTCCTATATTTTTCATTACAAAGAGAAGGACACATAATTGTGAAAATTGGTAAAGGCCTTTGAACATTAAATTGCTAGTCTGAATCCCAGTATTTATTCAGTATGAACTGTGCTAATAAATACCTTAAATAAAGGGCACTAAGCAGGCACAGACATCAAGACATCTCTGCATCCTACCTGCAAGGGACTTTCAGCACCACATGACATCTCCGTATCCCAGATTAACTCAGGATTGAGATAGATTTGAAAAAAAGAATTAACTCCTAGAACTGGTGGAAGAATAATTTCTAAAGTATACCTAGAACAATTTTAGGGGTAAAAATATGTATTGTAGTAAGTTAATGACCATTATACTTAGATGATGTGTTAAAAATATGTGAAAAGGGGGCCAGCCAAGTGGCTCAGTTGGTTAAGAGCTCGCTCAAGAGTTTGAGCTCTGAACAACAGTGGTTCGAGTCCTGGCCTGAGCTGAGCAGCCGCTGAACTGTCAACTGGTGACAGGATGGCTCAGCTAAAAAAAAAAAAAAATACGTGAAAAGGGAAAATGATGATTTAATTAATAAATAGGTGAGAAGACCATGTAAAAGAAGGTTAAACATTTACCGACCAGATTCTCTTGGAATGCCC